>NC_067473.1:80117625-80417625 GCF_947179515.1 Apodemus sylvaticus | reverse complement strand
CCTTTACTGCTGTTTATCAGTCAGAGGACAAGACGAGAGGTTGGGAATGTTCGTATACAAGTTATTTTCTGGGTATGTTTCTGGTTCTACTGATCCATGCTTAGGATTGCTTTCACTAGGTAACTCAAGGTTACCATTTTTGAGGAATAGGAAAACATTTTGCCAAACAGGCAGGGGGCTATTTTACACTCCCACCAATAATGTATGAGTTCCAATCTCTCCATATCCTTACCAATGTGTGGTTTTGTCTATTTTTTTCCATTGCCTCCAGTGTCCTTGGTGTGACCATATCTCAGTGTGGATTTATCTGCATTTTCCTCATGACTATTGACACTGACCATCCTTCCATGTGCTAGTGCCTTTGAATGATTTTTTTTCCAAGCATAAAGACAAGAAGCAAACTAACAAGTACATTGTGACACCAAGGTATATCTGAAATGCAAAGAAAAAAACGTTCAGGAAACAAGAAATCTTAAGACGTATGTCTTTGTGGATAAATATAGCTGGTTTTTAATTCATTTGTAATCCCTTCTGTGCCCCAAACCATGGTAATGATTGTTAATTAGTCATGTGACCTGAGACTAAAAGCAGGAATGTACAATGGCTTTCTTTTTGTTCTTTTTTTTTTAATATTTTTATTTTCTATATTCTTCGTTTACATTCCAAATGATTTCCCCTTTCCCTGATCCCCCCTCCCCATATGTCCCATAAACCTTCTTTTCTCCATCCCTTCTCCAATCACTTTCCTCCTTTTTCTCTGTCCTTATATTCCCTTCCAATGCTAGATCAATCCTTTCCAGGATCTTTCAAACCTGACCATACTGATTTTGACATTTGCCTGGCACCTGCCAAGGCAGAAGCCCTGTAGCAGGAAATCGTGGGCTTCAGACAGCTGCACTCTTTTTCAGGGACCCTCTTAAATGTGAGAGGGAAATGTCATCGTCCTCCATCAGACATGCCTGCACACCATCAGGCTAGCCTTCCCATTCCGAATACACAGGAAAGGAAGCCTGGATAGGAAAGATGGCTGTGTACTAATTTGCAACCCCACCAGCAGTGGAGGAGTGTTCCTCTTTCTCCACATCCTCTCCAACACCTGCTGTCTCCTTTTAATCTTAGCCATTCGGACTGGTGTAAGGTGAAATCTCAGGGTTGTTTTGATTTGCATTTCCCTAATGACTAATGAAGTTGAGCATTTTTTAAGATGTTTCTCTGCCATCCGAAGTTCTTCAGGTGAGAATTCTTTGTTTAACTCTGTACCCCATTTTTAATAGGGTTGTTTGGTTTTCTGGAGTCTAACTTCTTGAGTTCTTTATATATATATTGGATATTAGCCCTCTATCCAATGTAGGATTGGTGAAAATCTTTTCCCAATTTGTTGGTTGCCGATTTGTCCTCTTGATGGTGTCCTTTGCCGTACAGAAACTTTGTAATTTTATGAGGTCCCATTTGTCAATTCTTGATCTTAGAGCATACACTATTGGTGTTCTGTTCAGAAGCTTTCTCCTTGCACCGATGTCGTCAAGGGTCTTCCCCAGTTTCTTTTCTATTAGCTTCAGAGTGTCTGGCTTTATGTGGAGGTCCTTGATCCATTTGGATTTGAGCTTAGTACAAGGAGACAAGGATGGATCAATTCGCATTCTTCTGCATGCTGCCACGCTGGAAATCAGTCTGGCGGTTCCTCTGAAAACTGGGCACCTCACTTCCAGAAGATCCTGCTATACCACTCCTGGGCATATACCCAAAAGATTCCCCAGCATGTAATAAGGATACATGTTCCACTATGTTCATAGCAGCCCTATTTATAATTGCCAGAAGTTGGAAAGAACCCAGGTATCCCTCAACAGAAGAGTGGATGCAAAAAATGTGGTATATATACACAATGGAGTACTATTCAGCCATTAGAAACAATGAATTCATGAAATTCTTAGGCAAATGGATGGAGCTGGAGAACATCATACTAAGTGAGGTAACCCAGACTCAAAAGATGAATCATGGTATGCACTCACTAATAAGTGGATATTAAGCTAGAAAACTGGAATACCCAAAACATAATCCACACATCAAATGAGGTACAAGAAGAAAGGAGGAGTGGCCCCTTGTTCTGGAAAGACTCAGTGAAGCAGTATAGAGCAAAATAGAACAGGGAAGTTGGAAGGGTTGGGTGGGAAAACAGGGGGAGGGAAGGGGACTGATGGGACTTTCAGGGAGTGGGGGTCCAGAAAAGGGGAAATCATTTGAAATGTAAATAAATATATCAATAAATTTTTTTAAAAAAAAAAAAAAAGGAAAGATGGCTGTGCAGGGTGAGCAGATCCTCTCTGTAACTCAGGATCACAAGGCATCCCAGAGCCACAAGCAAGCTGGGAACAAGGGAAATAGCACCACATCGGCAGGCAGGGATAGATAGAAGGGGAGGGCTGGGCTCTTAGGGCAGCAGGAGAAAGAGATGAGGAGGGCTGTATAGTGGGGCAGGGCTTCCTGCTAGGGTGCAGCAGGTTCTGCAGAGCATAGCTGCTGTGGTAGACCAAGCTGAAGAGGGTTTGTAACTGACCTAACACCATGTATACTTACTTCTTCCTGTCCTACTGAAACCCCCCACCCATCGGTCAGCAAACAGGTCCCTAAGGACAGCACCCATCGCTTTCTTTCTCCTTCCTCGTGCCAAGAAGGAGGGTGGAAGATGATGGAGAATGGGGATGTGCAGTATAAACGGACCCACATTGAGCGAGGGCAGCTAACAGTGGGCTGGGACATAGAAGGGCGTTTATTAGTATTTGAATGGGAAACATCCCCCCATAAGCTCAGGTTTGAACACCTGGTACCTGGATAGCACTGTCCAGGGTAACTGTGGCAGCATCAGAGGAAGTCCTCGGTGGATGAGGTCAGCTCCTGGAGAATGGGCATTATGGGTTCTGGCCTGATTCTGGTTCCGGCCAGAGCTCCTACCCTCCTGGATGTTGATGCTGATGCAGTGAAATCAACTCTCTGGAAACCCTGCTGCCCCAGATGTGAACTGTTTCCCCAATCATGCCTTTCCCAGCATGGTGAGCTGTACCCTCACAAACTGAGCTCACAAAAAAAAATTCTCTTTCCTGCATCGCCCCCCAACTCCTCCTCCCCCTCCCCCCCCCTCCGTGGTGATTAAAACAAAAAGTAACCAAGCCTGGGCACAAATAGAAGAACAAAGGACAGAGAAGTGGAGCTAAGGATTCCCCCACCCCTCAGGAAAACAGACAAAGATACCAGCGACTTCCAGAACAAGCTCAGAAGGCTAACAGGCGCAAGAGGAACTGTTCACACTTGTTTGACATCAGGGAAAAGGCCTCCGCTTTACACCCGTTTAGCCTGTAAACGTTAAATGGAAGGAGAGTGCCAGGCGCCAGTGGGGCTGCCGGGCTGCCGAATCAGGGGCTGCTACGCTGCTAATTCGCAAGCCTGCAATCTGGCACAACTGAATCTTCTCAAAGCTAGATGTGAGTGATGCCCCGGGACTCTTCCCGGTGTGAGTCCCAGAGAGAGGCTTGTCTTACAGTCCTTGGAAGGACAGACAGATGGGTGTGCACGTAGAGGAAGGGGCTGGATAACCCACGGGCAATGGTGTCAGGTGGCTCACTGTAGTCAAAACAGGAGACCAGATGTACCCTCAGCAGTGCAGTGGAGCCCTTAAAAACACAGTGCTTGGGGAAACATTAGTAGGAGGAGACACGTAACAGATAGCATTTATTTACATCTGAGTACAGACTTGTGGCACACTCCACACTGGCAAGACCCAAAAGCAAAGATTCACATCTTTGCCAGTGGGAGGAGGGGAAGGGGAGTGGGGGGGTAGGGCAAAAGAGAATGCTTTTAAAAAATAAATAAAACATAAGAATTCATATAGAGACAAATGGCAATAAGACAGCTGGAGCCAAGGGATGAGGAATGCACCGGAAGTGCGAATAATGGCTGCTGACAAGAGCTCTCCTTCGGAGCCACATTGACTCGACCGTGGATCACTCATATACAATTTTATTGGTTTCTCTGGGCCTTGGGCAATAGCCCTAGGTGGGAAGAAAGAACAGATGGGATCAGATACGGGAACTGAGAAAGTCGGAGGTTAATATCTGGGGACCTAGAGAAAGCAGATGCAGAGAGATGCAGGGAACAGGATCCGGAGGGAGGCCCGCGTTGCCCGAGGTGTCATGGCAGTCTGAGCGCAGGCTTTGGGGCTCGGCCCTTGTGTTGGCTGGCCTAGCACTCAGAAGTCAGCACCTTCACTCTCGATCGGGGAGGTGTGGTCCACGCAGTGCAGGTCCGCCGAGCTGGCAGAAGTTCAGGGTCGTGGCCATACCATTTGCGTGAAATCTCCGTCCTCACCTCCACAGAGAAGGGAGAGGATGTTAGGAAGATCCCAGTGCTGCTTCTCAGCTCAACCCAGGAGACTCAAGGTGCAGGGGGAGGTGATGTGGGAGAAACAGGGAGGAGAGGAAAGACTGGTCGCTGGCCCTGCCAGGTACAGATACTACTACTCTGGCCTTCCTTGGACTATTTCCGGCCTTTGCCTTGAAAACTTTTTCTTGTAGTGTTGCCTGTGTCTGAGGCCAGGAGAACAGATGGATGCCCTCTGTGTCTCTTGGCCTACGACCAGGTGACCCTCTCAAAGTGACTTTGACCCATCCTTGCCTTAGTCTGGGAAACCAATAAATACGACTAAAAGGAGAAAGCTGAGAAAGTGGAGTGAGGCAGTCTGTATCTTAGTCTGGCTGGGAGACGGGAGGAGCTGAAAGACAGCCTGCCTGAAAGCTAACCTGGCGCTGTATGAAAGATAAAGGGCAAACTGACTGCTATTCAGAACAAAGGTCTTCCCAAAGTGAGTTTCCTGTCACCAAAAGTATGTGACTACCTCATGTCCCACTTTGCTTCCTAAAACAGATTCCCCCACAACTTACTTCCTGTGTGAACCCTTTTCCCAGGCTCAACCCATCTCAGTGAGGGTCCTCCTCACCCCACCCCCTTCCAAGGCTCCCAGGACTGCTATACTCAAATATTATGGCCTGGTGTTCATATCATAGATAAGGCTGAGTAAGACTCTGACAATGGGTTTGGTACACAGAGTCAGTTGGGGACAGAGGTGTCAGGTAAGGCAAGGGTGGATAAACAGATGGGAAGAAAGAAAGGATAAACAAAAGACAAAAGAAGGGAGGGAAAGAGGGAAGAAGGGGAGGGAGGGATGGAGGGAGAGAGGGAGGAAGGAAGGAAGGAAGGAAAGAAGGAAGGAAAGAAGGAAGGAAGAAAAGAAGGAAGGAAGGAATTCCTTAACAGGAAGACATAAGAGTGGAATCAGCCAGGTTTCTGCTAACACAGAGCCTGTGGCAAACACAGGGCCATCAGGAGGAGCTGTGGCCCTACTTATGCATGCTGCCAGAGTTCTGGAAATCTGGACTCACAAATTCTCTCCATCTCTGCACAACAGGACTTTGATGAGAAGAAAAGCCACCGGGTCTCCTGGGTGGCTGTCTCTTCTTGGCTGTCTGCCTGCTCCTATAATCCCACATGTGTCATGGCTTCTATTCCGTCTGCTTGCTTCACTCCTGCCTCTGCTTCTGGCATCCTAGACTGAATCCCTTTCTTCCAGGGTTTCTCTGTTGCCCGTTCTGCTCTGGCTCTTTCTGTCTCTGCACCTGATTCTTTTTCCTAATTCCTTCTATATGGACCTGTGACTTTCTTGGTTCCTGTTCCTGTCCTTTCACTCTCTGCCCTTACTCTGTCCTCCACCCTTCCTTGACCCTTGAAAGACCTCCATCTGGTTGTAGAACATAGCCCAGCTCATAGAAGGAATGTGTGCAAAGTGTTTAAAAGTAGTCAGGTTAAACGTGAGTCAGGGGCTCAGAACCTACTCACACAAAGGATCACAAGAGTGGAGGATCATGGGAGGCGACTATGCTGGGATTTACAGGACCAGGGCTAAAGAAAAGGAGCTGAGGAGAAGGTCTACGTGTTGAAAGGTGAGCCTTTGGGAGCACACACACCTCCTGATTGAGGAAGCAGTAGAGGACAGCAACCACAAAGCCCTGCGGGGTCAAAAGGAAGAAAGGACACCATCAGACCGCTTTGGCCTGACTTTGGGATGTCTTTCTCTTGTCTTCTCACTCGCTCATCAGTTACTGCACCAGACATACCAAGCCATGCATTCATCATGGCATGCCTGCCACAGCTGTATAGATAGCCCCCGCCTCACTTCATTTCTGCATCTGCATTAGTGAGCACATTGCCTGATACATAATAGGTACTTGGTAAGAATTGAAAAGACAAGATGAGCAAATGAATGAAAGGATGGATGGACAGATGGGCAAATGGATAGACACATGGATGGAACAATGGATGAGTGGGGAGATGAAGGAAGGAAGGATGATTATATGGGCAAGTGGACTGAAGGGAGGAGGAATAGAAGGAAGAATGAATCTATTGGTGGATGGATGGATGATAGATAGATAGATAGTTAGATAGATAGATAGATAGATAGATAGATAGATAGATAGATAGATAGGATAGAAAAAAGAAAGAATTACAGATGGAAGAATGGGCAGGTGAATAGGTAAGTTAACATAGGGATGGAAAGATAGATGAACAGATGAGTTAAAAGAATGCATAAATGGGCAAGAGTCTAAAGGAAGGAGTAAAAAGAATGGATGGACGGATGGATGGATGGATGGATGGATGGATGGATGGATGGGTGGGTGGATGGATAGATGGACAAGTGTACTGAAGGAAGGAGAATAGAAGAAAGGACACATGGATGGATGGATGGATGGATGGATGGATGGATGGATGGATGGATGGAGAGATGAATGGAAAGAAAAATAAATGGATAGGCAAGTGTGCTAAAAGAAAGTGAAATAGAAGAAAGGACAGATGGCTAGATGGATGGACAGATAGATGAGTGGATGGATGGATGGACAGATGATAGATGGGTAGGTAAAGGTGATTAGAATGATGCATGAATGAGTGGAGAAGATGGAAGGGAGAAGAAAAAAAGAAGATGAATAGGTGGGAGGGGATGGAAAGATGGATAGGTGGGTGGGTGGGTGGATTGATTGATAGCACTAATGCATGAATTAGTGAGAGGGAGGAAGAAAAGAATTGATGGATTGCTAATAAATGATTGATATATGGATAAGTAACTAGATGGATAGGTAGGTAGGAATGGTTGGAAGAAAGAAAGGGTAACTGAACTGTTTAATGGACAATGAATGGTGGGTGGACGGATAAGTAGCTGGATGGATACATAGGTGGATGAATGAATATCTGGAGAATGTGCAGATGAATGTATTAGTAGTTGGATGAGTAGAGAGATAAAGGGTAAAGATGGATGGCTAATTAAACAGACGGAAGAACAGGCCTCACCCTAACACGAAGTTTGTCAAGGCCTGTGGCCAGAGTTCTTGGAAGGAAGGAGTGTCTGCAGGGGGACTCTCACCTGAAAGGACCCCAATCCCAGCTCCAGGGGTAGACGGATGTCAAGGCCAGCACTGTCAGGCAGGAAGTTGAAGATGATGTAATGGATTCCAAACAGCGGGATAAGGAGAAGTGTTGACTTGGAAAGCCGCCTTGGGGAAGACAGATTCTAGACTCTGAGGCTGCCCATCATCACCTGCCCTGGAGACTCTGCCCTCCACACAAATCTCTGGGCTTCTTTACTTCAAGGGCCCTCACATTCTGTGACCCTGCACTTATCCCGGCTACTCCAGAGTCTATGTGCATCTTTCAAAGTTTAATTCTTCCAAGAATCCTTCTCTAATTACCCTTTTTTCTCATTTAGACATAATCTCCTTCTCCGGGCCCCATAGAAATAGATCATCCTGTGTCAGCCATTTGCCATGGTAACTGGCAGTTTTGTGTGCCACTTTCCTGCACTGTAATCTCATGGGAGGCAGGACCCAGATCTGTTTCTCTCTAGGGACATGAGGAAGAGGACAGGACCAGGGTACTAAATAGCTGCTAGACGAGACAAAAACAAATGTCATTCCCTCCACGTGCCTTCCATGATGGTTCCCCAGACATACCACACCCACATACAGCCACACCACGTGAACTCACACACACACACACACACACATACACACACAGCCATCCACGTGCACTCACACACACACATAACATACCACGTGCACTCACTCTCACACACACACACACAGCCTCACATGCATGCACACACACAGTCATCCACATGCACTCACACACACATAAAATACCACGTGCACTCACACACACACACAGCCTCACATGCATGCACACACACACACAGCCTCACATGCACTCACACACATATACCACGTGCACTCACACACACACAGCCACACCACGTGCACTCACACACACAGCCACACCACGTGCACTCACACACACACACACACACAGAGTCATCCACGTGCACTCACACACACATAACATACCACGTGCACTCACACACACACACATGTGCATGCACACACACATGTGCACACACACACAGAGCCATCCACGTGCATTCACACACACACACATAACATACCAGGTACACTCTCTCTCTCTCTCTCTCACACACACACACACACACACACACACAGCCACACCACGTGCACTCACACACACACACACACACACACACGGCACATACACATGTGCATGCACACACACACACACAGCCATCCACATGCACTCATGCACACACATAACATACCACATGCACTCACACACACACACACACACACACATCCACATGTGCATGCACACACACACATGGATGGTACCAGTACTGAGCCCGTGTATGTAGGCCTCCTTGTGCAGGCTCCAGCTTCCTCAGCAGGATCCAAATTATATTGAGAAACAGCCCAAAGTTCACCTGGCAAGGAGGCACAGGAAAGCGGGTGCAAAGGTCAGAGGCAGCACTAGGTGGCTGGCCTAGAATTAGCCCCATCCCCTTTGATGACTAGGAACCCCAAAACTGTGAGGTGTAAGGCAGAGAAACACTAAGGGCTTCCCCACCGCCAGCCCTGGCAAAAAAATAATAATAATAATAACAGTTGAGAGAGCCAGGTCTGACCACCTGCCTCCAGTCACCACCTCTCAGGGTCTCTTCTGGGGAGAGATCGCATACCCACAGGAGCCATGCCACATCGGGAGCAGAGACAGCTGAGTGCTCACCTGTAGGCGCCATTCACTACCATTTACCACCCCAGCAGTGGACGCTCTGCAAGCCGGACACATGGAAACTAGAAGGCTGGTCTAGGTGCTGATGTAATCAGCTAGCGCCAGAGAGACTAGGCACTGGTTTCCCTTGGGGTAATCATGTTGCCCCTGCAGGGCCACATAAAGAAACCTGGAGGCTAGGTTAATAAAGCAAAGAACACTGGCCTCAGAGACTGACCCCAACAGAGAGGACTATGGGCCCTTTGATGATCCACCAGTAGGGGGAGCTGGCGTCTAGGTCCCAGCACCTGGGAAGAAGAGAGTCTGGACTTGAAGGCGCCCCTTTTCTACCCTGATAATGCTCCTCCTCAGCACACCTGCTGTGGCTCCTGAGGCCCCTCTCTGTCTAGTGCCCACTCTGTCTCCATCTGGCCTGATCTTCTGTCCCAGCCTCTCCAAAGGAGAGCCCCAGTATGGCCTGTCCAGTCATTTCTTGCCCTTGATAAACCTGCTCAGAGCTGTCCCCCCCTTGAGATTCATAGCTCTGACAGCCTCTCCTGCCTGAGCTCCTGTCCCCCACCCGACCCTACCCTACCCTACCCCACCCCTGTGCTACCAGCCGCCTGCCCACCTGCCACACTTTAACCTAGGGATCCCCTCTTCCTCCTCCTTAGATTGTCTACTACACCCCTTGCTGACAGCATGGGGGTGAGGAAGTTGCTCTACTCACTCAGTGTCTTCAAAAGCCAGTTTGCAGCCCACCCATGTACCAGTGCACAGCACAGGGAGCCCTGTAGGTAAGGCAACATGGTGGTGAGTGAGGGCCCTGCACCCTTTGCTTCGAATGTAGCCTCCACCTCCCACCAGTCTGTTAGCCGCATGCAGACTCTAACCGTGGGGCCAGGTAATGACTTGAGGTGATCTGGTCCACTTCCCGATGTTCAGCAGAGGACTGTGGCCTGCCCATCCCCGCTCCCTGAGCCTCAGTGTCACTCACGATGAGAAAGGCTCCTTTATGAGCTCCCAGGCCCTCCCAACCTCCACCTTCCCTGTGGCGATCGATGAGCCCTCGATGCTCACCCCAGGCAGCGAGGACCAGCCACCAGAAAGCTGGTTTGGACCTGGGGGATACGGAAGCCAGCAGGCAGCTCAGGTAGACCGCTTCTGCCAGCAGCCAGCTGAAGTTGGTCATGGTGGCGAAATGTGAGATGGCCACAGAGACCTTGCACAGGATCTGAGGGCAGACACCAAACCCTCATGTCCCCTCCACTGCCCTGGCTCACTTCTGCCTAGCTTCCCAGCCATGCCAGGCTTGTTCTCAGTCCTGGCAAGGTCTTTTACAGACCACTCTACTCCTTGGGATGCCACAGGAGGAGTTCGACAGTATAACTGCGGTGGTCAGAGTACAGACACACAGGTTAGGTTCATTGCGTCCTCAGTCAGCCATTCAAACCCTCTCAGCCTGAGCGTTCTGTCTGTGGAAGCAAGAACTCCAGGACCTCTCACAGCTGTGTCTCAAGGGACAGACACACACACACACACATACACACACACACACACACACACTGTTCTATTTGCTCTGTCATCGTGTGCCCTTCCTAAGCTGAAGTTTCCTTTAAAGTGATGACCATGACGGCATATCCATGCCCAGTTTTGATCAGTGGATATAGGGTATGTTCTTGCATGCACCCACCTGGCTCGCCCCTTCCTCACCTGCCTCTGCGGGCAACTGTACCACCTCTGAACCCAGCTGCCCAGGCTCTATTTATTCCCCAACTGTGTGGCTGGGTGACCTGGCCAGCGGCCCCTTGTTAACAAAATGGGATTAAAGTGAGGCCTTCAAGGCATTTTAAGATCAATTGAGATCACACATGTAAAGTACTTGGTGTGCTGCCCGGCCTAAGTGAGTGCAGTCAGTGATTAATTCATTAATTAAATCAGCCCACTTGTTGGTCTGGGCACTCGCTTGTCTATTCATTTCCAGAACTCTCTCTAAGACCTTGAACTTCGACACCTTCAGTTTTCAATCTGTTCCTCTCCTTTCCCCACCCCTCCACTCTTGCGACTTCTGACTTCCGGTGTGGTGGCTCTGCCCCAGACCCTCCTCTCACTGACAGCTTCCTCCCTGTCTCACTACTGTTGTGTCTGGGTAGCTCCCAAGCCACCTCCTCCCTGAAGCCCTTTCATTCTCTCAATTCTCTGCTTTCCCTACCCAGCAGTCTCCAAGTCTGGGCGCTTGCTGTCCCCTAGGCGCTTCTGGAAGGAGGGGACCAAGCTCCACCCAGGTCCTTGTATACTCATTAAAGGCAATGGCATGGCTGGCTGGCACAGGAGCTGCTGCGACCAACTTGACATAGGCGCATTGATTAAAGAGGGATGATGGTGAGGGGTGCCCCTGGCTCACACTGACGCCGATGGTGAGGGGTGCCCCTGGCTCACACTGACGCCGATGGTGAGGGGTGCCCCTGGCTCACACTGACGCCGATGGTGAGGGGTGCCCCTGGCTCACACTGACGCCGATGGTGAGGGGTGCCCCTGGCTCACACTGACGCCGATGGTGAGGGGTGCCCCTGGCTCACACTGACGCCGATGGTGAGGGGTGCCCCTGGCTCACACTGACGCCGATGGTGAGGGGTGCCCCTGGCTCACACTGACGCCGATGGTGTGGGGTGCCCCTGGTTCACACTGACGCCGATGGTGAGGGGTGCCCCTGGCTCACACTGACGCCGATGGTGTGGGGTGCCCCTGGCTCACACTGACGCCGATGGTGAGGGGTGTCCCTGGCTCACACTGACACCGATGGTGTGGGTTGCCCCTGGCTCACACTGACACCGATGGTGAGGGGTGCCCCTGGCTCACACTGACGCCGATGGTGAGGGGTACCCCTGGCTCACACTGTCGCTGTGATCTATGAATGTGTGAGGAGACCTTGGGGCCTCCTCCCCTTGATGCTGGCCATGACTACAGACTCAGCCTGTGGAGCAACAGCTAAGGCTCTTTCAGGCCTGTCCTCTGCCCTCCCACCCCTGCCCCCACTCCCTCCAGCCACAGCCGTTACAGTGGACATGCTGCAGTGGTCCGTGCTATCCCCCTGGAAGATGGCGGCATCCTTCAGGAACACAGCACTGGCCTTGAGGATGAAGGTGGCAAACAGCTGCGTGTGGATGTAGTTCCTGGGGCAGTGGAGCCTCCTGGAAAGGGCGGGAGAGATGAACAGAGAGGCCTAACTGCAAAAGACCTTCCCAGGGCCTAGAACACGCCTGGCGTGGCTGGAAAGCTAGGCAGAAGTGAGCCAAGGCAGAGCAGCCAATGCCACATCAAATAAAATGGAGCCCAATGAAAGTGAGAAAAATGTGTCAGTTTGACCCTGAAGGTCAGCTGGCCAGCATTTTCCTGGCCTAAGTTTGGGTCCAGGAGCAGGGGTTCTACAAGTCCGGCCTTCAGACAGCTCTGTAACTGTGAGTGCAGAGGCAACCACAGTCCAGCAAGAGCCTAAGGGAGCTCCTGATAATCAGAGAACTACCCTCTGAGGCATAGCCCCATAGGAAACACAAACTTAGAAGGCTGGAAAGCCACCACACCCAGCAGTAAGAGCAGAGGGTGGACTTGGTGCTGGAGGCCGTGCAGGGGACCCAGGGTTCAATCCCTGATACTGAAAACTAAATCAAAAAGTACTATAATGATCAGAAAGTTGCAACCATCAAAAGAGGGTCATGCAGGGGTCGAGGAGGATTCTTAGAACCAGATGAGAGCATCCACATGCCTTCCAGTGTTTGGCAGGGATGACCACACCACCAAGAAAAAGAAGACACTGGGAGCAAATGGGATGAGATCCCTATGAGCAAAGGTGTAGCTGGAGAACAGAAGCCTGGTGTGTGAAGAGAGGGCCCACCTGTGGGGGGAAGGTAAGAAGTCAGCAAAGGTCATCTTGCCTGGATCTGAGCCCCACTTGACTGTGCAGGCAAAGAACTAGACTTAGTCCCCAGACAGTAGGGAGCCGGTGATGGCTCTTGGGCAAGGTTGACAAACCTGAGAGCGACCAGGATGGTAATAGCCACACAGAGGGCTACGATGGAGATGCTGTGGCCCGTGGTGTAGATGATCTTCACCGTGGAGAAGTAAGATTTCTGGTGGGGGGGGGGGGGCAACAGAAGCAGGAGAAAGGTTTGGCAATCAAGCGGGGGTCAGCGCCACCAACCTCCAGTCATTGATACCACAGAAAGCCTCACAGGCACTGAGCCTGCAGGTGAAGGTGCTAAGGATTCACAGTTGCAATGGGAGCGGGAAGAGCCAGCAAGAAGCTCTGGAGAGTAACAAACACACAAGAGGAATTTGGGCCTGTTCATTGGCCACCAGCTAGCTACCAGCTTGAGAACACTGCCATCCCATATAAAGATAACATCTTGGACACCAGGAACAGCCACAGGCTGGCAGAAAAAGGTTCTTTGGTCCCCAAGTATGTGGATCAGTTGGAGCTAGGGGTGTAGTATGACCAGGTACTGCAGCTCCGGCTCTGTTGTTCATCTCAAGCAATCCCTGTGCTTCTCTGACCTGTCTCTTCCTCTGAAAGGTACGTACAGCAGGGCTTTTGCTCTTAGGGCTGAGGGCAGGGAGAAATGGACTTGTGAGTGGGGATGGGCCTTGAGAAGAAAGGGCCTGCACAGTGTAGGGTATGCTGCCCAGAGCTCGGGGTCTCTAATTACTACACCCCTGAGTTTCTCCTGCTGCCCATGCCACAGCCCAGTACCACTAGCTGAGGACCGAAGAAAGCATGCACATTCTGTCTAGCACAGCAGCAATCTTCCTTCCCTCTGAAATAACTAAAGCCCCTCCCCCATCCTCCACCAGAAACTGAGAAGAGAAAGGGCTGGTCAAGAGGAGGGTGAGGATGGCTTTCAGTCTGCCCCTGCTTCCCTTCTCCCTCAAAGCAAAGTCACCCTTAAGTAAGTGGACCAGCTTCAGGAGGCACTTTCCTGCCATCTGCTGGACAGCTCCTGTAATTACTGTGCCTACTTGATGGTTGCAGTGGGAATGACAGCCATCCATTGAGATAGTAAGCTATGGCTTACCTCCTCGGTTAGTAGTTCCAAGGGCACAGGGCAGGCCACGGGGTATGGTGGGAAGGGATCAGACCAGCCAGTGATGGTGCAGTCCCTCTTCACAGCCCCTAGAGGTAAACAAGAGTCTCTGCTTAGAGAATGTCTCCCTTTCCCAGAAGATGGGAAGGCCCTGTGAGGTGAGTTCTTAACCACAAGAAGAAAAGAGCCCTCTTCTCCCACGGCTTGTCTGGACTAGTGTAGTCTGTCTCTGTTCTCCAAGAAAGCTCTGTTGAACAATATTCATTTGATGGGCAGAGTGGAATGATAGACCTGTACACCCAAACGGCAGGAAGTATAACACCCCCTTCCCCATAAGAGACGAGAAGGCCAGCAGGTGAAGTGGAGGAGGAGGCATCCCCCGCCCTCCTCAATATGGTACCACCTCCCTTTCTCCAATTTTATCATTGATCCTGCACTGGGAGGTTGGTGCTATCAGTCATTGCTCAAGATGACTAAATTTTTCAGGGTTAACACTAGAAGATAGAAAAGTGAGGTTTGCACATCATCAAATCGGTGATGTGCGAACCAGACGGAACCGCATGCTGTGCAGCCCTAGGCCACTCACCTGTGTCTGAGCCAAAGTGAGAGAAGAATTCAGGGCAGGGGAGAGAGACCCACTGACCAGAGCCTGTTGGGGGCCAACACAGCAGCCCATCCCAGGTCCCGGGGCATCCTAGGTGGAGAAGGAGGAGACATGGGGTGACCTATGAGGAAAACTGATATGGCATTCTGAATGGACAATGCTGGGGAAGATATCAGGATCAGGGACATCCCCGGGGACCCCTTCATACCCAGGGAGGTATTGTTGGTCCCCTCTGCTGCCTGAAGACATGCCAGCTCATCGTCTCTCAGCTGAGTGATGAAGTCACATTCTAGGTGGAGGTGACCCAGTGTCTGTGGGAAATAGTGACAGAATGAGCCAAGCCCTCTGGAGGCCTCGTGCTCTCTAACTGAAGTGACCTGAAGACGGAGACCAAGCCTGGTACATTTCCGTGCCCTAATTCTGAGAAAGACCCATCTTCCCCACAGATATCAAAGCATGTTTGATGAGCACTGGGGCAAGAAGGAGGAGCAGGGTAGGAAGAGAGGGAGGAAAGGAAAGGGAGGAGGGGCAGAGAGAGTAGGGAGGAAGGAAGGGATGGATGCACTATTCCTTCTTGTGGCAGTAAATTCTGAGACACATTAAAGAAAGTCATCTAGAGTCCCCATTGCTATGACAGTGCAGTCCTTGACGAGGCCTTTCCTCCTTCCCCACCACCCCCTACTCTATATACTTCTGGGCCCTAAAAGTGTTTCTGCATAAACAGCCCTGGAGGCAGAACAATGGTCCCCAAAGATGTCCACATCCCAATCCCCAAAGCTGGTAAATGTGTCACCTGACAGAGCCAAAAGACATAGCAGATATAGTCAAGGATCTCCAGGCAGGAAGATGTCCTTGATTATCTGAGTGGGCTCAGAGTCAGTGCAAAAGGACACAGGGACCAAGTCAGAGAGGACATGGTGGAAAGGGTTGCAAGAAGCGATGGTGCCATTGAAGATAAGGAAATGCCTCAGGCCAGAGCAGGAGACTCCAGAAAGACCACTTGGGTTTAGCCAAGTGAAAAGCATGTTGAACGTCTGACATGTCTCAGACAAGTCACATGAGCAAATGTGTAGACTCGTGAGTGGAAGAGAGTATGGACAGATGGGAGAGTAAGAAGACAAGAGCACCTGACTGAGGGAAAGAAACAATGAACAGGAAGGAGGGGCTGGGGAGGGGGCCTAGACTAACTGTATGGCTGGAGGAGTAGATGAATGTTCAGACAGACATACAGAAAATGAGATCGGGAAGGTGGACATCCTAGGGTGCGTGGAGGTGTGGTGGGTGGTGAGGGTCCTGCATCAGGGCAACTGAGCTGATCATTAGATGGGAAGAAGGAAGCTGACTCCATGCATGCTTGGTGACCATAAAGATTACAGATTGGATACTTCCCAGAGCCTGGGGACCACAAGAAAGGCTCTTGAGGTTTTTCTGTGAGGACATCTCTGTGTTTCTGATGGGTGATTCAGGGGCTATGTGGAGCCCAAGTGCTCCAGGCTAGACAGAGATCTGAGGTATGTCTAAGATTTGGTGTTTGATCTTTTCTTTAAAGAGCTAGAATTCCTAACATTTCTCAAGATTTACCCAAATGCCCTTGCAAGATCAATACACATATACATCTCTCACACACATGCACACACACACACACACACACACACACACACACACACACACACACTTGGGACCTTTCCTATCTACACCAGCTACCGAATTACTCCTCTGGTGTAGGGTTCCCTCCCCAAAATGGAGCTTTCAAGGTGCTGTGTACACAGAGGAGGATGTGAGTCTTCTGTGGCATATAGGGAGTTCATAGAAGTTATCTGCATGCCACTCCCATGTCAGCCCTGGACAGGTCAGATCGCTTATCCTTATCCCCTTCCTGAGACATGGTAGCCCTAGGTCCACTGGCCTGTGATTCTCTGCATAGCTCAGACTAACATTAAACTCATGATAATCCTCTAGCATCCACAAATGTTGGGGCTGCTGGTCCGAGCCACCATATCTAGCCCGAGTCTCTCCTTTTTACACAGAGGTAAATGAAAGCTCAAGTGTCACCGAGTTCATATCACGGTCTGCAGATGCCAGCCTCTTAAGCAAAGGACAGTGAAGTCCTGGGATGGGTGGTCACCATTGGCAAGGCAGTAGAAGAAGGTAGCCTCAGTTCCCATATACACCTCCTAGCGCCTTTCGACTCCTCCCCTCTTGGCCCCTGATGCTACTGACAGCAACCCAGAAGGTCTGCTGGGAACGTTGCAGCACTTTCAGGGAAGCTCCTTTCCTGGCTTCCCCATTCTCCTCCCTGTGCACAAGCCAGGGAGCAGTAGCTGGTTTCTGAAGTTCCTCCAACCCTGGCTATGTGAGAGGAAGAGTTTCCAAATATCACAGCTGTGAGAGCTGGTATTCACGACCTCCTCCAGCCCCACATGGTTCCTGGCCACATCCCCATCATGTTCCCTCAGCCATGCTGGAGATGACCAAGAGATGGGACAGCATTGGTTGTTTTGGAGAAGGAATGGGTGGTAGGGTATATGGCTTAGAGAAAGTGCAGGCTCCGCTGTGACTGGAAGGTCTTATCTAGCCTCAGCGGTTTCAGGGCATAATTTCAGGACTGGTGTCTCTGGGGGGCCCCAGAGGATACAGATAGGACCTAGGCGAGGGAACAAGAAGACAGCTCAGTTCCAGGCAGGATCTAAGATTGGTCAGGGGAAGGAAGGAGGGAGGGAGCCACCAGACTCAGGACTTCCCCCCCACCACAGACTGCCACCACCCAAGAGAACAGAGAAGGAGATCTGAGATGGCTACTTACAACTCCCCACAGGGTCAGCAAGCAGAGGACACGGGCCACCCACCACAGGCCATCCATGGCACCAGTGCCTGCAGTCAGTCCCAGGGAGCAGTGGCCCTTCCCTCCCAGGCTGTCTCTGGTGGTGATGCCACCTAGCTGCATCTCTGCTGCCTCACCTTCCCAGGAACTGCTCGTGTAGGCAGGGCCAGCAGAAGGGACACCCAGCTGAATATTGAACAGGATGGTGGGACACTGTGTTACTGCCAGTGAGGAACTCCGCGTCCTCAGCAGGGGGTGGCTGAGCTCCACTACACCACCTTGATGTCTGAGGATACCTCTCCTGACAACAAGAATCCAGAGAACACAGACAGGCCACAGAGAGGTGACAGCCACAGGAAATGTCCACTTAAGAAGTTTTCCCTTTGTTTTCAGAGCTGAGTTCCCCAATGACCTTACTCTGAGCGGCCTCCTGTACCCGCACCAGAATGAAGGGACCTCAGAAAATAAGGTGCCCAGGGTGGCCCTAAGTTTTTAAGGAGCCCCAGATTTGTTGCTGCTCCAAGTCTCTTTCACGGGGATGGAGAGTGAGCTGAGGGGACCAAAGAGAAGAGGGGGCAAGCGACAGGGGAGCCTGGAAGATTTGAATGAGCCTTATGAAAAGTGACCTTGAGGGGCTTGGGAGTGCAGCTCAGTGGTAAAGCACTGGGTCAGCGTGGGTGTGGCTCCTGTTCAAATCCCAGGCACCACAAAACAAAGAGTCAGGCACTAAACACAGTTTATGTTGCCCAAGAGTGTGCCACATTGTTTACCTGGTGGGAATGCTTAGAGGGTAAGGTGACAGCTGCAGCATCAAGGCCCCCAACTTCACATGGGGCTAGGCAGAGTTTCGAGATAATTCCCCTGTCCAGAGGGGAAGCGGAGGCTAATTGGAGGACTCCCAGAGGGATCCCAGGAGCTGGGCCACTCGAGAGGGGCAGGACATCCATGTTCCATTATCGAAGTGAAGAGACTTGCTTTCATTATTTCTACTTTAAAATACAAGATCTCGGTGACAGGGTCCTAAACAAGAGTAGATCGTGCTCAGCATTTGGAACTTGGAAGTGAATGTCGCCTTCGACAACCCTGAATGACGTGGGAGCTAAAAGGTCCTGACCACTGAGCAGCCGTATCCAGTTACCGGGCTGTGGGGCTCTGCTTGGGGTGCCAGATGGGTTTGTAGTGAATTTGTGTCATGAATGTGGAAAGCTTCCCACCACCACATCTGCATCTGGGAATCATTTGACATCAGCGAGGCTTTATTTTTCCACCCTTAATCGTTGTCAACAAAACGCTGAAAATATTTTCTGCACATGTTGCCCGGCGTGGGTGGTACACAGCACACAGGGCTCCTCTCTTGCGGGCTGGGGAGACTCAGGCAAGAGTGATCAATGGCTTCAGAGAAGACTGGAACTGAAAAAGGACAGAGTCTGCCACACCCAAAGAAGTGCGTGACTGATCATGCTTGATGATTAGCGTCTCCCTCACCAGCATTAATCGATACCACGAATTCTTAGCATTCATATTATGTAAACGAGTGGCACTTAACAACGACACTCTGCTCCCCTTGGAGACATTTAACAATGTCTGGAAGTGTGTTTTACTACCGACAATGGCAGGGACTAAGGATGGGAGGGGCAGCCAGGTGCAGTAGGGAGCGCCCACAACCACGTAAAGATCCACCCAGTCTGAAAGATCAGCCAAACAAGATTGAACTAGCCAACCTGTTTCTGCTTCCCCGTGCATTCCCTGCACCGGTAAAGCGGCCTGTTCTGCTCAGGGTTACGATTCTGTGATGAAGCACCATCACTGATACAACTTACGGATAAATGAGTTTACTTGGCATATACTTCAAAGTAGCAGTCCATCACTGAGAGCAGAAATTCAAACAGGCCAGACTCCTGGAAGCAGAAGTTGATTCAGAGGCCATGGAGCCGTGCTAGTTATTGTATGGCTCCCCACAGCTTGCTCAGTGTGCTCTCTTAAAGGACCCAGGACCACCAGCCCAAGGGTAGCACCACCCACAATGGGCTGAGGCCACCCACATCAATCATTAATAAAGAAAACGCCCTACAGAGCTTCCAGTTCTTATAAAGACATTTTTGCAATTGAGGGTCCCTCATCTCAGATGACTTTAACTTGTGTCAAGTTGACATAAAACTATCCAGGGCATGGGATTAACACTCTAACCTTTCCTCTAGACATAGAGAGACAAGGAAAAGCATGTAGAACCTTCTAGAGCCTCGCTCTCAGTGAATAAAAACCAGAACTTCTAAGAATGCACTATTGAAAAAGCTGGCACAACTTGTCCTTTATATATTAAAAAAAAAATCACATTTCTAGCTCACAATTATAAGATAATTTTTTTTACATATTTAGACTCCTAACAATAAGATGACAGAATAGTGAGACAAAAATTCATTAAGTGATTTTAGAATAAGAAGACTTTCTTATATGATAAAATAAAAGTATAGAGGAAGTCAATAAAAGCCATAAAATTGACCGAGTAACCATTACAATAAATTCGTCTTCAAGAAAGGACACTGTAGATACAAATGAAGCACAAGTTCCAGGCTGAAATACACTTGCCAGCAACACTGAGGAGCAAATGCACAGCTTCCAAAATATTCACACACCAGTAGTAAAGAGAAAAGCATGGAAAAGCAAGCTAAGGATGTGTCCATACAAGCAATCGAGAAAAGAAAAACATATGCAGCACATGCTTAACATGATAGTACTCTCAAGAAAAGAAAAAAATACTAAGCTCCCACTTCTTTACATTGTTCTAACCTTATTTTCAAGTTTTATCTTTTTTTTAAATTTGTGTATGCATTGGAGGAACAAGAATTCCAGTGGCCGTGCAGATATTGGGTCCTCTGGGGCTAGAGTTTGAGGTGGTTATAAGCCTCCCAAGGTGGGTGCTGGGAAGCAAGCCCAGGTCTCCCACAAGAAAAGCACACCTAAGTTCTTCACCACGAAGCCATCTATCCAACTCCCAGGTCAAGGTGCTTGTGTTCAGTAACACTCCGTGGTGGTGATGTGAGGAAACAGGAATAATTTTATGTGTGAATAGATGGAAATGTTGTTGAGCAGCTTTTAGAAATAATTTGTTACAACCTACTGAGTCAATAAGGAACACGTCTTAAGAACGAGAAGTTCTATTTCTTCATATTTTTGTTCTAATAAGAGATTAGCATATAATCTATCCTTATAATGAGTGAAAGCATGAACTGTGGGGTGGTGAGATGACTCAGCTGGTACAGACACTTGTCATCAAACCTGGTGACTTTGACCCCAGAGACCCATGTGGTAGAAGAGAAAATCGAACTTCCAAAAATTGTCCTCTGACCTCCTCACATGTACCACAACATACGCATACACACACATACAAAATAAAAATCAGCCAATTAATAAATGAGTAAGAAAACATTTGAACATGAACTTGAGCTTGATGGTGGATCAGTAGTAAAGTGTTTGTTTAGCAAATATGTTCTTGTTTCAACATGGAAATACATCAAAAATGTGTTCTGAGAAATTGCTTCCAGTCAACACAGAATATCAGAGACTGATTTACCCTTCTACCTTAATAACAAGAAATCCAGAAATAGGAACAAAGCATTGCTTTTTCAGATGTTGTAAACAAACAAGGTGAAATGTAGCTGCCTGTACCCAGCACTTGAAAGGCACAGGTGGGATTATAATTTAGGGAGTGCCTGGGCTGTGTAGAAAGTTCAGGCAAGCCTGAGTTACATAGACATACCCCAGACCAGTGTCAAGCAAAACAGCAACAAACAACAATAGCAAAAACCCTCATAATTTAAAATCATAAATGCACTGAGCCATGTTAAAAATTTGCATGCAGATGTAGTTTTCAGGATACAATTCAAAGAGGAAGAACCCAGCCCCAGGCTGTGGTTCTGGTGAGGGAAGGAACCGGAAGCTGGAGAAAGAGGAGCCGAATCTCAGAGAGAGAACATATCTCTCCAGGGAAAGTCACACAATACAGCCGGTGACAAACTATGACCAAAGATGAGCTGGGAGTAATTAGAGGTCCCCTGCACAGGGCTGAGACATGTAACTAATGCTGACCCATGTGAAGATAGTGTCTAAGAAAGCAATTTCAGCATGGGCTCCTTTCCTCATGGTGTACATCTTTACCATAATAGTAATTGCATGTTCCTGAGGCAATGTGATAAGGCATGCTGACAAGGCCAAGCTATCCAAGAGTGGAGGATCCTTGAGGAAATTCCATGGTGACCATGTTCCTCTAGGTGGGGTAGCATACCTCCTTGATGAACGGGGTCCACCACACAAATAAGGTGTAGCCTCCTCAATGGCTCCTGGACTAGAGAACACTGTGTATGTTCTGGAAGTTCCACATAGGAGACACAATTGTAAGCAGGCTGTGCAGTCAGTCTCATGGCCTTTGTCGTGAGCAAAAAGACATTCATCTGCAGCTTAGCTGTCAACCCAAAAAGAAGTTACCCACAAAAAGGAAGAGTTACAATAGGAAAAAGGTGCGATCTAGAACTGTGGTGGTTTGAATAAGAATGGGCACTACAGGCTCACATACTTGACTGCTTAGTCATTAAGGAGTAGCACTATTTGAGAAGGATTGGGAGGTGTGGCCTTGTTGTGTCGCTGAGGTGGGCTTTGAAGTTCCAAAAGCCCATGCTAGGCTCAGTCCCATGCTGTCTGCCTGTGGATCAGGATAGAGCTCGAAACAGTTCTCCGGTGCCTGCCTTTCCTTTCTGCCACCAATGCTCCCAACTGTGCCGATAATGTACTAAGCCTCTGGAGCTATAAGCAAACCCCAGATGAAATGTTTTCTCTTCAAGCAATAGAACAGTGACTTAAGACCCTAGCATATTAGCCACTGATTTGGCAGGAAGAAAAGAAAATATGAAGGATGAGATAGAGCTGCTGTCTGCTGTTTCTTACTGCTTAAAGGATGGAGGAGAACTGAAGTATAGGTTAAAGCTGTGTTGAAGAGCCCTCTCTGTTATCCAAAGGCAAAGAATTGGTAAAAGAAAAAGGATGTGATAGAAGTGATAGAAGATACCCCGCAGGCTCAGTCTTTAACGCAGATGAAGAGAAAACTCATGATTCAGCATGCAGATGGACGCCTCGGAACCAGCCCAGTACAGGAAACTGGTAATCAGGAAACATTCAGCATCGGAACCTCTTGCATTGAAAAGGACTCAAACAAGGAATCAAAGAGCTTCTCACAGACTAACTGGAGAAGCTATGGAACATCAGGGAGCATGAGATAAGTCTGAATGATGTGGAAACAGAAAAACTCAGTAATATATGTAATATTCCCATTTCTCCTTGAGACAAAGGCTGCAAAACCTGAGGAAATATGGGAGGAGGGAGAGGAAGCAGTCTCCAATAGAATGGCACACACAAACCACAATTCAGGAACCTAACTAACTCTAAGACTCAGGAAGATCCTGAAACTTACAAGACCCTCAAGGCCCTTCTCAAAAATGTTTCTATCTAAAGGTCTTGGTCAGGTTTGTTTTCTCTACTTGTTAAAGAATTAAAGGGCAGGAGAACTCTCAGGCACGGCAGATAACTGAGAAAATTGCAAACACAGCAAATAGGAACAGACAGACTCGGCTGTTTTAGAAAAGGATTAAGTAGTGAGGAGGCACACACACAGCAGGCAGACGGGGAAAGGCCCTCCACAAAGCAGAGGGGGCACGCTGCAGTCAAAGCCCAGGGTCTCCTTGAAAACTGGGAGTTTTTAAAGTGTGAAAGGCTTTCCTCCCCTAGTTTAGACGTTTGAAGAAATGCAGTACAGCTGATTGATCCAAATCTAAAATGTGTCCTGATCCAGCCTTGAACTGGTTGGGTTTCTCCACCCCAGGGACCTGCAGGTGGAGGAAAAGTCCACAAGGAAAAGCCCACAAGGCCTTTGTTTTAAGCTGCCAGGTTTTGTCTTAGGTCAGGAAGGTGAGGAAGAAGCCAACACTCTTCAAAGTTTACTGCTTTATTACCCAGTCATGGCCCCTTTTCCTATCTGCCTACCTACCAGGGAATCTGTTTAACACCTCGTCCTTTTCAAGGATATGCTTGCAGTAACAACTGATGGTGACTGGACATTCCAGGAGATGAGCTGCTAGCAAGCTGTATAGAGGCCTCCAGAAATGCAGTTCCTGTGTCATGCCTCCTGCTGCAGTGGACTTCTCCCTCACCCGCCTCCTGTGTGCCCCCACTCCTCAAAGTCATGGCCTCTTACTCTTTATTATTACATGCATACATATACATTTGTAATAGAACTTGTTACATTTTAATGTTGCTCATATGTATATGTTGATTAGGGCTGCTTGGGATTGGATCATCGTTCAGAGTTCCCATCCCTAAAGATGATGAATTTTTCTCTCAGCAACCATTGATTTGTAGCTATTAATCTTGGGGTGGGGCAATGGGAGAGGAGAAATGATGTGAATATGGTACTTGTGTGTGTAATTCTCTCAATAAATAAATGCATAAATAAATAAGAACATTTAAGCTCTGCTGCTACTGTGACAAGTGGCAAAAGGTTAATGTTTTCCCCTAAGATAGGGTCCCAGAAGAGAGCATCTCTCTCTACTCCTGCTCAATATCAAAAGGAAGGTTGGGAAATATAGCCGTCAATAGAAAAATAAAGCAATTCTTGTGTTTTGTTCTGGATTTCTTTTAGCAGGCATCATAATTTGTAGAAAATCCAAGGCACCTACAGAAAAGCTCCTAGAAGCAGCTGGTGGATTAAGTATTAACATAAAGCTCTGGGATCAGACACATGAATGACAACAAATGCTGGACATGGATGTGGAGAAAGAGGAACCCTTATAGACCATTATTGGAAATCAATCTGGAACTTTCTCTAAAAACTAGATATAGAACTACCATGTAACCCAGTCATATTGCTATCAGCATATCATATACCCAGTGAATTTTGTATCTTATTACAGAGATACTACACACCCATGTTCACTCTGTCTTGATTCACAATAGCCTCCAGATGTCTATCAATTCATGAATGGATAAGAGAAATGTGGTACATATACACAATAGGATGTCCCCCAGTTGTAAAAAAAAAATGAAATTATAAACTCTGCAGGATGTAGTGGTTTTAATAATAATGGTCCTATGGGTTCATATATTCGAGTTCTTGGTTCCCAGTTGGTGGGACAGCTTGAGAAGGATTAGAAAGGGTGGCCTTATTGGAGGAGGTGTGTCACTGGGCATGAACTTTGAGATTTCAAAATCTCATGCCTTTCCCAGTTAGTTCTTTCTGCATCCTACTTGAAGATCCGGATGTAAGCTCTCAGCTACTGCTCTAACTCCATGTTTGCCTGCTTCCATTATAGTTATGGACTCTAACCCTCTGAGGCTATAAGCTCCCAATAAACTCTTACATAAGATGTCTTGGTACTGGTGTCTTATCAAAACAATAGAAAAATACTGAAGACATGGGTAAATGGATGGAGCTAGAAAAAAATAATACTAAGTCACTCAGGCAAAGAAAAACAAATGTGACATGTTTCCTCTCATAGTGAATCATATCTTCACTAATTGTGTCTTAACAGAACCTAGAGTACATGTGGAAGCCAGAACACTAGGAAATGAAGCACTGGCTTTGGACATCCAAGAGCTAATCACTAGTAAGGGAAAAAACAAAGAGGGGTAGGGATACTGGGTGCAGAAAGGTCTAAGTCTAGAGTGGGATAGACTGTGAAATGAGATGCTTGCAGGAAGCATAACCAGAATGAAGTGTACATTAAAAAGCTGTATGGAAACTTACTATCTTCCAACCCAAGAAATGTTTCAGCTAGAGGAGACACTAGAACACAGGTGGCATGAAAGTGAGGCAGGACTGTACTTGAGGTTAAAGATCCAAGTAGGGATAGGGAGGTTGGGAAGAGGGAAGAGTTGATGTATAGCCAAAACTAAGGATAAATGAAGAAACCTTATGGAAATCTAGTAGTTTATATACAAATTTAAAATATATATAATATTTTAACTTATTTTGAACTTTATTATTGAAAATGCTGCAATTTTTTAAATGACAATATATATATTTTTAAAGGACTTTGGACAGAAGTATCTTCATGGATGGACAATGTTGATGTCAGATATGAAGGTTATTAGCTGAAAATCTCAGTGTTGGGTATGGGATGCCTCCTTATGTGTTTCTGGTCAGGGAGGTCCCAGAGACAGCCAAAACAATACTAGGTACTGCCATTGCTCTTGGATTCCCACCACAAAGAGATGGTAACACCCTGTTGCTGAAGATGCCACTCACTTTGAAGGTAGGACAAAGAGAACTTAGCCTGGAACCGATCAGGACCCCTTCTTCCTGCTGGCAAGCTTATATAGCACTAATATACACTGCTGTGTAGCCTCTAACAAAATGTACCCAGTGGTGCAGTAGTGCCACGGTGTTCTGGGTGGTAACCAACTACCTTCTGATTGGCTGTGAAGCCTGCTCCACAGTAAGGATTCCCTGTCTAGTACACTAAACCTGGTCAAATGCCCATGACTGGAGATCTCAACTATTGTTGTTTTGCTAAATGGTCACATTATCAAATTGTTTTCTAAAAATTAATACTTATGCCCATACATTTGTGCTGCTTAACTTTTGTCAGAGAAGCTCCTTTTGCAGTGAGGAGAAGTTAATGCATTGATTCATAGCTACTTGAAATTCTGAGTATGAATAATACTGAATTCCCAGTGTGGATAGGTCATCTGTATCAGCTTCCCACCCTCTAAGGCTCGGGGAACATCATGGAGGAGGAAGGAGAAAGAATGTAAGAGCTGGTAGATGGGAAGGGGAGCTGTGAAGTACTTACTGACCTCTGGTCTTGATATGGATTTTGTATGCATTAGCTCACAGCAGCTGGGTTAGCACTGCAGAGTAGCAAGCCAATGAAAATTTCAGCATGAATGGTAGCTGGTCCCCAAGGCCCTGCCCCTATCAGAAGATCTATTGGCAGTTGATGGCTACAGAGGGAGGGACAGTCACTCTGCTTGGCATTGCTTATGACCCAGGAATAGGTTGCTTATGACCCAGTGAATAGGCCAATACCCATGTGCATGCAGGTACACTAATGGGATTCAGGCCAATTAGCTTAATAACATAACAAAATAAGATTGAATTAAAAGATGACATGAAGGGGCTGGAGAGATGGCTCAGCAGATAAGAGCACTGACTGCTTTTCCAGAGGTCCTGCTTTTCCAGGAGTTCAACTCCCAGCAACCACATGGTGGCTCACAACCATGTGTAATAGGATCTGATGTCCTCTTCTAGTGTGACTGACAAGAGCGATGGTGTCCTCACATACATAAAATAAAGAAAAAAATCTTTTTTTTTTTAAAAAAAGTGGCTTTAAAAAAGAAGACATGAAGCTAGGAGGGAAACTGGATGGGGACACTAGGGAGAGTTGGCAGGAGGGATAATTTATGGATCTTACCAAAATATATTCTATATATGTATGCAATTTGAAAATAGTAATAAAATTAAAAGAGAAAATGCCAGAGCCCTCTGATTCGATGTGTGGAATCAGACTAGGATCAGGTGGTTGCTTTTACAGGCATAAATAAGCTAATTCTAGTGATTTTACAGACAGTCAACGGAAGGGAATTAGGTAACACATTTTAAGGGAGGGAAGTTGAAGGACCCCACTGTGGTGATCACTGCTCCAATCACCATGGCAACATAGCTGACAGAAACAGCTCAGAGAAGGAAAGGTTTGTATTTTCATGGAGATTCCAGCCCATCACAGTGAGGAAGGCATAGCAGGATGGCTCTGTGGTGACAGACTTGTGAGATCTTGCAGGACATGAAAGAACACAGACTAGGACCAGAAGACAATATAATCTTCAAAAGCCTCCTCCTGCTGTCCAGGCTCCAGACCCTAAAAACTCCATATCCCTCAAAATAGTGCCACAAGCTGGTGAGAAGCAGTTATGATATAAGACCGTGGGCAATATCCCATTCTCAGATCCTGTTGCCCACTAACTTACCACAAACCCACAGTAAACATGGTGGTGTGGTATTGGCAAAAAGACAGCCCCACAGATGAATGAAATAAAATGAAATAGTGCCACACAAATTTAGGTGCAAAGGCAATTCAGCGAGGATCATCCCCTTTAACAAATACCACTGCAACAACTAAATATCCATACATGAAAGAAAAAAGTAGACTTCAATACTCACAGCAATTACCTTACAGCATTTATAAACCTAACCTAAGAGCATCACAGTTTGACGCTCCATTTCCTGGCCCTGCATCTCTAGAGACCTGCTGGCAATGAGGACAACCAGCTCTATTCCCAGAGGCCTGCTACCATCAGGAACTACTAGCCCACTGCGCCTGGCTACATTTCCAGAGGCCTGCTGCCATCAGGGACGACCTGGCCTGCCAACCCCAGGGACAACCAGACGGCTAAAAGCTAGCGTAAGGGACACCATCAACGATAGTCTGGGCAATATGGCATCCCCAGAACCCAGCTATCTCACTACAGCAAGCCCTGGATATGCTAACACAGCTGAGGCACGAGCAAATGATCATAAGTCCAATTTTATAACAATGATAGAGGCCTTTAAAGATGAAATGAATAAATTTCTTAAAGAAATACAGAAACATTCAATCAAACAAGTGAAGGGTATGAATAAAACTGTTCAAGACCTGAAAATGGAAATAGAAGCAATAAAGAAAACACAAACTGAGGAAATCCTAGAGATGAAAAACCTAGGTAAAATAACAAAAACTACAGATGCAAGCATCACCAACAGAACACAAGAGATAAAAGACAGAATCTCAGGCACAGAAGATACAATAGAAGAGATTGATACACCCGTCAAAGAAAATCTTAAATCTAAAAAGTTTCTGACATGAAACATCCAAGAAATATGGGACACTATGAAAAGACCAAACCTAAGAATAATAGGTATAGAAGAAGCAAAAGATTCCCAGCTCCAAAGCCCAAAAAATATTTTCAACAAAATCATAGAAGAAACTTTCCCTAACCTAAAGTAAAAGATGCCTATAAATATATAAGAAGCTTACAGAACATCAAATAGATTCAAACAAAAAAGAAAACCCTCCCACCACATAATAACCAAAACACTAAATATACAGAACAAAGGGAGAATATTAAAAGCTGCAAGGGAAAAAGGCCAAGTAACATATAAAGGCAGACCTATTAGAATTACACCAGTCTTCTCAATAGATACTTTAAAACCAAAAGGTCCTGGGCAGAGATCTTGCAGACTCTAAGAGACCACAGATGTCAAGCCAGTCTACTATTCCCAGCAAAACTTTCAATCATCATTGATAGAGAAAACAAGATAGTCCATGACAAAACCAAATTTAAGCAATGCCTTTCTACTGATCCAGCTATACTGAGGTTACTAGAAGAAAACCTCTAACACAAGAAAGTCAAGTACACCCATGAAAACACAGAAATAAATTTCACACAAGCAAAATCAAAAGAAAGGAAACATGCACACACACACACACACACACACACACACTACCACCACCACCACCACCAACAACAACAACAATAGCAACAACAACATCAAACTAACAGGAATTAACAATCATTGGTCATTAGTAGTTCTCAACATCAGTGGAGTCAATTCCCCAATAAAACAACAGAGACTAACAGAATGGGTATGAAAACAGGATCCACCATTCTACTGCATACAAGAAATATGACTCAGCAACAAGATAGACATTACCTCAGAGTATATGGCTGGAAAAAGATTTTCTAAGCAAACAGACCAAAGAAGCAAGCTGGAGTAGCCATTCTAAAATCTGATAAAGAGACTTTCAACTAAGAGCATCATAGACCTAAGTTTAAACATAAAACCAATAAATAACCTGGATTAAAGCTCAGGGTGATACAAGCATCCTGAGTTTGACCTTAGTAGAGGCTAATCACAGTATAACCAAGGCGAGGAAAAACTAAGCACATCATTATCCAACAGACAAGACAAAAACATCTGCTTGCAAAGACAATAAAAAGACAAGCCAGGCTGTGGCGGCACACACCTTTAATCCCAGCATTTGGGAGGCAGAGGCAGCGGATTTCTGAGTTCAAGGCTAACCTGGTCTACAGAGTGAGTCCCAGGACAGCCAGGGATATACAGAGAAACCCTGTCTTGAAAAAAACCAAAAGAGAGAGAGAGAGACAGAGAGACAGAGAGACAGAGATAGACAGAGACAGACAGAGAGACAGAAAGAAACCAGTTTATATTTATAATAATTATTATTTATTAGTTTATTATTTTTAAAGTATTTTAGTATTTTATAGATCAGATGTCAGATCTCATATCTTAATTGTAGCAATAATATAGAAAAAGCATTCAAAACCCACTAAAAGAAAAACAAAGTAAAATTTCAAATGAGCCAAAGAACGGACCAGATAGATACTTCTCCAGTGAAGACACATCAACAGCAAAAGCATCTGAGAATGTTCTCCACCTAGTTCATTAAGAAAATTAAAACTACAAGCTACAAAATATAAATTATATGCCCATTAGCAACTATTAGAATGGCTGAAATGTTAAACTGATAAAGTTAAATATTTATAAAAATGCAGAGCAGCTAGAACCCTCTAAAACCTTTGCTAAGAATGTAAAATAACACCACTGATTTTGAAAATACTCTATGGCAACGCTTCTCAACCTTCCTCATACTGTGACCTTCATGATGTAATGACCCCCCAACCATAACATTACTTTGTTGCTACTTCATAACTGTGATGTCACTATTTTTATGAATTGTAATGTAAATATCTAATGTGCAGGATATCTGATATGAGAGCTCTGTTGGGGTCATGACCCAAAGGCTAAGTAGCACTGCTCAATAGTTGATACAGATCCAAGGGATCTACATCACCTTAAAGAGAGTTGGCCAGAGGTTAAACACTGTTAAGTACTGTTAAAATCACCATGTCATAGTCCTTACTATAAACACTTTTGTGTTTCCTTTTCTTTCAGATAAGCTAAGCTACTGGGAGATGAATTTTTTTATGACCCTTTGACTGACAGGTATCAAATCTTTCCCTTGAGCTGATGTCAGCCAATGAGCTCTTCCTCAAACAATGAGCCAGACTGTCACTTGGCAGCTCAGCTGATTTGAACACACCAGGTATACAGGGAGGCCCATGCAGGCTGCAGGAACAGTACAATCACAATTTCCGGTCAGGGGGTCAAGGGGGTCAGGGGGCTTGCTGCAGTCACCTTTCCAGACATCTTTCTCAAGTCAGGGAGGCCTCACATGGGTGGTTAGCTTCAAGAGGGAGAGATGGCTCTAGCCCCCTTAGTGATTCAGCAGAAAATCTGTGGTGGGTGCTTATGAGAGGCTTGTGATTAGCAAAACTAGATGCTGTGACAGGCTGCGGATGCCCCCTCTTCTAGCAGATGAGCTGACTGGTTTTCACTGTACCCTGCAAGCTTCTCTCAGGTGTGTAAACCCCATGAATGTTTTTTGATGGTCTGCTTTTGATATTTGTCCCAAATAGAGGAAGCTTAGCCAGTAACACTATAACAATCCTTGGCTTCCAGTCCCAGAAACCCAAAGGCATCAGCCAAAAGGTGGATGCTGAGGACTGCCATGATAGGAAGACTCTGGGCATATGGCTGATGTGCCTGCAGCCCACTGAGGCAACAGGAGGCCTCCAAGGAGTTCCAGAGGGTAACAAGGGCGGAGACTGTTTAGATCATGAAGGAAGGCATTAACACTAAGTCAACAAGAAAGAGCAGAGAGCTGAGAGGACAGAAGGCAAGAGGCTGTGAAAAGCCAAGACAGGGAGAACAAGTCCTGAGTGTTCTAGAGTGCTGAGGAGGACTAAGATCCAAGCACTCCAATGACTGAAGCTCAGAGGTCTTCTCGACCCCAACAGGGCCACTAGCTTCAAGGGCCCAGAACTTGTCTCTGTACAACTGAGCTACAAGATCTAGGTCTTGAGGTCCAGCGTGACAAGCCCCTGGTTTAACAGCCCTGGCCCCAAGCCTCTGACACTCTGGAATTTGGGGCTTCAAGCCCTGAGGAAGCTGCCCTGCTTGTTCACGATGTCTGTTCACGTGAACACAGGGTTCCTGATAGCCATGTGATGGTTTCTTTTAAAGTTAAGCATAGACTTGGCATTAATCCTACTCTGAGGTATATATGCCCAGGTTAATGGAACATGTAAGTTCACCTATGTGCAGATGCTTATAGAAATTATATTCATTTCAATAACCTGAGTACAGCCTAGAATGCCTACTCATGAGAAAATTATGCATCAACAAAAAGGAACATTTGATTCACGTGAGAATGTAGACTAATTTAAATCCACTCTCACAGACTTAAAACATAAGTCAAATTCCAGAGGCAACGTACTGTACCATTCGAAGCATGTGACACTCTGGGGGAAGAAAAGATGGTGGGACAGGAAACAAGTTATCAATTACCTAAGTTTGGGAGAAGGGGGAGGGCACAAAAAAAATCCCCACGTTATAATGTAGTGTTAGATATATTATTCTGTGCATCTTACAGGCCCCATCTTACTGTTTAAATTATAAATTCCAACTGGAATGTTAAGGGCTCCCAGATGAGAACAGTCTGTGACAAATTAACTTGGCTGGATCACGAATGTATGGCCTGTAGTGGACAGAAAGAGAGGATATGGTCTAAGTATTTTTGTCTGATACTATGGGGGTAAAGACAATAAAAGAACTGTACATATATTAATCTCTGTCAGTTCGCTTTTCACCAGGATGTAAGCCAAACAATGGGCTCTGTATGGTGGAACAAATATAGTTAGGAAGCTAGGACAGTAAAGAGGAAGCAACAGTTTGTGCTGAACCAGAATCATAGTATTAGTGTAAAATTGAGCTTATTTTTTAATAGATGATATGATGGATGATTGATTGACAGATTGATAAATTTTCAATATACAAATTTGTCAATCCATAAACATATATGTGTATACATATACATGTTCACAAACGTCCCACTTCTGGCCTTTGACATCACAGAAGCACCAATATCTCCACAGCAACTAGCACCAGGCTACTATTTAAATGCATTTAAATACCACCTACAATATAGGACCCAGGTCCTAATGACGTGGGAACTACATCATAAATAATTAAGGCTAAACCTGGAGGACCCTCTCCTAGTGCCAGAAACAGGTATTGAAACAAAGTATTCAAGGGGAAACAGAGATATAACTGTGGAGAAAACCCAGACATCATAGGGCCAGCACCAAGCCTGGCCGGGCTCCCAGCAAGGCCTGGGCAGGTGAGCCCTTAAATAAAGAAGGTGGATCTTTATTTGTGTGGCATTATGATCTAAAGAGAAAAGCAAGCACCCACTCAGTGCCGTAAGTAGATGACAGACAAGAGATAACTCTTTCCTGCAGAAAGATTCCAGTCAGTAAAGGTAGCTGAAAGAAGGGACACAGAACATTCCCTTTAGAACAACACAAGAGCAACAGCTGCCGGCAAACCCATCACCAACTGCAAAGATTTAGGAAGAACAGGATATGTGTCTGGTCTCCAAGTATCTCTCCCAGATGTGCATTAGATGTGAAGTGGAAAAATGGCAACTTAACAGTAGAGAAAGCCATCAGTCTGAAACATTCCATCTCACCTCCAGGGAGAAGCTGGGTGTGCCTTGGTGTGATGTAATGAGAAAGTTTGTCATATTCTCCAGGCACAATAGTACACAAAGCATGTGACAGATGCTGACAAAATGCTGGACCTACACAGATTATAGCAGACCAGGGAGGCATAACTGGATCTTGGTCTTGAGAAAATGTGCAGTTATATACAATGTAGTGTTAATGCTGAGTCTTCCTTCCCCCCTCCCCCCCCCCACCCCCCCACCCCCGATCACTGTACTGTGGCTGTATGAGATTTACCATTAGCAGAACTCTGTGTGACATCTGCAGTGGTTCTAAGCCTAACATCCTTTCCACCTACCTAAGACAGAAAGGAAAGTTGCTGGGAGGAAACATTTCTACAATATATATGTCATTTTAAAAAACGTCACCTACCACTTAATAATAAGGAAGCATGCGGATTTTAGAAGAGTGGACAGGTTTTTAACAGTCCAAGAAGCTATGAATAGCAAGTAAGAACACTTTAAGATATTCAGCATCACTGACCATTAGAGAAGTATGGAGTTCACCATGACATGCCACTCCACACCAAACTAAAAAAGGCTAACTGTGCATCAAGGCATACGTGGATGCCAGTGTACGTGTTGGCAAAGGTGAGGGCATCTACAGTTCTGGATGAAAAACAGAGTATCTAGAAATCATGTTAGCACTTAAGTGTAAAGACAAACACACTTATATGATCCAATCATCGCCTTCTAGGAGAAGAGACATAAAAACAGGATCATGCAGAGACTTGTATCTTTATCTGCTGTAGCTCAAACCTGGAAGACTCCAGATACCTACCTACAGCTGGTAACAGCCACGTGGCATATGCATGCCACGGAATATTACTTGGTGATTTTAATTGGATGAGGGTACATAGCTCTTACATAGGCAGAGATGAACTTCAAAGGCGCTGGGCTGAGTGAAAGGAGTCAGACTTGGGGTAATTCCTCCCATGGGCAAGAGTCTACAAGAACAAGGCTGAGGCAGCAGAGGAGCTGAGAGGTAGCCAGGGCACAGAGGGGAGGCGTGTGAGTGGAGAGTGGAGAGGTGAGGAGGGATATTTGGGGGTGCTAGGGGTGCTCCAGGGATCTTGATCACGGTTATGCACAGCGGGTAAAATCCATTCAGTAAGTATCATTAAAATACATCGGTTTTAAGAGAAAAATAGAAAGTAGAGAAGTCGTTTTTTAAGAAAACCCAATGTTGATGTGTAAAAGTGTCTGCATGAACGTCTATATGTTCCCAGGGACAGAGCAGGGAGCGCTGTAACGTGGCTAAACCGCCAAAACATGCATTATCTTTTATCCCAATATTCTCGTTTTTAAAAAAATTTATCTGGACGTTACATATACAATTACATTTAAACTGTGGCAGTAGCGAATGGTGGTGCTTTTCTACCACACTGGGTGGGTTCTGGAGATAGCAGGGTGAAGTCTTTCTACCCATCCCACAAACAGGTGGATTTCGTGATAGCGGGCACGTTCCTTCTCCCTGGCACAGAGAGAGCAGCCTGGTGCTTGCAGAGCTGAGCTAAGACTGTCTGGTCCCGCCTGCATCCACCGCCCCTGGCGGTGAGCCTGAGCAACTAGATCTCTTTCTAGCCTCAGACTCCAGTGAGCTTCCCAATCAACTGTCTAGAGTCCCAAATGCTTCCTCAGAATGGGGCGGGGACTTAGATATGGACAGGCTGGGGGGGGGGGGGTCTGTCAGCTGCATCTGGATATTTGGCTCAAATGGCTTTTTGATGCAGCTCGCAGGTTGTACTCTGGATAAGCCCAGAATGACCATAATCCCTAGCTTTACTCTCCTGTCGCCCTCCTTCCAGAGAAAAGAAACACTCAAGGACAGTGGTTCTCAACCTGTGGGTCACAAGGATTGCATGCTAGATATTTACATTATCAATCGTAACTAGAAAAAGTATAGTTATGAAGTAGCAACAAAAGAAATTTGATGGTGGGGGCGGGTCACCACTACACAAGGAACTGTATTAAAGGGTTACAGCATTTGGAATGTCTAGAAAAAGCAGGGTCCATGGCACCTCAGAACGGAGAGCCTAAAGGCAGATTCCACTTCCTCAGCCCTTCCTTGGCCATAGCTGTGTAGCCACTGGCCATTCTCTCCTGATTCCTGTGGTGATCCAGCCTTCATGGGTCACTCTCAGAGCTATTTCTGTCCAGAGTTTAGGGTATCTTCTGTTTTAAAATTAAGGGTCAAAATTGGCATCAAGGCAACGTCTAGACTGGATCTTCTATGGCATGGGTTTCTAGGGTTCAAGCACTGGGTACTGATTACCCAGAGTCGCCTATGAGAAGCAAGGAGGGCATGGAGAATTCCAGCTTCCCCCAGGGTGGGTAGAAGGACCACACAATATCTTTATCTGTCCTTGGCCCTGCCCACTCAGTGCCACCCTGCCCAGACCCTGGTTCATTTCCTGGTTGCCCCCTTCCTTTTCTACCAGCATCTGGCCGGGGCAACTGCTAACGGGTGGAGGTGAAGGGCAAGGTAGCTGCAAGCGGCAAGGGTGAGGAGGAGCGCTGGCCTCCAGCCAGGCCAGGCGATGTGGGAACAAGTGTCACTTTGTTTTCCTCTAGCGGAAGAGTGCTTTGATGCGTACATGGGTAACTCATTCTTTTACAAACTTCTGCACAGACTTTGCCCTCTTCCTCGGAGCAGGGACTCCTGTGGCTTGGCCAGTGCCAGCTGTTCCTCACATGTGCCCTGAGTGGACAATTGAGTTTGCAGGAGAAAGTGAGGCACCCAAGGTTCTCTAAGTGGTGGTAAAGCAGCCATTGCATAGTAGCTTAAAGAACACAGGGAGCAGAATCCCCAGAGCACTCTGGGAGTGTCCCGAGGGAAGAAACCCCAAGCCCCAGCAGAGAAGGAACAAGAAGGCTACAGGCTGACTTGCAGCTGGGCCTGACTCCTGAGCACCTCAGGAGAAGCACAGTGCCCTCAGGCTGAGGCAGCATTAGAATCCTTTCCGTTGCTCTCTTTCTGGTCCGAGACACTGAGAACCAGAGAGGACAGCAGACCTATCCAGGGTCACACAGCCCTGAGTCGCACAGGACACGGGCCCAAGCCAGTGCCCCAGAGCTGGGCACTCTGCTTAGAGCCATGAGTATTAGAGGAGGGGGCGGGACCTACAGAGCGGGGCACCTCCAGGCCAAGCCCTTCCTTCCCTGTTTCTCTTTTGGCTCTGGTTCTCGTCTTTCTCCACTCTACATTGTAGCCCCCCCCCCATACATGGGGGAAGCAGTTGCCTGGGGAATTAATGACTCAGCTCCACTTGGGGTTCATCCAGTCTTTAATGTATAGGTGGACGAGAACTGCAGCTATAGATGGGGGGAACTAAGAAAGGTGAGCCAGAGCACTGTAGTGTCGGAGTCTAAGCCCACAGTGACCTCTTAAGGTGGAACCCATTCTGTAGATGGAGAAACTGAGGCACAGTGATCATTGGAGATCAAATGGCTGGTATGAGAGCCCAGATTCTGAGTCAGGCTGTCTGACTCTGTCTCATGTGCCCAGGATGGCATCAAACTCACAATGGTTGACTTTGAATTCCTAATTCTCCTACCTAGCACTCCAGGGGGCTAGAATTATAGGAGTATACCTCAATGCCCAACTACATATTTTATTCTTTAATGAAATAAATAATTGAAGTGCTTGGGAAAGCTGAAAAAGGCAAAAGAAGGAGGAGGAGGAGGAGGAGGAGAAGAAGAAGAAGAAGAAGAAGAAGAAGAAGAAGAAGAAGAAGAAGAAGAAGAAGAAGAAGAAGAAGAAGAAGAAGAAGAAGAAGAAGAAGACGGTCACACTGTCCCAAGCAAGAGGGGTGAAGCTTGAGAAAGAGAGCCAACACTGGGACACACACACACACACACACACACACACAAACACACACACACACCCCGCATTCATTAGCGCCCTCCTTTCCCTGAGCACCTGGTGCTGAAGAGCCGCTCCTTCCATTTACAAACCTAGAGTGTGTCCTGCTGTGGTTCAGAGATCCTGGAAGACTTTGAGGAGGAAAGCAGCCCTAGTCCCGGGGAGGACATGGGGTTGGGCCAGGACTTTGCCCCCTGGGCTTCCTTCAGAGCTCCTGGGCCTGGGGCTGGTATGGGGAAGGGGGCAGGGGAAAGAATGATGACAGTCAGTTCTGATCCCAGGAGGAGCCTGCTCCTGGGGGAAGGGGTGTGAATCTAAGGTGGGGTAGAGACCTGAGGCCTTCTGCAGCTCCCAGCAGCTCCCTCCCCACCGCCTACCTGATTTGTCTCTGCCCCGCCCACCCTTATGTATAAACCACATGTCCCTGTGTCCCTGCCTGCCCTGCCTGCCTGTTTGTCCACAGCTTCAGCTGCTTCCCCTGATAACCCAAAGACCAGTTCTGGGGGAACTGGGAGGGGCTGGGGCATTTGGAGTTCAGGGATGCTTTGAGGCGTCGCTTTCCCCGTTAGGGAGCCATGTGTGCCTTCCTATGGACGCTGAAGAAACGAATGTCTAGACCTTGCTCAGGAGTGGACAGCTGTTCTCATGTAAAATTTTAATTTCTACCATTGCCCGTGAGCAATTATTTGCTGCTTAGCCAGCAGCCTTGAAGTCAGTTAAGGAAAAGAAGGCTCAAACCAGGAAGTGAGCTGCCGTGACAGGAACAGCCATCAGCCTTCCTGCCCAGCCAGTGCACAGATGTGGAAAGAACTCCGTCCCAGAACTCCACAGCTTGGCTCCATATCTCGGCCTGCCGTTTCTAGCATCCTTGGGTTGTTGCCTAACTGCTCTGATTTGTTCGTCATAAAATGTAAACGCTACCCCATTCAGTTTAATACCCAGCAGCCAGAACAGTGCCTGTCACCTAAGGATTTCTCCGATGTCGTTAAGAACAGAATCCCTCGTTCTCAGCTCACTTATCAGTGCCAAACATGGCAGTGTGTTTATCAAGTTCCTGTACACTGCTTCATGCTGCAGGAGCATTGGGGGCCCCTCCACAACATCCAGGCCTAGACTCCATCCTGAAACACCTACATACTGAGAACCCCACACCCTCCCAGCAGTTCCCAGGGCCCTTGCTCCCCAGTTATTTCCCTATACCCTAGTCCTCAGTGCCAGGGAAAACAGCATTCCTGCCCTCCCTCTGGGGGCAACCAGTAACGTCTGAGCTGCAGACACCCTTCTTCTCTCCATTGTTCAATGACTGTCCCCATATTCCTGGGGACTCAAACAGCCAAAGGTGGATGGGTAGGGCTGGGATAGTGAAGTCAAGGCAGGACAGAAGATATGACGATTAACTCAAGCACTACATGTCTGTGCAGAGGATGAGAAGGCCCGAAGGCCTTTGAGAAAGAGAGGTAGGTAAGGCAAGGCCCAAACCACCACAGCAGGCGTCAGCCAGAATTGAAAGCTGAGGCTAGCCTGGAGCAATGGAAAGGCTCTAGGCCACTGAGACTTGGTTGACTTAGACCAGAACTCCTCCCACTGACCTTAGTTTCTCTTATCTCCCTCAGCTCTTAACTCGCTCCCACCTACGGATCTGTCCATCCTAGGACATGCGTGTCAGTAAGTACCTTCTGTTCTGTCACACTGATAAGAGATCACCTGCTCCGGGTCCCAGGACCTGTCCCGCAGGAGATCAGAAACAAAAGATTAGCCTCAGGCAGGAAGGGGAGGCGGGAAGGTCAGGAGGACGGGGCTTTGCAAATAGGTCTCTAGAGCACAGGTCTGTGGAGCACAACCCTTCAGCAGCGTCCAAACGTGTTGAGCTCAGGGCTGCGGAGGCAGGGTGCTGCTTCCTTCTGGCTACACTGCGGGATGTAGAAAGATAGGCGGGCACTCGTTCGCAGCTGTCTGGACTGCCTCTTATTTCTTTGGCCAGAATACTAAGGGGTTCTGCTGCAGACCTGTTTCTAACCTTCTTCTCGGTGCTGGATTTCAGGGAGCCTGAGACAGAAAGGGGGCTGCCAGGGTACCCCAGCTAGGCAGAGGCAAGGTAGAGATGGAGGTTACTGGGTACCACAGCCCCGTAAGTGAAATGCTGGCCTGCATCCTCCTGAGGTGGCCAGACAGCCAGGTCAGCACTGGATAGAAAACCTCTGTGGATCAAATCCCCAAGTCTGCTTAGTTGCTTTCAGATCTAACATTCTAGGATTTTTATTTCCTTCCAAAGATCTCACCAAGGGTGACCTGGGTTGGCTTCCCATTCATATAGAAGGATGGCAAGGAATGGCAGCTGGGGCTTTCAGAATCTTCTGGAAGCAAAGCCATAGCCTCCCTGAGAATTTCTGGTCTGGTGTCTCTGAGCCCTACATTCCTGGAGGCCGATGCGCTGCCCCTCCCCTCTCGGGAGGCCACTGGGCAGTTAGTTCTTGGAGTCCTCCTCCTGTGATCAGTGCCCTGGGCCATCCGCCACAGTCCAGGCGCATCAGTGATTCTGGGAACTTCACGAACTGTTGAACAGCCATTTCATCTCAGGGCCCAGGAATCTGTGAAGAGAGCAGAGAAGGCTCTTTGGGTCTGCAGGATGCTAGAAGAGAGAAAAATGGAGATCCTGGAGAGGATGGAGGCAAAAAGCAGATAAAGGAGGGCCTAGAAAGCCCTGCCCATTTCCAGGTGCAGGTGAACATGCGGGATGCAGGATAAACACACCCTGGATGCTGACTCCAAGGCGACGTCAGGTCAGGCCCCTGCTCATGCTAAGTCACCTGCTGGACCCACCTCTCAAACCTGGTCTGAGTGAGACACCTGCCTATGCCATACCTTCTTCAACATAGCTGAAGCAACAGGTCACCGGTATTCTTAGCAAATTTAGAATTTAGTATCTATTTCTCAGTGAAAGAAATCCCAGGGAGAGGAGCAAAATGGCATTGTGTGTGTCAGTGTAGGGAAGAGATGGGTTCGGGCATCTACAAAGAAGGTAGATAGGGATGTCACATGGCCTGGTGAAGGCACTCAGGGGCTTTGCCTTGCTTGCTATGCATATAACACTGAGTGACTCTACTCAGAAGTGAGGCTACCCTGTGGCTTCCCTCCTGTTGTTCAAAACTCAAATAAAAGAAAGGTGTCCTTGGAGCCAGGCGGTGGTGGCACACGCCTGTAATCCCAGCACTCTGAGAGGCAGAGGCAGGTGGATTTCTGAGTTCGAGGCCAGCCTGGTCTACAGAGTTCCAGGACAGCCAGGGCTACACAGAGAAACCCTGTCTCGAAAAAAACCAAATCCAAAAAAAAAAAAAAAAAAAAGAAAGAAAGAAAGAAAGAAAGGTGTCCTTGGAGTTCAAATAAATGAACAGAAGGGTATGAGGTGGGCATGGCATATCTGTGCAATTGTAACCCTCCAGTGGATTCCATAGTCAGGTCAGATTCACTGTGGGCATTCCACATGAGGGCCTAGCAGCCCTGTGCAGTGAAATGAACATATGCTCACACACACACACATCCACACACCAGAACACACACCTGAACACACACCAAAATGACACATGAGATATATTAACAACTCAAAGCCATAAAATACCACCCATCGATTTTAAAATTAATCTAAACAAATTTAACTGCTTTCTTTGGATTCAGTTTTCTATTTAAGTTGCATTACAGACAATATTGACTTTATAAGTCTGTCACTCTGCAGCTTATTTTAAATCTGTGCTGGCTAGTCCCCCATGTCCCAAGCTGAGCTAGTTAAATGTGAACAACATCGTGAAGGGAGGTAAAGCAAACGGCACCCAGGCATAGAGTCCCCGGGGGCAGAGGACACTCCTGCGGCCTCTTGGTTGGCAGTCCTGGTTCTGAACTAGGCTGCAAATCCCTAGAGGCCTGAGTCTGTATGTTCCTCAAGGATTGAACTGGGATAGTTAAAGACAGGGAAGGGTTTCTGGACAGACAGAAAGACAAATTAAAACAGGGTATGACAGATGGAAGTTGTCCCCACTCTCCAGCACAAGTGCATGTGCACGTACACTTTGACTCTTAATTTTTATTGAATGGACAACGCTATGAATTAAATTTGCTCTCCCACGTAGAAGAATTACGGTACTAAAAAAAAAATGGAGACTAGAAATGTAGCTGAGTTGGGTAGAGTGCTACTAGCCTAGCATTCATGATGGAGGCCCCAGCATTGCAATAAATACATTTGGTGGCACAGCACTTCGGAGGTAGAGGCTGAAGGATCATCTTTAGCTACATAGGAACGTCAAGGCCAACCTGAGGACTTTATCTCAAACTAACAAAACCAAGGGCAGCCAAGTTGCTCTACAGCTGCAGGTAGGTGGTGGTACCATCTTTCTGTGCCCAGTCAGTAAGCTACAAGAAGATCAACGGAGCAAACTCTGCATGCAGCGTTTCTTGAATGAAGTTGCTGGACACCCTTTATCACAGGCCCCATCAAACACTGGTCTCTAAGTGCAAAAGGGGACTGATGGTACCATGGGGCTTGTGAAGATGGCCCTGTAAGCAAAGGTTTCACCTGCCTTCTCTTTTGGCACTAAGGATGGTAAAGGCCAGCACCTTTGGTCCTTTGGCTTCCCAAGAATGGCCTCACCCAGCCCCCTTGCTAGGAAGCAAATTCCAATCATCGTCTTCATTGTATTCTAAACCTAAAGAAAACAAGGCATCATGCCCAGCAGCTAGTCCATAAAACATTAATCACTGTCCCCTCCTTGAGAAGCCTTTGACCAACAAAGGTATGCTCTACAGGAGCCATGGAAAAATCCTAATGGCCCCACACATGGCCTGGCCACATCGAGGGTGGGGCCTGGCACCAGTTCCTCCAGTGCTTTTCCAGACAGGTTCCTAGTTCTGGTTCCAAGGATGCTGAGGACTAGCCTGGGAACCCCAAAGAAAAAGAACCTTCCACACATCTATTAGGTTCCCCAAGGTATTGTGATCCTTACGGTCAAGTGACAAGTGGCTACCTTAAGCCACCGCACTTTCCACTGGAGCCTGCTCTGAGCCCACGGGTAACAATGCTAGGACCAAGGCCAGTATAATAGGTCATATCTCATCAGGTCATCTAGCCTAGGGTGCCTGCCAAGACCCAACACCCAGACAGTAGAATCCCCCTGTTCCTCCTGAAGAATTTGAGCTACAAGAGAGAATGTGTAGCTGAGGAGGTGGCACAGTGAGTAGAATCACTTACCACAGAAAGCATGATGATCCTCGGAATCCACGCACAGAATAAAAACCCCAACAACAAATGCAAAAGAGGAAAAAGAATGCAGTCACAGCTGTAAACCCAGCCTTCCCCCTATAGGAAGATGGAGCAGAGTTGGAGAAAATCCATATGGAAGTATAGAGACCAGAGAGCCTGGCACAAAGAGACCCCTGTCTCAAACAAGGTAGAAAGGCAAGTACTGATACCTGAAGGTTGTTCTCTGGCCTCCACAAGAATGCTGCGGTGCCTACCCACACATACATGAACACATACACACACACACACACACACACACACACACACATTCCTCTCTCTCTCTCTCTCTCTCTCTCTCTCTCTCTCTCTCTCTCTCTCTCTCTAATACATACGCATATACACAGGCTGGGATCAGGGGACAAGGATCTGCAAAGATTCTAGATTTCTACCTGTTTAGAAACAAAGAGTATTTACCCAACACTAAACGGCACACTGACAGGACACTGAATGCGGGGCTATGACTGATCCTCCGTAAACCTCACACTGACAGAACACTGAACACAGGACTATGGCTGGTTCTCGCTGCAAAGGGGTTTGGAAAGTCTTCTAATCTGTACCAGGCCTGATGAGGGCCTCCGATGGGGTGTGACAATCGTAGTATTGCAGCATTTTGCTCTTGTGAGTTTAATGGAAAGACAAATATTCTAGGATTCAGTGGCTGCTAGAACACATCCTGCTTCCTCGTAGGCCAGGTGCAGAAGGCACGACCTTCCGTGCTGTCTGAATCATCCTCGAGTTAAGGCTGTGCATAGTTTTGATAAGGATGGGTGGCCTGTAGTCTAATCTCAGCAAGGTCACAGTTAGAGGCAGGTGACGAGTGCCCCCCACCAAAGCACTTCACGTGGTAGTCACCTGACTGTTCAGGAGCCTGGGGACAAAGGTTGAGTCCTGGAGACTTTCAGGAAACTTGCTGACTGTGTTAAAATCTGATGAACAAAACAGACCTGATACCCGAAGGTTGTCCTCTGACTCCTGCTTACTCAAGAAGCCCGATCCCATTCCATCCCAATTACTTACCAAATCCACTCATCTGTGCTGGGCCGGGTAGAACTTGAGCAGAACAAAGTCTGAAGAAGCCTGGGATATGGATGGATACCTGGAGTGCTGATCCCTTGGAAGTGTCTAAGACAGTCTGGTCCCAAAGCTACTGCACTCAAACTGACTGTGTGTATAAGACTTAGCTTGGTGCATTATTATCCCTCATAGTGCAGCATTGGCCTTCCCCTGTTCATATACTCTACAAACAGACTGATCATATTCCCTCCCAGTCAGCAATATGTGCTGGTTAATGGAAGCAGCCTAGTCTGGTGGTGCCTCAAGCCAGCACCACATGAGTCTGTCTAGAAGGAGCAGGAGTGTTGGGAGCTCCAGGACGGGCCTTTTCCATTTTGCCTCCCTGTCACCCTATAGTAATGGATGCAGCTGCAGCTCAGCCTGGATTCTCTGCTGGCCCAGAGCTAATTCTAACAAGGTATGGCAACAAAACAGGCCAGCATCACATAATGCACAAGGGAGACAGTCAATTGTTGAAGCTAGGCAGAGCAGGTTCAAACCTCAATCCCAGCACCATCCTACTGTGTAGTCTTGAGCGAGTGATTTCACCTTTGGGTGCCCACACAACCTCTGGAAATGCAGATGGCTCTACCTTAGAGTATTGCAAATCACAGCAAGGTCTCTAATGCCTCATAGGTACTTCGGAAACCCCATTTTGGCTACTTCTCCAGGAGCTGCTTCTATGCTCTAGGATTCTAGAAATTGCAACTTACAGAAGTCATGCAAGAGAGGCTACATTGTGGAGTTGAGCAGAGGTGGCTGACTAGGAATTAAGCAGCTGGAGTCCACAGTGGTTGGAGACTGAGGGGACCTGAGACTTAGGAGATAGGACAGGGAAGAAGCAATCTAAGAGGGACTGTGAGAGATTTTGGCATGCTCTCATATATGAGTCTGTGAGGCTTTGGGCTAGCCCCTATAGTGTTCCTACAGGCTAGCAGGCAGTCTCTCATTCCAACAGCACATGCCTCACCAGGAAGAAGCCAGGGTCATTTGGATGGGCTAACCACTCCAGGGTCCTCGGTATACTGCAATCAGTTAGAAACACTACACTAAGCCTTCTCCAATGTCATCCCTTACGCTATATCATCAGAAACACGATGACCTGCTGAGTCCTGCCCATGCCCCCTTCCCTTCTCAGCCTACACTCTGATGACATTTGTGCTTGCCACATGTCGAGCATTCCATCAGCTTGAGGGTTCTCGCCTCCCAGACCAAACCTCAGTTGGAAGGAGCAGGCTTGCCGATGCATGGCCTGTTCCCAGTGGCTAAGTTCACACAGACTCCCTTGGCGTGTCCATGTGTCACACATGGTGTCTCAGTCTCTGTATAGCATAGCACTGGACTCATTTTCTCTGATGTGTCAACCCTCAAGAGTTCTCCTGGGGGTCCCAAGATATAAGTATAGGTGAAGCTTCCAGGGCAAGCAAAGCTGCGTCTCCTCAGCTGGGCCCTGAGGAGAGCCCAGAGTTTAAGAGGGTTGTGACTTCAACTCTGCCTCCCTAACTCTTCCACTCTCCAGAACCCAAAGTGACTGCTTTCATCCTGTTTAAACTGACCTGAATTTTTCCTTCACTTCCCCATAGATATCTCGCAGATGTTCACAGCTTCGGAAGTCTCCCTATTGAGAACAAAACCCTGTCCCTCCTAGGGTCTGTGGTATAAATATACCCATTTCCTAGGTCCAAGGTGTCCTTAGGGCACAAGGTCATCCTGTCTTCTTCCCAGGCTGGGAGGTACAGAAATGAGAATAATCCCCTCACAGATGGGAGTCCCTTTGTGGGGATGCAATACCAAAAAAGAAAGAAAGAAAGAAAGAAAGAAAGAAAGAAAGAAAGAAAGAAAGAAAGAAAGAAAGAAAGAAAGAAAGAAAGAAAGAAAGAAAGAAAGAAAGAAAGAAAGAAAGAAAGAAAGAAAGAAAAAACCACAGGAGGCCTGGAGGACCTTACAAGTCATTGTCCTTTATTTTCTTACCATAAGATGAAATTTCAATTGCAAGGAAACATACACAGAGCAGACAGATACAGGGCCCTGGTTCACAGTGGCCAGAACCAGGGATGGGGCTGCCCTACCCTACTCCAGCACAACTCTCACCACCTCCACCCCCACCCCCACCCCCACCCTCACCCCTCACCCCACCCCTGGCCCTTAGCCATTGCCCAGGCAGAAACTGAGAAACTGGAGGTGAGAGGAGTCTACTTCATTGACCATGGAGTGGCCAGACATGGCCTTGACTGCTAAGCTTGACCTAATATGATATAAGTTGAGCATTTGGGTCCTCAGTGTCCTTATCTGTTAAGTGGGTACAGTGCCTGCTAGGGAATGGAGAAGACGGTGCAGCTGTGGGATATGCCAGTGCTCAATGGCCTCCTGACTGTTCTGCTGCTTCTAAGCACCTGAAGAATGTGGCTCTCGGTTCACAGCACAGTTAAAGGCACAGTGGTTAGAGCTGCTCTGGCTTGATGGGATTGAATGCAATAGCCTAGGGAACTAAAGGCAACCCCTGGCTGACTGACTGCACTCTGAGCTGCACTGTCAGGTCAGTGCAGAGAGAAGGCTGTGCCTGGAGTCACATCGTGAGCCTCTTCAGATTGTCCAGGCTCTGATCAAATTCATCCAGCCAGGAGCTCGAAAGCCAAGGCAAGAGTGACCTCCTTGATCATGATGGACTAGGGGTGTCCAAGCCCCTGCGTGCCCAGCCTGGGCATCTGTCGAGAGTCTGTTGCATATCTAGCCCTTTCTTTCCTCAGACAGGACACTGCAGACAGTCCAATGCTCTTTAATAAACACTCACACTCCAGATCTATTCTGCAAGGGAGACTACAAGACCAAAACAAACATCCAGTCGGTGCCATGTTACATGGGCAGACACACTAGAGCTAGGTAAAAAAAAAAGAGTGTGAGCACTTCCTCCACCACGAAATGACCTTTGTTCTGCTACAGGAAGCCTACCTACCGGAAGGCTCTCTGTGAACACACACTTCCAGCACCCTGGACTGCTTCTCTGCCCCGTAGCTCATCCACATGGTCTGTGGATGCTGGGAAAGAGCTCAGGCCAGGAACACAAAGCGGCGCTGTCTAGACTGTCCCTTCTAGAACCTGTGGCATGTCCACATTTACAGAATCCCCAAAGCTGTCCCTTCCTTGCCACTTTGCAATGTGATCACTGAGGCCTCAACACGGGGACAATTCCAAGGTCTTAGAGTGAGTTCAAGGAGAAGGGTCCTGGAGGTAAGTCAGACCAAAGGGGAAAGTTAGGGGACCTCCTCTCCCTCAAAGTGCCTTTGGGGAAAAGGTGCGTGCCCAAGGAAGGCTGTGATCAAAGGCACAAAGCAACAATGGCAGAATCCCAGGCACCTAAGGTGGGGGACTTGCTGGGCAGCTTTGGAACGAGGGGGACTTCCTAGCACACTCTGAGGGGACAGCTAGCAGGTGGGTCCCTCCCTTTCACCCCTCTATGATGTCAAAGGAGTGAGGTGCTGAGTTGATAAATCTTGGTCCCCAGGAAGCTCTGAGACCAGGAAACAGAAAGAAAGACAGTGATATTACTGCCCCAGACAAGGCCAGACCCTGCGGGTCAGGCAGGTCTTGGGGAGTGACTTTGGCCAGCTTGTCAGAGTGTCTACAATATGATTTCAGCCCTCCCCTCCCTCCGCCCATCCCTGCCCCACCCCCGTATGGATGCCTAGGCCGAGCCTCCTCTATTTGGGCTTCATCTCCACCCTGGAGTTGATGTCGTCAGCATCCAGGTCATACTCCTCCACCTGGCCACTGGTCCACACTTTTATGCGGTCTGTGAAGTCGCTGCTGCGTGGAGCCAGGATGAAGTCGTAGATGAGCACTGCCAGGGCACCCCCGATGAAAGGCCCCACCCAGAAAATCTAGGAAAGAAGCATGAGAGTTTAGAGGACAGCCGGCCACGCTACCCCTCCCATAGGGATCTCCCCCTCCCCTCTGTCTTGAGTCAGAAGCAGACAGACCAGACCCCTACTTTCTGATCCCAGTGCCCCTCAGAGTGGTCCCAGACCAGGATGTGTAGTGGGGACATGTCCTTGCCACAGTAGACAGCTCAGGTATCTCTGTAACAGTCTGTTCCTGAGGAAGGCTGCCACTTCCTTCCCCAAGCCTGGGAAGGTTCCCAGAGACGGGCTAGGAACTCACAGACCAAAGGTAATCAAAGCTAAAACCTCTGCGATATGTCTTCTCTCAGCTCTAGGGGCAGACATGCGTCCCTCCCTGATGGGAGAGGCGACAATCCTAAGACCACTTCATTCAAAGTCTGGGAAACCAAGGCCCAAAACCTTCCTGAGCTTGCAAAATCCAAAGGTGGCAGGGCCACGACTTGGTCCCCGCAGTCCACCACACAGTTGGGGTGACGGGGCAGGGCAATATTTGATCTGCCAGAGTAGAGACGACACGGATCTTTTCATGATCTGAACCCCTTCCTTCATCCCAGGGTTTGGTTTCTTGATTTCCTCTGTCCCTACCTGTCTCCCAGAATCTCTATGAGAGGAAACTAATGTCTGAACAGTGGAAGGAGCTGGCTTCCGCCACATGCCTGGCTACCCACGGTGACTTACCCAGTGGTTTGAGAAGTTGCGTGTGAGCACAGCAGAGCCAAAGGACCGGGCAGGGTTGATACCGCAACCAGTGTAGTCAATCTGGAAGGAGAGCGTGCAAGGAACAGGAGTGTGAGGGAAGCAGCATGGAGGACAGGGAGACAAAGAGCAGACCAGGGAAAAGCAGTCCCAGTGGAGAAAGTGGCATGATCCCAGGGGTGTCCTTCCCGTGTCACCAGAGTGTGTCTGCCATCCCCCCACCCCGTGGAAGTCCCATCCTGAGGACTGCACACACCCCACTAGCCCTACACACCACCTCTTACCTTGGCCCTGACCTCCCCGTGGCCCCCACCTGAGAACTCCCTTACTCACCGCCAGCAGGTGTCCTAGGGCCACAGACAAGCCAATAGCAAGCGGGGCTGAGCCACCCAAGTCTCGGCGCCTCCGGTCAGTGGTGGCCAGAACGCACAGCACCAGCTGCAGAGTGCCAATGATCTCAATGCCCAGGCCCTGGCCGGAGTTCACACCATGAGCCAGCTGCAGAGAAGAGAAGCGAGAAGGTCTGGGTGGCAATCGTAACAAGACTCCCAGAGCACCAAACCCAGGCACCAAGAGGCAATCTTCAACCACATCATAGCTTAGTACTGAACTGCTCACTGTGTCACCCCAGAGGGGGCAAGCAACAAACACAGGCCTTGTCTCCTCCCACACCTGCTGCTGCTCTAACTCCATCCCCAGGCCTGTCTAGACTGCTCAGCGGCCCAGGGTGACGCAGGGGCATCTTTGTTGGCTACAAGGCATGCCCGGTGTTCCAGGTAAGAGGTGAGAGTCAGACGTGAGAGGTGGCCAGGGATGTCTGGGAGAAGAAACATGTGGGTAGGAAGACTCAAGTGGAGATACTGCCTCACCCTGTCAAGTCCACATCTTTCCCTATCTCCATCTCCTTTCCCTTCCTCATCTCCTCTCGCCCCCTCTTCTCCCCCCCCCCCGGCCTGCTTCCCTCTCTTTGGCTACGTTGGCCCGAGCACGGTGTAGTCTGGCTGCCCCTACTCCTAAGCCACTTTTGGAAAGATGACTCATGCAAAAAGAAGGGCGTGAGAACTGCCCCGAAGTCTCTGTGGAGCCCTGTGGTACCTGAGCTGCCCTGGGGAGATCCTCCCAGAGGATCCAGAAAGCTGCTCCAAGTGGGGGTGGGGAGACAAGGCCAGGCACCCACAGAGCAGCTGAGGCATCTTGGTGAGGGTGCAGGGATGGTCTCCCTCCCAAAAAGCTGACACTGAAGGTTCACTTCCAGTTTCCCCACTGAGCGGTGGTACCCCCAAAGCCGGCAGGCATTCTTCAGGGGAGGAGAGGGGGGCTCTTCCCGGTTCAGCCCTGAGGCCACCTCACAAAAACAATACTCTTCCCGCCTTTGTCTGCAGTGCTGGCTCTCAGGGAGTGACTCACATCCCTCCACTGCCTTGAAGCTCCAGCTTTGGGCCTTTCCAGGCAAACCCCAAAGCTGTGTCCCCTACCTGCAATGAGCCTTCTGGGGCAATGCCCAACTATTATCTGACTACAACGGAGGCAATAGAAGCAGAATCCCAGTGTTCAGGTTCTTACTCTTCTAGTGGGCACCATGAACATGGCCGTCTCTGGGCCTCAGTTTCTTCATCTGCAAAATGGGTTTAAGGTCTCAGTTCCATCTCAACTCTAGAGCCTCCAGAAGAGTCAAAGGTAGCAGGACATTTGGATACGTTGGCAAAAGCAAGAAATGTCAGGCGGTGGAGATGGGAGTGCCTTCAGAGGCTGCCTGAAGCTGGGACGGCCTGACGGAAGAATGACTAGAAGTCCCTAATGGCTGTCTCCACTTGTGCCTGGAAAGCCTGTGGTTCTTTGACATTCATGACTTTTCTCCCTCCATCTTCCCTACTCTCAGGCTGGCCTGACCGCTGGCTGGCAGAAGCCCTGCGATGAACACTTCCTTGCCAATTAACGGAGCTGCCCCTAAGCCTCCTCCTCAGAGCCAGTCCCTGCCCTGCCCTTCTCACAGATGTAGCCAGAGCCAGTTTATCTCTTCCCCTGGTTCCTAATCAGAGCTGAGTCCCAGGACCTACTCAAGGTACCACTTTCTGTCTACACGGAGCCCTGGTTCCCGGCCCAGAGGTCTGAGTTCTCAGGAAGCAGGAGACAGCCCTCTGACCTGGGAACTCCGGAAAGGACCCGACTCCTGATGGTCCGGCAGCTTCCCCTTCCAGTGCCCACCACCACCTGAGCAGCAGCCATCTTGCTTGCTTCGGCAGATAGAGGCCTGCTCGCCCACTGCCTAATGGACTGGAGCTACTTATATCTCGGAAAACAGCGAGAGCGTTAGAGACGATAGAGGCCTGTGGAAACTCGCTGTCTGGGAAGGAGCAGGTTGGAAAAGTCAAACCGTAGCAATCGTGTACAGCCCATTACATTCCAAATGACTGCTTAAACAGGGCCCGAGCCCAGTTAGTGTCATTTATCCTTGGAGAGGATCCACGTTTGCACACGGGTGCAGAGTTGCCTGGATTTTCATCAACTAGAGTTAAAAGAGCGACACTTGGTTTTGGTTTTCGTTTTCAGCTCTTGTGAAGAAGCATCCAAAGCTGCTGATCACTAGACCCAGGCGGGCCCAGCCTCAGCCAACGTCCAGACTCACCAGCTCGGAGGAGTTTTCTATGGGACTAGGCTTCTTTCTGCCCCCATCTGCCACACCCTCCTGGAGTCATCTGAGCAGTTGAGTGTCACAGAGAAGAGGTGGCCACCTGCCACCAAGCTGGGTGTTTTTGTCCCTCCTGGTCTGGGGGCCTTACCTGGCCTCTGCACACCTCTGAGGGGAGGCTCATTAAAAGTGCAGTTCCCAGAGCTCCCAGCCTCTCTGTAATAGCTGACTCCAGCAAAACCCTTAGAGAGAAGGGCCTATGCCTGCACGAGTTAGCTGGGAGATGATAGGCCAAGCGGTAGCCTTTGAGACTCACGTGCAAGAGGACAGAGCAGGTACATATGCTCAAGGAGGAGGCAGCGAGACCTGAGCCCTCGCCTCGGGGTTGATGTCACCTCAGGCTCATAGGCTGATGTGCTGGCTACGAGGGAACCAGACTGATTCCAGCTTAAAATGGGTTGCTGGCAGGAGGTGGCTCTGAGATTCCTAGTGTCCCAGCCCAGGCTGGACCTCTGCATGCCACGCTACCTGAACCCTCCCTGACACTTGAAGGTAGGCCGCCAGGACAGCTCACAAAGTCCCAGGCATGGGCCCCTGACTTTTGGTAAGGGCCTCCCATGCCCCACCCTTGAGAAGCAGCAGAATCCAGAGCCAGGCCTGGCTGAGTCTGAGCCTCTGCTCTCAAGGAACAGCTCAAGAGACATGGCTGTCTGCCCACCGCACTGTCTGCAGTTCTCAGCACTGGCCCGCCAGGGAGCGGTGGGCCCCACCTCATCACCTCTCAGACAGCGCTTACGTGTGCTCAGTGTACAGCTGGGTGGGTCTGTGTCCGCTGTGTCTACAAGTAGCCATGTGTCTGCGGTGGCTTTCAGCTCCTCTTTTGTGTTAGACCTTAACAGGTTTACTACAGAATAGTTAAATGATCTAAGAACTATCAAAATATAAGACCTATAGTCAGTTAGAAAACAAAACCAATTTAGACTAAAAATAAATTATGTTTAAAAATGCACAACTACATGAATCAGATAAAACTATTCCCAATGTGAATGTTTTTAATAATCCTCCCTTAGAAACTGATAGAATGAGTCAGTCACAAAAACAGAAAAAAAAAGAGGCTAAGAATACAAACAAGCAATTAAACCATGAAAACATCAATAGTTGATTAAAGGAAAGTAGGGAAAAACCCTCACTTGGGGATTTAGAGACTAGTCAGTCTTCTTATAATCCCTAGGGGGAAATTTGCACAAGCTGATAGGGGCCTGGCCAAGTCTCCTGAGCAGGAGCCCAAGATCCGCCGTGACTCAGGGCACCACACCACGCTGGGCATGCTCTGCAGACTTGGGGCTCTCTGCAGCACGAAGTCCCAGCTGGTCTCTGTGTATTTGCACTGGTGTGTCTGATGGCGTTTCTGAATGCGTCACAGTGTCCCTGAGCTCCGTGCGCACAGGGGTGGTGCCACTTCTATCTGGAGGAGGGAAGAGCGAGACCCTCGAGCGACAGCAGCTGCTTGCTGCTCTCAAAGGCCTTTTATTTGCTCCCAGAGCCATTTTATCTTTCTGACAAGAAACAATACACAAAGCAAAGACTTCCAGCTTCCTTTCTTTCTTTTCCTTACTGCAGGGCAAGGAGAGGAAGAGGTGCCCAGGAGGACCTTCCCCCTCCTTTGTCCCCAGATCAAAGCAGTGTTGAGAGCATGTTCTTTGCCCTATGTCATGTATGTGCATGTGTGTGTACATGTTTGTAGAAGGTTTGGAGCATGGCATTACCCACTGTACAACCTTGACAAGGATCTATAACTTGTTTGGGTCTCATTTTCCCAACAGCAGACTGCAGGTGTTGGCCTCCACTCTAGCCCTGAGCTGTCTTTGGTTCCTCCCTGCCTGAAATCAGGTAGGCACCCTCTAGCCAGCATTCAGAAACCCGAGTTCAAGTCTCCATTTCCCATTCTCAGTTTGGCATAAAGCACAAAGCCCCTTACCAACCTACACTGCACTTCCACACTGCCAAGCTCGCCCAGAGTAGCTTCCTGGTCAGGTGGGTCCAACCTCCAGATTTCTAGAGGTAGGGGGCATCTGTTTAGAGGAAGCTACTTCCTGAGTCAAAAAAAAATTCTTTATACGGAACAGAAACTCCCCCTCTGGATAGTCTCTTCTGGAATTTCAAGCTCCTGAGGGGGCTGATCATGTCTGCCGCTGTCTTTGGTCTATGGGATTTAGTCTCAGACTCAAGGATACTCAGGAACATTAGCTCTTTGGGTAAGTAAAGATAGCCCCCATCCACACCCCTGGTCATTCCACTTGGGCTGTTCCCACTCATCCTAATACTGTGGTTGAGGAGCCCCTCTAGTCTCCAGAAAAAAGCCCAGAGAGAGGAGTCCCTGAGCACTGAAGAGCCCCGAAGACAGTTTCCTGCACTTGTCTGCAGGCATGAGGCTCACGTCTCCGCTATACTTTAAAAAGTAGGGACAGGAGAGTTCCCAGGACAGAGAACTGCTACCAACAAGAACATAAGGCTCTTCTGCCACCGTGAATGGCTTCCAGTGAGGAGGTAGGGGTGGGTAGGGGGACACTGTGACGTGCCTGGAGAGACCTGTCAGGTTACAGTTAACAATACCCTGAGTGGGACCCTGGAGAGTAGGGCTGCGTAGGGGCCTCTGGATGATCTGCTGAAAGCTTCTTGGGCTACAAAGGAAGCACCAGGGCAGAGCGGCTGAGGCTGGGGTGGGGTGGGAGCCGCTTTCCTAAGATGCCACCTGCATGAGCCCTCTTAGAGTGCTGTCTGTTAAATACTTGTCCCAAATGGACCCTGGTTTGGGACAGGTAGACCACACTAGCTGCACAAACCCAGCACATGCTGTGGGGGACCCAGCCTCAGAATTTCTGTGGGAAGGAATGTCTGCTCTACCACAGACGTTCAAGAGAATGTCAAGAGGCCCCGCCTCTACGCGCTCTTCCCCCTGCCCTTTCCCTCCTAGCTTCTGCCTGGAAACAATAATTACAGGTCCCAGCTCTGCTGTTATGCCCAGCCCCCAGCTCTGTCCCTGGCCATGCTGGACTTGGTCAGGACATTGGAATCTTATGCTTCTTTTCCATAGCCCACTCCTAGGTCCTAGCAGAGGTAGCAAGGGACTCAACCCTGGTTGGCCTACAGGTAAGAAAGACCCTCTGCCCTCAGGGCTGAGAAAGCTAACACTCAAGAAACTGAGAGAGGAATAAGCATTCAGGGCTAATACACACACACACACACACACACACACACACACACACACACAATCTGGAATAACAGGTGGAAGCGTTTCCAAGTATTTGGGTCCTGAATCAATAAGACTGAGAGATGACCCTGAAGAGAATAGGTGTACCCTCTGCCCTAGACCCCAGACCCCAGGTGGCTAGGCTGGGAGGCTCTGGGAAAATAGTCTCCTCCAGAAAGAGACCAGGCAAGGTCCAGGGCTTCTACTGCCTTCAAAATCCAGCCTCCTACCATGACTCCAACCTGCCCAAATTTGATGACCACCTCAACTCCTCGGCCTCCACTGACCCTCTGCCTCAGCTCTTCCCAGAAGCCCCTTCTCTGCCGACATTTGGGTTCTTACAGGACGATCTCCCTGGAGCTCTCCTGGCTCTCCCATCCTTTCAGTTCAGAAGTTCCCTGGCCCGCCCTGACACCTCTTATCTCACCTGCCTCCTGCCTGCTATCACAGGCAGCTGTGCAGTTTATCTGGCCTCAGGCCCATGAGCTGCCCAGAGTGGGGAGCCTGGCTGACCCAGCCTTGCCCTCAGCATCCAACACCCCAGTCATTTCTGCAGGATGAGGGCCAGAAAGGGGAAGAATGAAAACAGCCGGGATGCCAGGACTGGAAGGCTCCAGCATCCTCTACTCTCCAAAGCCGGCCACACCCTTTTGAATCCTGTTCATGGCTTCATAGGTGGGAACTGGGGCCATCTGAGTGAGCCCAGCCTATTGCATGGAACAGCATAGGGTGCAGGTGACTGACCCCAGGGCTGGGGGCCACAGAGCCTGTAGCCAAGGCTATAAATTAGGCTCTACCTCTTTAACCCAGAAAGGACCAATGGACTTACAGGAGGCCTGTGGTCTCCATGGGGCGTTTCCTGAGCCCTGACTTAGTCAGGAGAATGTTGTCCCCACCGTGTCCCTGGGGGACACCCCCTGACTCACCCAACCACTTCCTGCCACTTTCCCCTCTATTTTCTTTGGAAATCTCCATGCCAACAACTCACCCCACCCAGGTTCTGGCGGCAGGGTCGGGGTAAGAACAGAGGAGCCGTGAGAGCCTTCCCCGAGGATGTAGAGGGAAGAGGCTGATACCTGCTCCATTGACTGTGGTTTCTCTAAGGCACTGAGACCATTCCCAGTCCCTCCATAACCAGGAGCCAGTGCCCAGGGAGAGCCACATGCTAAAGGTCCGTTGTTTGTTTGGATGGGGTAGTAGGAGCCTCACCACAATGTTTGGTCCCTCTAAATGACACTGCTGCCGGGGCTCCTCTTAGCCAAGTCCTTTTGGGGTCAATAATTAGCTCCAGCCAATAATATAAGCTAGTAGTGTGGGAGGAGCAGGAATGACCCCAGAACCTAGGTTCCTTTAGAACCTCAGGATGCTCAGCTCCAGGAAGACTCAGTGGTTAACAACAAACAGGGCTTAGGATGCATGCCTCCTTCCCCGAGCTGTCCTCACACTGGCCTGAAGCTTTTTCTCCTTCAGCTGTATATATCCTGCCTGACGCAGATACTCTGGCACTTCTGGAAAACTGGGGTGGGGGGATCAGGAGGGAGAAAGCAGGGGCAAGAAGGAGACTGAAGTGGGGTGTAGCCAGACTCAGGCGCTGCCGAAGCAATCACATTCTGCCTCTGCCTTGGATGACCATATTAGAAATGCAAAGCCTTTGCCAGCAAGGGCATAGGTCTTGCCTGTCACTTGACTTGGAAGAGACAAGGGCTAGGAGGGAGCACGCACTGCTTCCCTCCTCCCCAGCCCCCACCTCAGTGGGAACTTGAACCTCCTCGAAGGAATTCACTGAGGCACCTAGCCCTGCTCCTATTGGAGAGACTGAAGTCTAGAGGGACACAGCCTGTCTAACCCTGCTCCTTATGCCTGCGGGCAGGCCAAGTTTTCCCCCAGCTGAAGTCTAAACTCCAGCCACAGGGCTAATCTTCAATCTCCAGCTGAGCAGAGGTTGACTTAAAAGTGTGATGGTGAGGTGTCACTGTGGCAGAGTGCTCATCCCTGTAGCAGAGCCAGCAGCTGCCCTCTGACCCAGACTTTCACCTCCCTCCCCATCTGCATCTCCAGGACCTGAACTTCAGCTAGGAACTGAAAGGCTTCTACTCACTCATCGCCACCTGGCCGACTCCCAGGAGTCCTGGCCCGCTCACCCCCTTGCTCCTAAACCCACGCATTTGCCCTGCGGGGGTCCAGCCAGCTACATTTCTCTGGGTCTCGTCCTGCCACCTTTAGTCTCTGCCTCTGGTGAGGGACTCCAGCCTGTTCCATTCAGAGACACCCTATACCCTTACGCAGACACTCTTGCTAAACTAGCCCCCATTAAACCCGAGTGCCCTCAGTCATCATGGGTACTTAGCTAAGAAACTGGAAAAGGTCTGTGGCCAGGCAGCCACCACAGAGGCCACTCCCGCCCCACCGTGTGGAGTAGCCCAAGGACAGTTGTGTTGCCAGCATCTGCTTATCATTAAAGCCAGGAACAATGGGCACAAGTGCTTACACACTCTCCAACGCAGCACCAACCTGAAACTAGCTTCCACACGTTCAGGACACAGGCAGACACACACACACACACACCTTCACTTCCACCTCCGTACACAACAAGGAAGCATGCCCCACGGTCCAGTGGCCAAGCACTGCTGAGCTGAGCGCTTTTCCTGAACTGGTATCTAGAAAACTCTCTCAAAACTCTAGAGAAAGACAGTGTTGTTCCCTCAACTTTGTCTAATTATTGGGGGACAGACGAATGAAAGGGGGGGCTGTCTCCTGACTTTCTGACAAAGTTGATTTGGGGACCTGGGTAAGGATTAGAAGCCACTTAGAAGCCCAGGCAACTTATCAAGAGTCACACTCAGACACTTGCAGAAGTGGCTCTAAGCATGCTAGGTATCTGGAGAAAGTGGACTTGTAGGTAGAGGTTGCCTGGTACACAGAGCTGCAAAGGAGAAAGGCGGCTGCTCAGGTCGGACAGAGGAGGGCCGTGAAACTCCCGTGGAGGGGAGGAACTGCTGGCACACGGCTAGCTGCCCCTCCAGCTCAGTCCTGGCAGTAGAGCCTCTGCAGGGAACTTTGGCACAACCATCTATTGCCTAGCTCCCCCATGCTCACAGCACCAATCAGCAAACAGACCCTGGGGCACAACTGAGTTCTAGCCCCAGATCTCAGCGTGACCCCAGAAACCTTCACCCTTCTCTCTGTTCTTCAGTATCCCCCTTGGACGGCAAATGGAACCAGTTCCCTCTCTGTCTTCTCCTACAGCCCCCTAAGCCTGAGATACCCCACTCACGTCATTGCGGCCAAGTGAATTATCTTGTAGGGAGGAGGTGATGCCCGAGAGGATGGCGGTGGCGACGATGGCTCCCACACACTGGGCGATGATGTACATGACAGCCCGGAGGATGCTGATCTGACAGCTGAGCAGGAGCCCCAGTGTGACCGCCGGGTTGAGGTGGGCACCGCTGATGTGACCCACACTTTGGGCCAGAGTGGCGATGCTCAAACCGAAGGCCAGCGACACCTTCACGTTGTCCTGGACCAGCGTCTGGTTCCTCTCTAGCGGGTAATTGAAGCCTAGGGCAGTGCCGATGCTGATGAAGACGAAGAGGGTCATGGCCAGGAACTCGGCCACCACAGCCCTCCAGAAGAGCTTCTTCTTGATCTCGCTGGCCATGCTGGCAGAAGCCTCGACTTAACCGCTGGATGCCTGGTGCTCAGTTCCCTCTAAGAGCTGAGCCACAGCCTGGGCTGGGCCTATTTATAGGGCTGGGTGGGGGGAGCACAAAGGGAGGAAGGCCTCTCCTTGCTCCTGGCCCGCCCCACACCACACGAGCCTCCTCTCTGCGATGGATGCAGACAGGGCTCTGCTGTCTGCCTGCCAACTTTTTCCTTCCTCCTCTCCCCCTCCTGCCCTCCCTTGCTCCCTCCACCCGCCTCAGCCCTCGGCCCTGCCCAGCCTGAGGAGGCAACCGTTGCTCTAATAGGCTTTGGGAAATTCTTCCAAGCTGGCCCTTCTCAGGGGGCCAGAGAAATCCAGGTGTCCCCGCCCAGCCTGCAAGGCTCAAGGGTGCCTGAGGGCAGAGCCTGGCACTCTAGAAGGGGTGGGGAATAGGGGTTGTCTGGACTCCCCAGACGGACATTGCCCTCCCTGGAGGTGGCACCAGAAATTGCCTGCCTGTTCAATCCCGCTCTGAGCAGAGTTAGTAATCTGAAGTTCTCAGACCCAGACATCTCTGGCCTCCAATGTCCTGGCCTGGGACAAGCAGCTGCATCTCACTTTGGGGATGTCCCCTCGCCACCCAGGCCTCAGTTGATGGGGGCAGAGAAGCTTTCTGGGAGCCATCTAATCATTCTGCAGACAACGGTAGGCCTTACCCAGGCAAATCCTCAAACTTAAAACAACTTGAGCCAATAATTTGCGAGGGGGTGGGGAAGATAGTGGTGTGTAGGCTTCTTTCCTCTAATAGGCAAAAGAGCTAGCGGGTCACTGCAGATAGAAGGAGTGACAGCTAGACCCAAAAAGGAGAGAATGGGAGGCACGGGCTGGGGTGAAGAGACAGACGCAGAGAAGGAATGGCAGATGGAACAGCAGGAAGCATTGTGGAAGCGATGGTGGAAAGTTACGAGGTTCCCCCACCAGGCAGGAGACAGTGGCAGGAGCTAGGGATGCGCACTCGGACAGTGCTCAGCTGGGCACGGATTCAGTCATTAGCACCGCAGGAGAAAACCACACTTCAGAAACAGGAAGAGACAACCCGAGCAGAGAAGACACAGGGCTGGACCAGAATGGAGGTACAGAAGGAGGAGAGAGGAAGGTAGGGGGACAGAGGCACTTTCCAACACCAGGAGGGGAGGAGGGGATGTGGGAGCAGACCAGGCACCCACCACGCTTCCTGTGTGTACCCCCAACATCTGGAGTAAAGGACCAGAAAGCTGATCACTTGCCTACTGTTTGAGGGTGCTGGAAGGTGCCCCAGGCCCAGCAGGGAGGCTTTCTTTCATTGTGGCCATGAGGCAGGACCTGTTCTGATCTGGTCTCCTCTCCTCCCATCTTAGTCCTTATCAAAACCATTGGCTTCTTACCAATTAGAGGTGGGAAAACAACACTCACTGAGAGAGAAGGAGGTCTTTGAGTCTGACATCTGTCGAGATAGGGCCAAGCACCTTCTCTCCAGAGTCCATCCTGCAGAGAATGACACTGTCTCTCAAGGGCCAGCTTGTATTCAGCCGTAGCTCTGGAACATGATGTGACCTACAGAAATCCTGTGGTATGTTTGAGAAGAGCAGGTGGCTGGTTAGGAATTAATTTACCACCACACACCTAAATACTTAGAAGGCCAGGGGGAGTGGCTCTGAGCAGAAAGGTGGTGTAGCGGCTGCTTGGCAGCTGGATGTAATCAAAGACTTATTAACCCTCTAGAGAGGTAGCCAGTATGATGGAGCACTTCCCGGAACCTGCCACATCTTATATTCTGAGAGGTTCCCCAGTGACACAGCCCCTTAAGGAACTCATTCTTTGGTTCCTGGAGCCTCTAATCAGAGATCTGTCGGCAAGGCTGTGTAAGGCTCAGATCTGATGCTGTCTGGCTCAGGGACAGAATCCAGCCAAGAGGATTCTAGGAAAACAGTAGGGAGAGCTAGCCTCACACCAGAGGCTGGCAGTAGAACAGTGCATCAGAACCAAGTGAGGAATATAAGCCTTTGTGGACCTAACTGTGTCCCAAGAGGCTATGGCAGTACCTGCAGAACAGGTATATAGCTGAAATATGTAGTATGCTAGTGTGTGTGTGTGTGTCTGTGTGTGTGTGTGCCTGTGTGTGTGTGTGTGTGTCTGTGTGTGTGTGTGTGTCTGTGTGTGTGTAGAACAGTGGTGAGATTATTTTGGATATTACTAATATATTCTTTAGCACAAGGATTTTATTAGCACTAATATCACACCAAACAGCATTCTGGAGACCACAGGAACAACCATAGGACACAAAGACCACCTCCTTGTCTTCTTGAATCTTCCCTTCTGCCACATAAGTTCATAAATGGCTTAGACCCACTAACAACTGAACCTATGAACATGGCTTCACTCTTTGGGCAAAGGAGATGCTATCAGAATGCAGGCATTGCCTGAAATACCAGTGTGGACCTTTTCTGTCACTACTTCCCACAATGCCCAGGAGGCCCTGCAATTCTGAACTGGCTATTTTCATAGTAAAGTGGAAAGGTTCCTGGCTGTACGTCAGACAGAAAGGCCCTATACCTCACTCTTTTTCACTGGCCTGTCACAATCCAGGCCGGCTGGCCAGGAAAGGCAGGATGAAAACTAGGCAGTGCCTTGCTGAGGCTGGGGTAGCCATTGGCGATATGCCAAGGGAAGGAACACTGGGATTAGAACGCTCCATAACTTAATCCTAATCCCAGAGTTTAAGCACCTCCCCCACAAGGAAAGATCCCTGAGGCCCAGGTTACTCTACCCAGTTCACTGTCCCAGAACAAAGGACAAGGACCTTGGGCTACAAGCCTCAGGGTGTGCAGGGGTGCTGGTGAAACCAATTCCATCTTCCGTGCATAGCTGGGGTAGAGAGGGCAGCATGGATCTAAAGTGAAATCACAGAGGAGCAGGGTGCAGCCAGAGTCCCTACAGTGGAGTCATCTCTGGGAACCTAGGCCCAAGGCCGGTCCTGGCTGTGCTTCTCCTTTAGAGTGTCCCAATGCCCTAGGGCTGGTCCCCAGGTCTTTCTGTGAACAGGCTCCCAGGCTCAGGCCAGACTAAATAAAGTAGACGCCCCGTCCTAGTGCCCGAGCTTCAGGCGGGACTTGTCTCTCAGGCCCTAGTGGCAGCCACGGTTTTGTCCTGGCAAGTGCTTTTCCAGATGTGCCTCACTCCTGAACTGCCCAGCGAGGCCCATGCCAATCCGAGTTGACTGTTCAGAGGATGACCTGGGGCCGTCTTATTTCTTCGTTCGGCATTCCATAGAACTTCAGTCTCCATCTCAGAGGATGGCCTCTGATGCCTCAGATGCAGGTTAAGGACAGGATTCTTAGATGACACAGAAAAGAAACATCCATGGGCATGATCCAACTTAGGAACTTTGGTGACATGCAGGGCAGAGAAGCTGAAAAGGTAAACTAAAGCTCTTGCAGCAGAGATCTTCTGTATAAGCCAGGCATAGAACGTAATGGCTTCATTCCCTCCAGAAGGCCCACCAGGAATAGTGTGGGGTGGGAGGAGACTTGGCACGCACATAACTACCCGGTCAGCATAAGCTCACCACCAGCTTGGATGAGTTTTCCAGGCTGCTCCGGCTTTCCTGGGTTGGAAGCAAGAAGAGTGAAGCGGGAGGGAAAGACAGGATATCCCCTGATGGGCCTGAGGAACATGAACCCCTTTCCCCTCCCAGTCTACCCGCTGGGGATCCCAGCTTTGTCTGAAAATTTCCCCAGTGGGGCACCTGATTATACCCCTCTGCTGGCTTTAATCCAGAACTTGTCAGCCATGCCTCTCTGGCTTGTCCCAGAGAGGCAGGTTCTCTTAGGAGTTCACAGATAGAGGTGCCAATCTGGAGCGGTCTTCCTTGTGAGCCGAGGCCAGCCCCTCCAACAATGGGGGAGACAAGGTCAGCTCAAAACGATGGCATCGGCTTACTCGGGGCTTTGGAGTTCAACTGCTTCTCTACACCAGTGCTCAGGGTCCTCATAGCCCAGCGTGGCTTCATGGTGGCCAACTCCCATGCTCTAGCTCACCACACCTGCTGTGGCTGTGCAGTGGCCATCTCTCCTCCTCCCTAGATCCCCTGCAGACCCTCCATTGTGATGGGACCCTGGACCATGCCACCTAGAGTCTAGAAAAGGCTGGGTCTCTAAGACTGCTGAGCAGAGAGCTAGCTGGGCATGGTGGGAATTCTGCCCCCTATTCCTGCTCACAAGGGAAGGACATCTTGCTTCTCCCAGAATCTGAAGGGAGGAACCTCCTTGTCTGAGAGGCAGCACTCGGGCATTTAGGCATCATGTGATCACTCTTAAATCAAAAACGGATTTAGGAGGCCCCCAGTGATTCAGCGGGGATGGAACAATTTAATAATTTTCTAGGCTTCTGTTTCCTCTTCAGCCTGCTCCTCCCTATCCTCACACTCATTCCTACTTGGCCTGAGCCACAAGCCAGGCTTCTTGTCTTTGGGGTGAGGGGCAATGCCACACCCATTTCTGGACAGTGGGGTTTTCTATTTTAATGTTTTACCATCAAGTCTCTGTAGTGGAAGAGTCACTGGAACAGAACGGAAAAAGTTGCCATTGACCTGGTGGAGTCTACACGGCTTTGATCCTTATATCATGGCCAGGATTAAAAACGGAGATTAGTGAACCAGGCTGGAGGCCAAGGAGGGCGCCTGAGGAGGCAGGGCTGCCTCTGCCTCTATTCCAACCGGCCCAGGGCTGGCAAAGACCTCCATAACGGCGTATAGTCACAATCTATCAAGCCCTATTCTGCAGTGGGAATCCCTGATGGCCCAGGAGGGCCGTACCCTCCCACGTGCAGAGGGCACAGCTGGTGGCTTCTGAAATGGGCAGCCAGACCGCACCCTTGGGGAAGACAGGGCAGGACCGGGGCTCCGCTGCTGTGTGGGGCCCTGAGAGGAAGTGTCATGTGTGTACGTGGTTTGGGAGGGCTTCCTCACTCTGGGTTCCTTCTCCACTCTGGGCCCAGCCCTGTGGCATAGCTTCCTGCTCCCTGCTGCCCTGGCCTTTTTTTTTAGACATCTCCAGTCTTTGCCTCGTTACATTATAAAACTTGAAGAGAAGATGTCCCGAAACCATTTGCTCTCAAGTCCTTGGAGAAACTGGGGCTCAGAAAGGAAAGGAAACATGGTTCAGAGCTTGGGGAGTGGGCCTCAGGGTGGATTCCTAATAGTCTGCCGTTCCGTGTTCTTCTGATCAGCTAGCCAGACCCAGCTTCCCCTCTTCCCTTCCTGATGGAAGGCTACCTCCTCAGACGGCTGCATGGGATTTGAAAAGAGCTTTTCTTGGAAGATACCATAGTACCTGGGCAGAAGAAAGGCCTGGAACCTACAGAGCAGCCCTCAGCTGCCCCTCCAAGCCAGCAGCTCCCCCATTGCTGTCCTGTCTGCTCGGCTTCTGAGGGTTTCATAAATCCATACCGAGCTGTCCCCTACGCTCCACAGTCCCCACAGATTATGCCCAAATGTTCAGACCCAAGCTCAAAGTCAGGACTACAGACCTTGGTAGTGTCCTCCATGAACAAACACCCCTTCTCTGAATAGCTCTGGGCTGTGTCTTCTCTGGGCTGGCATTGGGTGTCCTGCACCTCTCAGCCAAGTCTGATTTTTCTGGGATCTCCTCTGGAGATGCTGTAGGAGAATCAGAGGCTTCCAAGTCCAAGGTCTCTTTGGCATTTTTGAGGGTTTCAGGTTTCCAGCATGCAAAGCCCAATGGGCCCAAGACACCATCCCCAAGAAAGCCTCCCATTCTGGGCTGTGTCCCTAGTGACATTGTTGCTCATAGGCACCGGAGCCTTGGGCACATTGCTCTGCTGAAGGATTCAGGGCCCACGAAAGTGTAGTGGGGCTTGATCCACCACCAATAGTCACGAGTGCCCTCAACAACCACAACACCTGCCCTATGTTGATGAACTCTGGTTAACCTTTCTAACAAGCTCCCATGAGATGGTTTTGCTGACCCCCTCATCCCAGTCCCCCTTGACAGCCCATCCAGGTTCTAACACTAGCACATGTCCCATTACAGACCTATGTCCCTTCTTCCTCACCATGGTTATGAATGGGCTGCATGCATGTATACACACACACACACACACGCACTCACATGCACACAGTCATGTGTACACACATACACATGCACATGACACATGTTTGCATAGTCGAGCACACTTGAATGCAAACAGGCATAATTTATACCTACTTACCCATACATCCATATATCACATGTAGGTGCCATGCATAGGAATGTGTGCACATAGGGACACCTACATGGACACAAGTGTGCCCACAAAGAATAAGATAGCCCTCCATACATCAGCTCCTCTGCCATGCACTATGGCCCTGCATCAGTAGCACCGGTCCCTATGCTTCTGTCCCATACCCATTCCAAGTGCTCATAGTTATTGCCACCTGTGTAGCTGCTCCTAATCTAGGGACCTGACTTTCCTCATGCAGTCCATAGAGCTGTATTTAATGATGGAGAGGTCAAAGCACGAAAGAGGGTACAGCAGCAGGACCTCCTAGAACCGCCTTTCTTTTGGGGGACACTGTTGGCTACAGGTGTGCTAGTCTCTCTTCATCTCCTGGCAGTGCTCTGCACCCTGAAGATCCTCTGCCCGTGGTCAGGAGGGGAACAGGTTCTGCAGACAGGACATCTGGGGGCGCACTCTCAAAGCTGAATGGGGGTAGACGTCTCTATTCCATCAGCCAGCCAGTGCCAAAGTGTGTGCCGGGCTCCCTTGGAGCAAAGATGGGGCAGGGCACCTATGAGAACATTCTTGCTCATGCTTTATCACCTCGGGATCATGGAGCCGTGAGCCAGGCTAGTGGGCTGAGTCCTAGGGGTGGGAGGTGGAGTCAGTAGGACTGGTCCCTGCCCCACTGCCTTGGAGATCTCTCCCGCTGTGTCCATCTGAGCATTCTATTCATATGAAGCCAACATTCCTGGAGCCCACCAGGCCAGCAAGAGCATCTCACACAGGCAATCACTGTCTCCTCTAATAAGAAAATGATGAGATGGATCCCTGCTGTAAACCCCAGCCGGGCCCAGCCCCCAGATCCACACACATTCTTTCTGCTTTAGGGAGTTGCTCTGCTACTGTGGCCCTGGTCCTACCAAATCACTTCAAGGGACTCCCTGGCATCTACTCCTGAGCTCTCCAGGAGGTCGGTGTTGAGTTCCTCCCCTGCCTCTGAGGACCTTTGAGTAGTAAAGCAACTGGGGCTTTGATCACTACAACCCCACTGCACATAGGTAAACTGAGACTCAAGTGGTTCCACAAATATCATACAGAGCAGGCCACCACCTCCCTCTGCCAGGCAGAGTACCACGCAGGGTACTGGGCACACCAAAAGGGACCTGCCACTTCATGAGCCATTCCTGGCTTGTCCCATCCTTTCTGATCACGCTCATGGCTTAGGATGGGTGGTCACAAATGGAGACCCAAGTCCTGGTCTGCAAGCTGTAGGGAGCCCACACTCATGAGATAGATGCTACTGGGTGTGGTCTGGTGGGTGAGGCAGAAGCCTTAGACGCCTTCCTGGAGGTGGCAGGGTTTGAAGCACAGACAATTTGGCATTATCAGATGAGAAAGCCCCTTGGTGAGTCCTGTCCCCTGACTAACATATCTTCCCTTCCTAGGCAGCCACTCCATGGCAGGGCTCTGAGGGGCTCCTGTCCTAGTTACTCAGCCACCTGTCCCAGGGCTGCACATCAAGGCCATAGTCCAAATGTGTTCTTCTCCTCCACATGGTAGGTAATAACTCTTTAGGGTCTATCTTCTCAAGTCGCAGCTTCTTGGAGGGCCTCTCGAGGTCTCTAGAGCTGATTGCCCTATCCTAATAGCAGGATAGCTCCTGAGCCTGGTATGATCACTGTGTCCCTGCTTGTTACTGAGGAAAGTCTGTCATCATGGAGGACAGCCAGTCTCTCCTGGTATCCTGCCTCATCCGTTAGAAACTACGGTGTGGAGCGCACAGCGCATGCAGAAAGCTCCCACACTTCTGGGAACCCGACCATCTCAGAGCAAAGTCTAAGGGTCAGTCAAAGCCAGGCTGGTTTTGCACAGACCAGAGGGCTACCAAGAAGCCTGGGGGTGTCTAGAAGTTGCAGAGGACAGAGGGGAACTATAACAGGCATTCCTTAGGGAACTTGCACATCTGTTCTAGAAACACCCATCTAAGGAGTCCCCAGCATTTCTCAGCTTCTCACCAGAATATGAGTTCTCCAAAAGACTTCTCAAAATGCAGCCTCTGGTTCCTAAGTCTGACTGGGACTTAGAGTTCCATGTTCTGACATGCCCCCGGGGAATGCCAACTAGTCCCAGAGCTACAAGGGACTGAGTTGTTAAGACACCCAGACACAGCCAGCTGTTTATCCAGTGACCGAATACAACTTCTTGTTACTTCCATCTGAGCAGCGAGCCACTGAAGGAATGGAAAGGCTGTTTGATAGTTCTCACTTACCAGTGTTGCTGCCTGTTATCACTTGAAAGTATTTTCTCTGATTCTGGCTGCCAGGAAATTGACCAAACATATCTTATAGTCAGAGACTTGACGAGCAGACGGTATACCCACTGGGTGTGCTATGGGAGGCCTGGGGCTCAGTAAAGCAATAGGCTAATCCCTTGTACAAAAAAGATGGTTCAGAAATAACATAGTGCTCCTGGTGGGCCCCCCCTTGCCAAAACTGGCATTCGTGCCCAGGGGGACATCTACACACTGCACACTGGCTTGGACCCGGCCAGCCGAGCACCCCTGCCAATAAACAGGATGGAAAGAAACCTCTATCATGTAACCCAGCAGGGGCTGGGTGAGACGCAGGCCCGAGGACAGGAAGTGGTAACTGGGTCTTCGGGCAGTGGAAGAACCCCACCTCTTCTCCGCGATCTGGAAGGGTTTCCCGGAGGAGGGAATATGGCAATAGATTTGTTTATATCGAGGAAGGGAGGTGGCGGTGTAGGGATAAGGCTGGCCTTCTAGCCTCTGAGCTGGGCGCATGCAGGCTTCCCATGAGGCCTTGCTTTGGCTTACTTTGACTTTAAGAAAGGGACTTTAACAGAGGGACTCACTGCCCTGCTATGTGAGTCTGTGTTCTTCCCATTACTTGAACTCCAAGCTGTGGTGATCTCTGCAACCCCTTCCTCTGCTATGTACAGATACGGAGGCCTGAGCTGGTCTGGAGCACGCAGATGGAGATGCTGGAATGGACAGGCTAAAGGCTCTGCTGGAGGGAGCCTATTCCTCCTGCCTGGCCAGTAGGGGGCTGGGGAGGGGGCAGAGCTTAGTGAGGAGTCAGCTCTTAGAAGGTGAGTGTGAGCACAGGGTGGTAGGGGACAGAGATAGAGGGACAGACAGACAGACACAGAGAGACAGACAGACACAGAGAGACAGACAGACAGACAGAGGCAGACAGACAGACAGAAACAGACAGAGAGATACAGACAGAGACAGAGAGGGAAAAAGACCTAAGTAGGCCCGTGCTGAGGGGCCAAGGGGAACTTCTGTCTAGCCCGTTTTACATTCTTACCAAGTACACGAAACTGACCTGAGAGGGTAGCAGAGAGCAGGTCTTAAGGACTCATCTGTCCTTGGGACATGTCCCCCCCTTCCCAGACTCTCACGTGAAAGCAGCTTTCTAGACCCTGATGGTTTTCCAGAACAGGGAACAGGAGATTATCAGAGGTGCAAGGCCAAGCTGTGTGTGCTGTGCCGGGAAGAGGGGAAGTGCTTGGCGGTTGGAGTTGGGAAGCAGGTTCACAGACACCAAGGCCCAGGCCAGCTAGCTGGCTTCCTCCGGAGTCTGTGGGCTGCTGACCTGTCACTCTCTAGGCTGCTCACTGGTGGGGAGAGGGCTGAATTGAAGGAAAGACCAGGCTCCCACACAATAGGGCCTGGGTGTGGAATCAGGACACCCAGATACAGGAGCTCCCAGAATCTCAGGAAACCAGGGGAGATAAGAGGGGAGGGGCTGCAGGAAACTCCACCCACCCTCAGCCAGGGAGATGTTCGGGAGCACCCTCTGCTCCTGCACAGAGCAGCTGAGCGAGGAGGAAGGATGAACAGCACAAGACGTAGTTTCCATATCTGGCCCCAGGATCTCCAAGACTGCACCCAGAGCTTGTCATGGTGGCCTCCAGTCTGTAAGGAACAGAGGCCGGCTTCAGGGCCCATCATCTGGCCCAGTCTTATCTTATAAACCAGAGACCAGAGCCTGGTACGGGGAGGACCAAATAACAGAAGGCATCTCTCCATGCGGCCCAGGAGCCACAGGAGAGCAGGTCAGAGGTGCCCAAGGGAAAATGACCCGCCACTTGGGAGGGGACTTTGGGAATGATGGGGTCAGACTCTTCTCCAGGATTCAGGCAGCATGCATGAGGTCCAGCCAGCCTCACTCTCTGGAGACATCTCAGACAGTCACATGTGCATCTCAGGCACTCTCTCTAGGTCCTGGGGGCAGGGCCAACCACTGCTGAGCACTTCTAGTTGCCTGCTCTATTCTAAGCACTCTCTGCAGTATCTACACACCAGAGGGGTGACATGTCCTCCCATTATTGCCGTCATAAGGGTAGAGAAACTGAGGCACCTGTTTGCTTGCTTGTGTTGTGAGACAATCTCACGCAGTGTGTGTTCACCTTGTATTTGCTTTGTTGCCAAAAACAACCTTGAATTTTTTGTTCTCCTGCCTCCAATTTCCCAAATGTTGGGATGACAGGTTTATGTAGTAGTGGGAGTTAAACTTAAGACTTTAATATCAATTGAGCTATAGCCCCAAACCGTTGTTTTGTAATTTAATTCTGATGACATAAATGGGAAAGGGAACTAAGACTTAAGCCAAGCAAATTCCAAGTTCCAAATCCAAAACACTCCAGTATCCCATCTCCCTACTCTGTCTTACAGCACACAGCCTGTGACTGGTGCAGCAAGGTTCCCCAACCCAGGAGGACAACAGCAGGGGGAGACAGATGTGGGCCTCTGACCTAGGGCTCTAGGAGAGCCTGATACCAGGCAAGGATCAGAGTTCCATCCTGGGGCTGCAAGTTTAACATCTGATGGAATCTCCTGGTCTCAGGGGTTGAGCATTTTCCATAATGGCCTCTGAAACCCCAAACAGTCAGAAAGGGGTCTCACACCTTCAGGACATAGATAGGGACACCAAGTGACCCCATGGGATGAGCTTGCCCAAGGCTATCAAGGAACTAAGAACCATCCTGCTTCGCTGGCTGCATTTTGCAACACCAGCCTTCAGGAGCCAAGCCATTACCATCAAGACCAAAGCGGACAGCAGTGGGTCCAGCCACAGACAGAATCTGAACAAAGGCTGGGCACCTCCCGGAGGAAATCTTTATCTGAGGCTAGGATATTTTACAGACTGTTCCTGGGAGACCTGCATCTGCCCAAGCAGCCAACAGAGGGGGCAGCTGCCCCAAGCCAAGCTTGCTTGCACAGTAACAATGACAGCAGGACTTGAATCCAGGACATGGCCCTATGCTTCTGGTTCCTAGGCTGCCTCATTCTCTCCCACCTGGTCCTTTGGCCCTAGTGCTGAAGTTGGTCCCTTCTCTACGGTCTACTGTCTGTATTGTTGGCACCTTAGTCTCCTGAAGGCAGCTTGGAACCCCCTCTACCCTAAAGCCTTCTGTGGGTCCCCAGTACTCATAGGAAGAAGTAAACTCATCAGCCCATTTAAAGTCCTTCTTGATTCCTTTGTGACATCTTTATCTTCCATCATCCCCAGATTCCTGTGTCCCTGCTTCCCCAACCCTAACCCCACCACAGTGTATGTGGTGCACTCTTGTCTGCTCCACCCAGTCATCCAAGAAGGAATTGGGCTTGTGAATGTGTAGGGCACAGGTCAGGAGATTGATAGTGAACAACCGTTTCTCAGCGCAAGGTTCCCATGCAGTGACTGTTTACACACTGTCCTCATGTAATTATTAATCATGCCCCAGTGCTTCCTGTGCTGGGGCAGGAAGGGGCAGGGCAGGGCAAGGATCAGGGACGATATTGACACCAAATGTCTCAAGTACCTTGAAAGTGAGCGGGCCACAGGGAGGTGGCCATGCACTGCGCTTATCACCAAGAGCTCTGAGGCTTCCTGAAGTGCGAGTTTGTCAAACTTCATAGACTCAGAGGACCGCCCCCCCCCCAAAAAAAGATAAACACCGAGAATCACCCTTATCAGAGGCCACAGGAAAGGTGGTAGGTTTAATCTCAGAACAACCTGAACCAACGGTTTAGATGCCCAGCCCCAGTGTTCAGTGACAGGCTGTTGGTGGAGACATGCTTTGGGGAGTGACAGGGCAGGGCTTCTCAAAGCACGTGGCTATAACCTTCAGCTGGGTTTGTACCTGAGGAAAGAAGGAAGGGAGAGCCCTGGGCCTAGGAAGATGGAAAGGATGCCTGTGATGTGGGATGGCGTGTGTATGCACGTGTGATCGCATCTGTGTTAAAGGAGAGCCTATGGACCATCGCCCTCTGTCAAGGGTCTGGAGTGGTGGCGAAGAAGTCGAGAGCTTCATGAAAGTACCTCAGGGCCTTTCCAAGGAAGGCTTTGGAGCCAACCCATGTGATGTAGGATATGGCAGGCATACCCGAGAGCCGGAAGGCAAGGCCCAGCCACACTAAGGAACACCATGGAAGGCTGCAGCAGTGACAGATTCATGGGGGCGTGAACATTTGTTGCTGTGATTTTAGGTGGGCGGAGCTCACCTCCGGCAGGAAGAACACAGAAAGATGCAGGCTCAAGTATCACCTGGCGATCTGGCCACCAAGAGCCTGCTACTAAAGAAAAGTGCCTCAGTTTCCCCATCTGCAGAGGCAGAGAAGGTCTTTAGTGACTCTCTTGAAGAAGAATGGTGCATAATAGATATGTGTGGGACTGGGCACAGGAGAGAGAGCATGGTGAGGTGAGGTGAGGTGGGACTGGTCACCACTCAGCCCCTGGCCTGTCTGGTGGGGCCCTGAGCCCTCTGCAATTGCTAGATCTGTTAGAAGCTTAACACAAAAGCCCTGGCCACATTATGCCTGGCTATGCCATTTACCCGCCAACCCCCGCCCCCCATCCTGCAGTGTGCATGAAGCAATCTTCAGTATCACACATGCTTGGCATTTTTGCCTGATAATCACACCTCTCACAGCCCCATGAGGATTAGGGCACGATTGGGCAGGAGGGAGAACTCTGGTGGGTGGAGCCAAATACCTGCCAAGTGATTTGGCAGCTTAATTTGATTGCCTCCTGTAACTTTGAGGATCCTTTGAGGGTTTGATGGCCGTGCTAGGGCCCTGTACAGGACATTATCACCTTCCCCATGCATGTGCTCCTTACCTGAGCTGCCTTCCCACCAGCAGCCCCCTTCTCCCCTCACCTGAAGGGATAGAGACCTGACAACTCTGAGCAAATCCCCTTTTCAAGCAAAGTGCCCCCACTCTGGCCAACATGGGGTCTTCATCTGCATTTGGCTCCCAGCAGTGGTCCTCGGAGAACACACTGTTCTTCCAGGATGAGGCAGACATCCTGTTCACACTGTCCTTCAGTGTGCAATGATCACTCAATTGCACACTTGTGCTTTAAGGTCCATGGTAGAAGCTTGCAGATGTTTCTTCTTTGTCCATTGCAGAGATTGGCAAGCAGCATACATTGAGCCCCCACAACATGCTGGGACCTGTTTTAAGTGCTTCTCTGTGTGATCTTGCTTCATCTTAGGCTGCTGTGAGGCTGCAGCTCCACATACAAGACACAAAAGCTCAGCAAGCTTAAGTCAAGTGCTTCGGGCCACATATGGGTCAGGTGGATTCTGGGCAGCTTCTTCCTCTGAGACCTACAAGTTGAGTTTCCTGTGTGTCTCTCTATACTTCATGAAATCCACAAGCTCTGTATCAGAGCATCAGACTAAAACTGCCCCACCACTTTAAAATGCAGATTCTGGTTGGGCGGGGCTGGGATGGAGCCTGAGTCAGAAACTGCCAGAAAGCTGCTGCTCTGAGGACCATTCTGAGTAGTGAGGTTAGCATCCAGGACCAGGAAAAGCCCTCTGCTGTCTGCTCAGCAGAGCTGAGTGCATATGGCAACAAGGTCTTTTCACTCTCAGCAAACTGGGGGGCCCTGCTGACCCCGGTCAGAGCTGGTGCCATCCCTGTAACACAGAGACACTGGAGGTAATCAGACAAAGTCTGAGTGCACCCTTATACTTTGGGACATCTCCGCACCCTGGCCTAGTTCTGAATGCCAGGAATTCTGCTGTTCTGGAAACCGCTTCGTGTGGCACCCTGAGGGAACAGAGCCAATGTCCTCCCAAGCTGGCCATCCCTACCCTCTGGCCATAGGGCAACTTGGGTCCTATCGTTAGCAAGTGTCTTGTATAGAGGCATCAAATACAATGACAGAGAGAGTTGTGTCTTTGCTCCTAAAGCCAAGTAAGACAGTCCTGAGGACAATTTTTTAAAGCTTGCAGTGAGCTTCAGAGCACATCTCCAAGTAGATCAACAGAAAGACAACTACAAATCCTCAACACACATGTATGTGAGCATTTACAATTTTAATACAGGTTGGGAAAAGGCTATGGGACACAGAAGCCGACCCACTTACTTCATCCCTAGAAAAACAATGCCCCCAGACAGGCAGTGGTGGCACACACCTTTAATCCCAACACTTGGGAGGCAGAGGCAGGTGGATCTCTTTGAGTTTGAGGCCAACCTGATCCACAGAGCGAATTCCAGGACAGCCAGAGCTAAACAGAGAAATTCTGTCTTGAAAAACAAAACAGAAATAAAAGTGTCCAAATGGACAATGCCCACTCGTAATGGAAGGGACGGCAGCTGAGTCACCTGGGGAGAGTCATGGCAAAAGCAGAGGCACCATGCACAGGCAAGAGCTGACCCAGTGTGCGCTCGGAAGGCACACGGGCGTTCCTGTGACTCGCAGATGGATTCCATGGAGCAAAGACTTGGTGTTCCACACAAGGAACGGGGAAGAGGTTGTCCCCAATGAAGACTGAAGGCCTGTCCTAAGTAGACAGGGAAGGACTCCCCAGCATAAGACATCCTGAGAAATGAAGGAGCCAGAGCTATCTGTGTGCCCAGTGGTGGCAAAGAGCAGCCTCTAGAATGGCTGTGACATACAGGTAAGAACTGTCTAGCTCCTGCCCTCTGGAGTATGGCCCAGGCACCTGTTTGCTACCACACAGCGCTGATGGTGAGTGTCCCCCAGGGCCCCGCCAGGCGAGCGGTCAGAAGACAGCAGGAGTCACCACAGTGTGCCAGTATGTGGTGCTTAGACGCACAGTGTGCATTATTGAAGAGAGATAGACATGAAGACTGGAGGGTGGAGAGGAACAGCCTGTTGTGAGTGACCAGCCTTGCCACCGGAGCCATGGGGAAGCCCAGGGCCATGTCTGCGTCTGTGGCTATGCAGATGCAGTGGTCAGTGTTGATGCCCATGGCTCATGTTACCACTAGAGAACATGGGAACATCCCTGGTAAGGGCAGCTACTGGGGACCATGGGACGTTCAGGGGCTATGCAGAATTGGCTGCACCCCTCACTGGCTGTGGCACTCTGGGGAGCTGGCCCCATCTCTCACCAACTGTGAAAGGGCCCCTGCACCTCACCCAGACAGCACAATGGAGCTGGCCCTGGTGGCTGAGGTATGGGAGAAGTGATCCCTATACCTCTTATCACCTCCAGCAGTTGAGCAGAGGGGAGCTAGCTCAGCCCCTCATGAGTAGACCCTGCACCTTGACTGGATAGTACAGCAGAGCTGGCCAGGGGTGTGGGTGATCTGGCGCCAAGAATGAACTGTGAGAGGGACAGTTAGTCTGCCACTGGTCTGTTGTAAGGTAGCATGGGTGCAGGGTAATGCCCTTACCCCCTCCTCCCCCACCACCTGCAGCAGTAGAAGAACTGGCTCTGGGGGTGGGGGAGGGGCATGAGAGCAAGAGAGCTGTCCCTACCCCTTTCAGGCTGCAGCGCTTGGGAGTGCAGGCCCTGACCCTGACTGGGCAGCGCAATGGAGCTGACTCTGGAGGTGTAGGTGCCCGTGAGCCAGCCCCAAGGGCATGAGTGATAGCAGGAAAGGTAACCTTGCTTCCCGCTGATGGAGGCACTGGGTGGCTAGCCAGAGCAATGCTGGAGAGATCACCCTGGTGGTGCAGGTAAGGGAAAGCCAGTGTACTGACCAGCTCAGTTACAACCCAGGCCCAGGTCCAGGGCTCTGAGTTGTCCCACCCCAACATCTGCATCATCTGTGAGCAGCTGGGACAAGTGAAAGGGCCAGTCCTGCTGTTCTGAAGCTGCAGAATCTCCACCATGACACAGGGCAACAGCAGGATAACCGGAAGGAGTCCCAACGAGGATCCAATCTTGACGGTGTCACAGAAGATCTTGAACCAGACTAATGACTCATTGCAATTAACATTTACCAGTAAAGAAGTGTGGACAAAAGGTATACTATGGGACACACAGTGGCGTGCTACAGCTTCCACAGTGAGATGTTTTCTGTGCTTTGTTTTGGGGGGATTAGTGTAGTGTGTGTGTGTGTGTGTGTGTGTGTGTGTGATTTTGCTGGGGAGGTTGCAAGGGTAAAGGATGGATATGGAGATGATCAGGACTGAAGTGCATGATGGGAATCTCATGAAGAATCAATAAAATGTAAAAACAACAAACAGCTGTGGCTGACCCTCTTCTGTGGAAGAGCCAGGGGCCATGCAGGGTCTGGGGGACTCCAGGAGCAAGACTGGGAAGTGAAAGCGGGCTGTCATCGCCCTGCCCAAATGAGCATCCCAGGGAAGGGAGGTCGTTCCTCATGAGAGTTTGGAGTTAAGTGGCCATTATACTGGCTCCACACACTCTTCAATAAGTCAGAAGTCAACTGTCACAGCCTGTTTGCCCCTCTCTAGATCAAGGAACAAACAATGAAGAGAGAGCAAAGTCAACAGGAAAAGACCAGCCAGCTTGTTCAGGAATTTGTCTCCTCACAGAGCAAGAGAGACAGAAAACTGTTGACCCTTAGCACACATGTATGTGAGCAGTAATGGTTTTGATACAGTTCAGGAGAGGGCTGTGAGCCACAGACACCTGCCACTGCACCCCTAGAGAACAATGCCCACTTGTGATGAGGTGTTCCAGTCCTATGGCCCTGAGCAGGTTACTGAGAATGTTAAGGCTTCAAGCCTGGGAGTGGTCGTACCCAGCTCTGCCCACTTTCCACAGCATGGCATAGTGCTCGGGCGTCTGCATCTAGGCTCCTCGAAGAGCAAGCTCTGTGCTTTGTTGGGTCAACCTTCTGCAGTAATGCTGGGAAGTGTTTGTTTTCTCTAGCCTGGCCAAAGAGCCCCTGGCAAGGAGACCCAGTGGGTTTCATTGAAAAGATACTTTTCCTCCCCAGGCTGATAAACAAGGCCATTGCAGGGAAACCAACTTCCTCAGTCAGGCACTCCACCGCTGCCCATCTGCAGCCAAGGAAAACAAATGCATAAACATTTCAAGGAGATATAGGAAGCATTTCTACTGGGAACCTGCTGTGAATGGCCACTAAAGTTTACACAGCAAGCCCCAGGGGAGCCTGGTGCAGGACACAGCCCTTCCCGCCCTCTGTTTCTTCTATAGCATGGTTGACTCCTCTCTGCCTCTCCAAAGGTCTGCAGATGGGACACAGCCTGTGCCCTACCCACAGGAACACAAGATAGTTGTCCTCACCAAATCCCTAACACCGTAAAGGAGGGGGTTTCTTCTTACAGCAAGGGGACTTCTTACTGCAGAGGACACAGCCTAAAGCAGCTAGGCTCCTAAACCCCTTGGGGACACTTGGAGGGCAAAGATGGGCTGCGGGGCTGGGGGTGGAGGCACCTGCAAGCTTTACCATTCTTTTGGTCCTAGTTTCTTCCTGGACAGCCATGACAGGGATCTGAGGCCTGGAGCTTTACCCTGAGGTACCTCCTGTGAACTGCGGCAAGCAGCCCTGAACTCTGGCTCTGAACCATCCAGTACGTCCAGGAGTTCTTCCCTTGTTACCCATTGCTGCTTTATCACATTCCTTGATGAAATCCAGAGGATATAAGCCATGTGGTAAGAGAAACTCAGGAGATACCATTTTCCCATCCAACCTCTATCCTTATTCTGCACCGTGAGTACTTCCAAAGTCCTGCCCACTCATGACGGCAGCCAGTTCTCCCCACAGCCACAGGGAAGTTGACACTGGATCCGTCTGCTTGTCCCCATCTTTTATTTTTGTTCACCTGGGCAAAAAGTCATTCCCTGGGTAGCTTTCTACCACTGCCCATCCCAGCCTCCTTCTAGACCCACCCCATCCTCATGTGGCCTCACAAGACAACCAGGTCTTCCCTGAATTGAGCTCTCCAGACCTTTAGCAGCTCTTGGTAGCCTATATCTTAGACTATGCTGCTCCTGTGGAAAACTGAGAGACCTGGGGACCCAGACAAGGGCATCTCTGGGACACAGGGCTGGGCTTGGCCTCACAGCTTGGCTAGGAGACACTTGGCACGCCGGGATCCCGGGCTTCTACCTCCCTGCTCCATCCCAGGCATGATGAGAACAGACCTATGTCCCACGCACACCAATGAACCACAAAGTCTTTGCCTGGTCACAGGCCTGACTATTGCTTTATGGAAGCTGCAGTAACAAGGCTCCAGAGTCCCCAAGGCCGGGGACACCAGAGGCCATGGAGAGAGGGCTATCCAGGAAGGATGCAAACGAAAGGCAGCAGAGTCTCTGGTGGCCTCCTTCCTGTCCTTTGGCAGTCACGGCTGGGCCAGGAGGGAACCTCAGCAGTTCCGTGCACAGGACCCTACCACGGCCCTTCATGGAAGGAACTGGAAGACTCCGCATGCCTCTGTGGCCATGCAAACTCAGGCAGGGTGACTCCTCTAAGAGACTTGACCCTAAAACCTGGGGTCCAGGGGTCATCCCAATGATGAGTGCTGAAGCCATAGAACTCCATGTATCCAAGGGTCACAGGATGGGGTCTGAGCCATTCCAGTTCACACATGCCCCCTTCCACCTATGGAGAGAGTGACAGGATAATGTTAGAGCTACAGGGACCCAAGAAGTAGGCTTTGAGGACTCCACCCTGCTCGCTCGCTCTCCATATTCTCAGCCAACCTAAATACTTATATAGCATGCAGGAAAGACTCCAGGAACCCTGGTAACAACGGGGAAGACACAGGTGACAGGGAGCTTGTCCTGTGTCTGGCTCTGATGCTTACAGCTAGCTCTCTAATGACTTTACTCATCCAAGTACATCCAGACCCAGCTCTTGTCCAGCAGTGCCTGGCAGTGGCCCTTCAGGGGCACCTGTGTAGGACCAGAGAAACAGATATTCTGAGATGTCCATGGTGCTGGAGAGGAGTAAGAAAGGGGAGAAGAAAGATGCAGAGGAGACTGGACAGCTGACAGCAGACGGGGACATTGCTCATGGGCCACAGGAAGCCAGGGAGCACTGTGAGCACCGCAGGAACAAACAGGCTTTGAAAACTAATTTATAAAGCCTTAAGAAGAACTAAGTAGATAAAATGCTGTTATCTCAGATCCAATGGAACAGTTACTGTAGGTGAGACCAGGGGGCTTCCTAACACCTGTAGAGCTGATTTTCTAAACAACTGAGGGGAGTCATATTTATTGCAGATAGAGAATTACTAGTACAGGTAGTCTGCCTACATACGGGTTCTAAGACAACTTGAAGTAAAATGTGGCGAGATAGCGCTGTAGTCAGAGCAGCTAAGTTCTGTTAAGCAGACTGGGGCTTAACAGTGTCTCACAGTGTATGAAGTTTGGAGAGGAAACCAACATTATGGTTTTAAATCAGATGTCACATCAAAATCCTAAGTGCCACAGGCAAGAGGAAAAGAGAAGCTGATCTTGTTTTAATTCAGCAACTCTCTGGGAAAGCCCAGAATCCCAAGGCAGAAATCTCAGCAAGAGAGAAAACAGATCCACTCAGAGTAACAGTGCAGTATTTCCCAACAGAATGACTGGAAGCAGGAGGCCTTATTCACAGAGAGATGGCTGGAATTTGAACAGTCCCCCACAGGTTCATGGTTTGAATTCTTGCTTCCTGCTTGGTGGTGACAACTGGGGAATCTTTATGAAGTGAGGTCACTAGACAAAGGTCTCTGGTGATGATATCCAACCCCTGACTCTCCGCAGACTCAGTCTTCTAGTCTACCATGGTGTGAACATCCTGACACGTGGTCCTGCCACTAGAACTAAGCTGCTCTGTTTACCACACAGGCCCTCCCCACCAGGACAGGCTGAACACCCAGAAACCACAAACCAAGTGAGATATCTCTCCTTTAAGTTGTTTAAGGTATTGTGGTCCCAGCACCAAGAAAATAACTAAAGCATTCTGGTTTCCCATCCACAGTTGGACTATCTGTAGATCAAGAAACAATAGTAACAACTCCCCAACCCCCAAGCCAAGAACAAACCTATATTAAGCATGTAAGCCTGACTTTTCCTGTCATTATTCTGTAAACAATATAGTATAACAAGTGCTTGCATATTAGATATTACAAGTACCCAGAGACTAAACCATAAAGAAAGATGCGTAGCCACATGTGAATACTATATGGTACTTTAAAGAAGGGATTTAAGCAACCTTGGATTTTTATATTCTCAGGTGGTCCTGAATCCTCCGTTTAGAGCAACAACTGAACGGTTCGCCTTGAGCCCAGTGCTCCCCGCCCTTTATAGCCATCTTCCAACTCAGGCCCCATTTTCTACCTCAGAGCTCTTTGTCTTCTTCAGCTTTCTTCACTGCTGCCTCAGTATCTCTAGTTTTCAGGCTGAAAATTACACTTCTTCCAGAGGTAGCAGAATTCATACTCCCTCTGTCTTCTAACTCACTTTTCCATAAGCTATAGGCAGTTTTTGGGCAGATTTATAAATTATGTTTCCCTTGTTTCATATTTTCTATGTTTTATACCACCCCATTTCCCATCAAAGAAACAAGCAGATTTCTTGTCATTTAAAAAAAAAAAAAGACAACAAATCTTCGCTGCAAACTCTCTTTCTTCCATGGAATGCTTCGGTATGGAAGACAGTAGCTGCATACAACCACAAAGGAACAATTAGCACCACATTCTAACCCCACCAGGGTACAGCAGGGACGAGATATACTTCCTAAACCTCAGAAGGTGTGCAAATGTACAAGACAGATGCTGCCCTGATGTATACTCTAGTCAGTGTCCCAGGAAAGCTGGGTATCTGAAATTTTTGTAAAATCCAATCTGCTTAAAAGACTAGATTGGGCATGTGGGGAAAGCCTTCATGGCATAAATGTTAATTTGAGGAACTGTTCCCAAAATTCTGTGTTCTCTTTGGTGTCATTTGATGGCATCCAGTAATGCTACCCAGCAGTGCTGTAAGCTCTCACCCCCATAGGGACAGGCAGCCCTGTGGCAGTCAGCCCTTGGCTTCAGGCAGGAGAGCTATTTGGTTCCATCGTGGGCACAATACTCAGAAACAATTCAAAAGGAGATCTTCTGAGATCCAATGCTAAAAGAACCACCTTTGTAAGATCCATTTCCAGCCTACCCCATGCTGGGAACCAAACACCAATGCAATCATTGCTGCCCAAGCTCCTTCCTAATCATCAATGTAGAATTCCAAAGGTTAATCTTGATCTAGTAGATACGGGAGAGCTAAGTGGCTCAGTGATCTCTGTCACCCAAGACCCCATTCCAAGCTCTGGTACATCAGGTAGATCCAGGGGACTCTATCAGGTTTGGTCAGGTAGACAGAACACATCTACTTTGACAGAGCACAGCCGGTCCCTAGCATCTGCCTTCACGGAGCGGTAGACGTGACCCTACTGCTAGGCAACTTGATGTAACTTGGGAGGTTAATTATTATGTGAGAAGTCTTCTATTGGTAAGATTTGGGGAACTCTCATGAAGTTCCCAGGAAGACAGCATAGGTCTATCAGCAAGGAAAACAGACCCTGCTCTCACTGGTACCCTGTGCAGATATAGGTGGAGAGGTGCTAATCCTAGGTTCTGAAAGTAGGGCAGATCTATTGCAGCTATTGAGTCAATCCTGATTCAGGATCTGTAACAATTCTAAATTTCTTTTGAAATTTTTAATTATCTTTTCCTATTCATCTTTGCTGTTTTGAGGTGCACCATTAAATAACCTTTTATTATTCTGGTAAGATTTTTATATAAGCATCAATGTTCTGGGTACTAAGAACACATCTTAGGGGCCTGAAGAGATGGCTCACTGGTTGAAATCCCCAAATGGTGATGAAAGGGGGCACAAAGGAGAGAAACACATCCACCCTCAGCCTGGTCCCCAGGAACTACACAGCCACCCTCTTCATAGTCTCTCAACCCCTAGACTCTACCTTCTCTGCTTGCAGGCAATTTAGGCTCTTCCAGGGGCTCCCAGCACACAAACTGGGGTTTGGCTTCAGTACAGGGAGAGTCACATTCACCCACCACTAAACAACATCCATATCATGACAGTCGTGGAGCCTCACTGGCAGGCTGCTAGGTCTGTGTTTGGTTTTGAAGCCATTCACAAGGCAACTAGCCCTCATCCTGGCCCGCAGGTGCAAAGGCTGTGGAGAGAAGCACTTTGCTATGGAATGGGAAATCAGGGCCACGTGGAATGCTGCAAGGGCTGAGCATGACAGTTGATCGGGACAGTCTGGAGTAAGAAGAGTCGTTACAGTGCTGCAGCAGCAATGAGGGACTGCAGGGAAGTGAACCAACAGGTGAGATGGAGAGGTGCTTGAATGGACAACGGGAGTCAGCGGTCCAGGCTGTCCTCAGTAACTCAGGAGGCAGGCACGGTACACTTCAAACCACCTTGCCACTGGATAATTCTGATGTGGGAGGTGTTCTGTTCACTGTAGGACATTCTGTGACCTCTTCCTGACTATAATTGCTCCAAAACTGCCAAATAATCCCAAAGGTGAAAAACCACTCCACCAAGGACCGCCAACTTAATAGCTGAGCTTTGAGCTCAAAGTCAATAGCAATATCACAGAGAAGGCCACAGCATGCAGAGACCTATTCCCCCAGCCTCGGGTCGGGTCAGTAACTACAGCACGGTCGGCTCCAGCCTGAACTCACCAGACCACTGCTGAACCTGAAGTACTTCATATAAGAGAAGATCCCACACGGGACCAACAACAGCAAAAAGAAGGCAGGCCTATTATAACCCTCCAAACCGCTTCAGACACACCCAGGGGTCTTTTTTGCTCTTGATTTTCCAAACAGCTTGTGTGCAAGTTTCTCTCCCTGCACTCGGGCAATTCCAAATCAGCGGTGGTTCTAGAGCTAGCCCATCATGCTGCCTGCCACCTGTGGCCTTGACCAGTCTTCCTCCTGGCCCACCCCACTTCCTCTAGGCTTAGATTCAGGCCGCTTGCAGAAGAGGTCTGGCTTAGAGATGGCTCTCAGCACTTGCAGTAGGCTCAGGAAGGCTGATATCTCCTGTTGCCCAGAGTTGTGAGGTGTGGGGACAGTCCTCCGCCCCAGCTCTCCCCTTCTACACCTGCTTCCCCCCCCCCCCGATCTTCAGCAGGGAAATCGGGGTCCTTGACTATTCACTCTTTTTATACCCCATTTGTTTGTTTGTTTCTAGTACCTCTAGCTGTTCTGGAACTCATTGTTCTGTATATAGACCAGGCTGACCTTGAACTCAGAGATCTGCCTGCCTCTGCCTCATAAGAACTGGGATTAAAAGTGTGCACTACCATGACCTAACAGTTTGACAGACTTTTTTATTATTATTAGATATTTTCTTTATTTACATTTCAAATGTTATCCTCTTTCCTTGTTTCCCCTCTGAAAACACCCTATCCCATTCCTCCCTCCCCCTGTTCACCAACCCACCCACTCCTGCTTCCCTGTCCTGGTATTCCCCTATACTGGGGCATCGAGCCTTCTCAGGGCCAAGGGCCTCTCCTCCCTTTGATATCCAACAAGACCATCCTCTGCTACATATGCAGCTGGAGCCATGGGTCCCTCCATGTGTACTCTTTGGTTGGTGATTTAGTTCCTGGGAGCTCTGGGGGTACTGGTTGGTTCAAATTGTGTTGTTCCTCCTATGGGGCTGCAAGCTCCTTCAGCTCCTTGGGTCCTTTCTCTAGCTCCTCCATTGGGGACGCTGTGCTCAGTTCAATGATTAGCTGTGATCATCGACCTTTGTATCCACCTCAGGTACTGGCAGAGCCTCTCAGGAGACAGCTATGTCAGGCTCCTGTCAGCAAGCACTTGTTGGCATCCACATTAGTGTCTGGGTTTGGTGACTGTGTATGGATGGATCCCCTTGGATCCTTTGGTTCTTCTTAGAAGGGGAACACAATACCCATGGGAGGAAATACAGAGACAAAGTGTGGAGTAGAGACTGAAGGAATATCTACTCTTTACACAACTCAACACACTGTCCTGTCCTCACCTCCAAGCCACCTTCCCCACTGGATCCTTCTCCTGCCCGACTTCCCCTGCATGCTCAGAGCATCTGGTAAAGCTCAGGGATACACCTGTGGTTCTATGTTCTCTCTTACAGTGGCTCAGGAAAGAGAAAATCATGGCTAACAGCTGGGCTGGATTGAGACCAGGAGGACAACCCATGTGACGAAACAGGCCAGGGCAAAGTGGGAATATATGGACCGCAGCACATCAGAGTGTGCTTGACATGAGCGGTGGGGTTCCAGGCAAGGGCATCAGCAGGGAAGGGGGTACTTAGATGGGTAGAGCATCCCTGTGGGAGGCCAACGCTCTCCAGAGCTCAGAGACACTGACCCAGTCTGGAACTAGTTTGCATTTCTTGTCTGAGCCTCCAAACAGAAACATCTGGACCCTAGCCCCAGGCCCGGTTGTGAGCTCTTTCCTCTGCTCTCTGGCCTGTTGACAAGTGTTTCATTTCTCTCTCACTCCAGTGAGGATGGAGGCCTGGGAGAGGTCAGCGTGTGCTGTTAGAAATGACCCCCAAACAGTCTGGTTCGGCTGATGTCATTTCAGAACAACAGGGGGAGGGACAAGAGAGAGACCCCACATTCCTGACACAGCAAAGGTAACACGACACTCTGTGGGGCTGAGATGTGCGTCATACCAAAGAAAGGGGCATTGCAGGGACCTAGCAATGTTTCTAATCAGGATGCTGATCTCTGAAGGCAAAACCCAGAGTCTGGGCCTGTGCAACGCCTCCATTACAACACAGTCAGGTGGCAGGAAATCGCACTGTCCGCTCAGTGACCTACCACCCAGCTGGGACAGTCAGGGTCCAAGCTGCTGGTGATTCAAGGTGACTTGGCAGACTGCTACATGGGAAATCTTCACCTCCCCATCTATAAAAGAAAGGGTCAGCTTGGGGGGCATGCTTGGCATGCCTCTATGGACTAAACATATGGCCAGATGGCCACGTATAGGTAGGGACATGGGTACAGGGCAGGGCAGCAAAGCTGGGCTTAAGGATAAGAGGTCATCTTCCTCTGGATTTGATCATGGCTGATTCTGAATTTGATTTCCATTTGATTGAACTCTCTGAGAGTGAGAACTAATTCTTATCCAGCTGTTTCTTCTAAAGAATCAAGACAGAGCTTCCATGAGCCTTGGCATGTTGAGGAGGAATCTCATCTACCAGGTCCCTAGCTAGCCGCTCTCATATACAGACAGGAGGATTTAACGCTCAGTTGAGTCTCACCAGGTATGTGAAATCTCACTCCGGGTTTGACAGTGACCTGAGTATGGACTATACGCCACCATGCATACCCTACAGGCAGCAGGGTTTGTCCCCTCACCCCCATAGCCAAGACCACACTAGCAGGTCCCCACAGTGACCTCAGAAGCCACTTTCCCAAGTTCCTCCTTTGAGCTCTTTGAGAATCTGTAGCAAAAACAAAACGCAAAGCCTTTGTAATTCAACCCCTTGGACTAGGATTCCTGGCCTGCTGTTTCCCATTACAGTGGCTTGTTATCTGATGGATCAAGGGGACGGGGACCCAGCCATTCCACTCTTCATTCACCCCTTCAGCCTTCTGGGAATAATTCTGGGAAAAACTCTGGGAAAGTTCTCCCATGGTAATGGCTAAGTAGACCCACCATGACGAATGCACTGAGAACATAGAACAGGCAAAGACCTGGTGTTAGGAAGAAAGTTCCCTGGCCTCTATACAGACAGGCTTGGTGCCTCCCATCGCAACTGACATGGAAAGGCAGGATCATAAGGCAGAAGGACATGGGTACAGCCAGGGAGGTCCTTACTCATCATTAGAACAGCACTTCTCAAAACTAGGGCCTAGAGAGATGCCTCCACAGTGAAGGGTGATTGCTAGAAATAATGAAGACCGGAGTTCAAATCTCAGCACTCAGGGAATAAGCCAGGTGTCTCACATAAGTATTATTGGGGCTTGCTGGCCTGGACTATCCAAGAAAAGATGAACCCCAAGTTCATTAAGAGACTCTACCTGAAGGATACTGGGTGCCAGGTGGGTGGGTGTAGAGGATATGTGCTGCCTTCTTCTGGCCTCCAACGTATGCGCTGCCTTCTTCTGGCCTCCAACGTATGCATAGGTATACACGTGCACACACACACACGCACACGCACACGCACGCGCACGCACGCACGCGCGTGCACACACGCGCACGCACGCACACTAAAGCACTCTGTAAACACAAATCAATGAATGTTTTCCTAAGTGATCTAGGGTTGTGGCAGCAGCAGCAACCAGTAACGGCACAGGAATTCACATCCTCAGGCCTCCCCACAGAGGTCCTGGTTGGCCTGGAGATTACAGTTCTAAAATATTCTTCAAAGGAAGCTAATGTCTACAAGCCTAGGACCCAAGCCCAATGAGTATTCCAGAATTCACACGGGCTTCCCTTAGCCACCCCGGGGATGGATGGTGTCTGGAACCCTGAAAGTCCCTAGGCCTGATGTCCCGAACCCTGACAAATAGTCCTATTTCTGTCTGTGACAAACACTGAGAAACACTTCTGAAGATGCCATGGCTCTGTCTCATCCAGGCCCAAGACAGAGTAAGCCAGGCCCCACTCCCCACCTCTAGCTGCTCTACAGCACCTCATTAGGTAGGTGTCACTGGGGGTGCGGGATGGGTTTTGGATACGCCAAAGAGACAAAAGCACCAACAGAATAGATCCAAGCCCACCCTCCATGATGATGATGAAGAAGAAGAAGAAGAAGAAGAAGAAGAAGAAGAAGAAGAAGAAGAAGAAGAAGAAGAAGAAGAAGAAGAAGAAGAATTATGCTCCATGCCAGCTATCTCAGGCAAGAGGCTACTTCAAGGTAGGCCAAACCCCTGAGCCATTCTCTAACAACTGCCCATCAGACTGAGCTCAGAAAGCTAGTCGAGGCTGGGCTTGGGGGAACGCTTGGCCAAGGCCAATCAGGAACCATCTATTGTTGAAGGAGGGCAGTGAAGGACTAGGGGGTACTTTTGGTGGGGGGGGGGTACAAAGTCAGAAAGAGATCTCAAGGAGCATCACAGTCTAAACAGGATAGAAGCTGTGCCTAGGGGCCAGTTGGGGCCCTTCTCCTTCAGGAAGGTCACCCTGTGGCCCCCTCTGCTCGCCTGCATAGGTGCCAAGGCCAGGATCACCTTCTTTCCCCATTCAAAGCCTTCACTCGTCACCTTGAATGAGTGGCCCTTTGTACTTGAAAGGACAGCGACCCGCATGTGCCCCTAATCCTCTGATGAAAGCAGCCAGCCTATGACCCCGCAGGAATGCTGTATCCCTGTGTGGGAGGGCAGGGAACTGGCACAATGGGGATGTGCCTGCAGCCCTCCCACTTCCCCTTCCTGATGCTTCCACAGTGCCAAGGCAGCCCTTACTCTGTTCCTCAGTCCCGCTCAAAGGCTTGTCTCTCTACAAGGGACCACAGGCCTGCACTCCAGCCAGGCCTGCCACAGGTCTCTCAGGTGTTCGGTATCTCAGGGCCAGGCTGTGACTCTGACCCCAGCTGGGAAGCAGATTCCTCTTGACACAACACCGAGTCACAAGTGCCAAGGACAATGACAGTGAGGGCTAATGCCAGAAAGCGTTTAGGAATACCCACATGGCCTCCAAGCTGTCATTGCCCCCACTTTACAGATGACAAAATAAGTCAGATAGGTGAGGCCCAGTGTCTCACAGTCAGCCTGCAGGCTGGCTCCAGAACTCATGTTCAGAGCCACACAACATGAACTACATCCCTGTAGCAACCAGAACCTTGTCTCCCTCCTGAGACACTCCTCCCTGCTTCCCTGCTACACACTGAGGTCTCCTGGTCACTACTGCAGACTTTGAGAAGTCTGCCCAAATAAGCCAGAGGCTTCTACTAGCGAAAGCCCGCAGGCCTACAGAGCTCAGCCCCAGCCTGGAGCTCAACAAAGCCTAGGAAGAAAGGGCTGGGATTTTCCCAACTCTAGCCTGGCTGCAGCCTCCCCTAAAAGCAGAGTCAAGGACCCAACCTAGTGCCTCAGAGACAGGAGCATCCCTGCTCAGTGCTCTGAGTGGCTCTACCACAGGGTAGGGAGGTACTCCTGTTGTGGTCACCCACATCCCACCACGCCCTGACTATCCCATCCCCTCTCCCAATTCTATTCAGTCTTTCAGCTCCTGGAAAGTCAGCAAACTCTCAGCCCAGTGGAGACATCAGCTTCAGTATAAGCCCCAGGCCAGCGTCTAATCAGCCGCATGGTATTACCTGACCACAGCCTTCTAAATCAGACTACCCAGGAAGCTGTTTGTCTTTCTGTCTACAGGCTTGATATCCACAACCAATGCACATCAGTTAGAGGCAGCCCCACTCACTTGGTTCTGATACAGAGCTCAAGAGGAGGGACAAGGTCACTGCAGCTGTCCTCTGGGGCAGTCTTGGTGGTATCTAGGAAGGAAGGGGGAAAGCACTATGTCATCTCAGGGATATGCACTGACCCTGCGGCCAGTGCGGGCAACTCCGGGGGCCCACCCCAACCCTTGGGTATGATGGGCCCATCTTCATCTTGACTGGATCCTCCCCCTTTCTTGGTCATTGATTCTTACCAAGACAGTGTACACTGGCCTCTTACCTCCAGCCTTCACCAAACCTATGCTTTACTTCAGTTACCAAAATATTTTTTCCAAAAGCAATTGTGGTCTCATTAGTCCTCTTCCCTAAAGCCACCTAGGACACCCTATTGCCTTAAATTCAAATCCAAGCATAGCTTACACAGCACTTGCATGTGGTCTTAACTTCACTTTCTCCCTAGTGCCATCAAGCGCTCAAGGCCCATGGCTTCGCAGGGCGGCCAGGCTATCCCCACTCTCTGGTGACCCATGATTATCCCAAGAAGGTGTGTTAGGGCTGGTTCTGGAGCAGCCTGGAGGCTCCCTGAAGAGATGCGTTGTCTCACCCACAGTCAGCCGTATCTCCTCCTGCTGGTTGGCCAAGCCATCGTAGTAATACAGATCAAAGAGCCGCTCAGCCCTCCAGTCGCACAGGAGCTCCGGCTGTAGGCTGAAGAGGATACTGAAGTGGCTCTCACTGCAGACCACCCAGATGGGGAACCGTGGCGTCTTCAGGAAGCAGCCCACCTGAAGGACAGAAAGACCTGAGGTAACATGCTTACCAGCTGAGGTGAGGCTTGCTTCCCAGAGATCCTTGGTGTGATGCTAGCAACCCTTCCTGCTGCCCAGACCACAGGCCTACCTTCTAGAGCTGACCACCCCACAACAAGGATCACAGGGAACTCACACAGCCCCCTACACACACACACACACACACACACACACACACACACCACCCATTGGTCCTAGGTGACATCCATGCCACAACCCAGTCATCTCACACACCTCACTCATGTGTAGCTCAGCCATGACTGATTCTTGCTGAACTCCTCAGACACTGGGCCTTCCTGTTCTTTGTCCGCCCTTCTGAGAGCTTTATCACATCAACTGCTCAGTCTGAGAGCAGATTATCATTGGCTCCTTCCAGTTCCCAGCTGACCAACTGCCCCCTCAACCACAATATCATAGTGCACCCTTTGCCTTGTGACACCATTCAACACATGCACCACCGCCACCATCACCACCACCACCACCACCACCACCACCACCACCACCACCACCACCCTATGTGCCAGCAAATGGTTGAAAACTGAAGGTCCTCAGTAATAATACTGGACTTCAACTAGAACTGTGCTTTCAAGACAGGTAGAACTGGGGGCCCTGGGAGACAGGAGGGAGGGTCTGAGTGAGCAGGCTATAGGTGAACCGCTGACAAGTTCAGGGCATGGCAGGCTATTTGGTAAAGGGAGCCTACAGCACGAGGCTCCAGAACACAGAACAAAAAGGCTCTGGTGACTGCTAGCCAGGGACTCCCATGACTGGCCAAGGGCATGTGGGAACAAAACAGACACACACACACACACACACACCAGAACACTGGCACGATGCTTCCTGCAAAGAGAAAACTGCTTTCTGAGCCCTTGGGCAAGCGGCCCTCTATAATACACTTCTGTGAGTGCCCTAGGCAGCGCCTACCTCATCTACCAGTCCTAGGTTATTCAGCGATGTCGAACTGGTCTTGCCTAATCCATAGCCTCCCCCAGGAGATAAGATATTTGCTGTTCAGGTCTTTGCAGTCTCCGTTGTGGATTAAGGAAAGAATGAAGCTATTTTTTCCAATAGGGAGAAGGGCACACTTGTTCTCGGTCCCACCACAGAAGAGTGGCGAGGCAGGTCCCACCTCAGGGGTAATGCTGAGCTGCAGGTGCTGGGATGGAGGAGCTGTGCTCATGTGCCCCAGGAAGGACTTGCCTAGAAAGTGGAGTGTAGGAGCCACGTTCACAAAGTGCTAGCTTTCTTATCTACATAAAGCCCCTGTCCACTCAGCTGTGTGTGACACTCCCCTGGATGGCAAGCTTGCTCCTTCTGAGACAGGGGCATGCCTGACCCCGCCTGACCCTTCTACAAGCTTAGCTTCCTTTCTGTGTTCACTCATAACAGGCAGGGAAAGTGCCTCAACCCAGCCATGGGCAGGCCTGGGCGCCATCAGCTCCTGGATTTTCCAAATGAGGGATAGAGGGCAGTTTGCCATTTATAAACAACAGTCAAAAGATTAAGAGCAAAACAGCTGCCCTGAGGGCTTATAAATGAGTGTACTCATTCACAAGCCTTTTCCACGAGGAGACATTTTCCAGAGAAACTTCCTTAGGGGTCTTAGGGAGCTGGGTGTGCCATTTCCTTAGTGAGGGCCAGGCTCTCTCTTGTCGGCCATGATACACTTTTAATAGGCTGCTTTTATTTGTTTGCTTTTATTCTTCTGAACTTTTAAACTTACTTTTACTGTTGAGGAATAAACTCAGGAGATTATGGCAAACCTGTGCTCTGCCACCGAGAGACACTCCTAGCTCCTGAGATTTTATTTAATGCCATTCAAATTGTTTTCACACCAACAAGGATACATGTATGCGAAGAGTTTTGACAAACACTAAGTTAGTAAGAACAGCCTTAACAATGATCTGACTCGGAACATGCGAACGGGTGGCCTTTGAGCCACAAGTGTGCTTTAGGATGTTCTCAGGAGAATGGCGTCCAGGGATCCTTGAGGCCAAGGATCGTTCAACGCGCTATATCCCGTCAAAGTCTCCCTCTGCCAGCTGTGGCCAGCAAGGCCAGCTCGTTCATGGCCTCACGAGCTTCTGTGCCTTTTTCATCTCATTCTTGTCACTCTTAAGCTGTGAAGCTGACTTAACCTTGATTGACAGGCTGATGTGATGGGAACAATTTTTCACGTGTATGTGCCAAATGACTGACAGACGCCCAGATTTTATCAAATGAATGGTCACAACATTCTCTGGGTTTTTGTTATCTGAGTTTCTTTTTAGTCTTTGTTTTCTGGGGGGATAGTTGTTTGTATGTTGTATGGAGACAGGAACTCCACAGGTAGCCCAGGCTGGTCTTAAAATTCTAGATTCCTGAGTTCTAGGATAATAGGCCTAGGTCTCCTGTAATATTTTTTATTAAGTGAACTATCCTTTCTCTATTAACTTGCAATCTAGCCATTGTGGGGTGTGCACGTGTTTGTGTGTGTTTTCTGTGATCCATTTGTTTCTTCTTATGCCTGTTTTGATTACTGTGGTCTTCATTGTGCTGGTGGCTGCAAACTCCACTATGTACTTCCAGCTGCCTGTCTCCTGGGCACTGATACTTCCTTAGATAAATGACTTTGCAAACCCTTTGGAATTTTCTTCCATTGATGTGCTGGGGTCTTCATCTAGTATCTTGAGTGTGATAGGCCAGTGCTCTACCATGAATTCTGTTAGGGATTTGTAATTTTCAGTTTATGGAAAGTAATATCTTTAGTCCTTGGTATTTTCATGTTTTGTTTTGTTTTGTTTTTTAATTTTTAGTTTTGAAAAGTATCTTTTTGGGTTTGCATTGTCTTTATCAAGAACGTTTGTGTGTGTGCGTGTATGTGTGTGTGCGTGTGTGTCTGTTATATCCAATCATCTTTCTAAGCTTTCAGAAGATGACTATAGTGGTTTTATATTTATTTCTGAATAGATCACTGCATCCACATATGAATTTTTAGGGGTAGTTTTAATTTTTCTTAAAAACTAGTAATTTTGTGTGTGTGTGTGTGTGTGTGTGTGTGTGTGTGTGTGTGTATGAAGATCAGAGAACAAGTTAGGGTTAGTACTTTCCTTCTACCATATGGGTTCTGGGTCTTGAACTCAGGTCAGGGGGTTGGTGGCAAGTGCTTTACCTGCTGAGCCATCTTGCTCATTCTTGGAGTGTTTTTTTAAATCTGGATCTTAATCTTTCACGGAAGCGGTGACCAGCTCCAGGAGGTACAGGGTGTGGCATTCAAGCACTTGTTCTCAAGGATCAGCACTTGACCACAGCAGAGCTGCCTTCCTGTCTATGACGGTAGCATTCATTTGATGCACTCACACTTTATCCTCAACAACACAAAAGACTACGGGGGCACCGTGCTAGAGAAAATGAGATCAATGAAGACAGCAGAGAGAAATGACTCAAACGAGTACAGAAGCGCAGCACCCACCCTGTCAGTCACCATCACGTCTCCTGTAACCAACAGAGGCAGCCACTGACCTAGTGTGACACACTGCTAACTAGAACAATGTGCTATCATTTCAGAAGGGCTGAAATGTGAGGAAATGTCCATCCTGAAGGCAATAAAATGTGATACTTAGATCAAGGAAAGGCCTACGAAGGGATCAGGTGCTTGGAGGGAAGGTGACAAGGTGAGAGAACTCTACTTAGAGAAATGACAGAGATGACTAGGACTTCCCTTTCAAAAAGAAACATTAAGGCAAAGGTGGAAGAGTAGGGTTGGGAAGGACAGGTGGAGGGGATACGCAGAGGCCCAGAGGAAGAAACGACCCCTAAGAGGCAGGTGTAGCTAAAGGCCCAGCATCGGGAGCCAAATGAAGAGGAAAGGGACATCTCTGGGAGGGCCATAGGCCACGGCAAGCTCGGGGTTTTAATCTCTGCTTTAGTTATTTGTGCTCAGGCCACATAGCAAAGACCACAGAATGTGTGGCTTGAACAACATAATCTTATTTTCTCAAAATTCTGGAGCATTCTGAAATCAAGGTGTCATCTGGACTGTTTGCCGGGGATAGCTCTCTCCTGCTTCTGGTTGACCGCCGTTCTGTCTCACAAGGTCTCTCTGTGTCTACGCACTAATCTCGTCTTATGACGACACTGTTGTGTGGATTAGGGCCATCCTGGTGACCTCATTCTAACTTAATCACCTTCTTAAATACCATCACGAAATACAGTCCTGCTCAGAGGTCCTGGGGGTCAGGATTTCATATATGAATTTTAGCAGATACAGCATAGCTCCAATAGTCCTGGAGAAGGAAGAGCCCCTGCTTTTGAGCACAGAATGGTGTGATTACATTGTTTCCTACTGCCTTAGTGAAGGAACAGGATGGGAAAGGGGGTGTCAGGATCAATGATATTCAAATACTGGGTCTTCCTCATGGCTCTGTTAATGCTATCCAGTAAGTGGGGCCAGCTAGGCCAAAAATTTGTCTCAGTCCAGCTTCCTTGAATAAGACTGATAGAAGGCCTAGTTCCGTGGGGAGGAGAGGCGGTGTTACGGCGAAGGCTGCTAGGCCCCACCTGCGTCTTGAGAGTGGGAGAGGCCAAGACTCAGCCTTGACGACCTCTCGAGAGAGCGAGCACATCTAGAATCCCTCCTTTAGTGAGCTTGCCATGGCACAGCACAGGAAGGTGTCTGTTCCCCACACAGGACAATCCTCCCAAGCTTGACCAGCAAGCGGCCCATGTGGGTTCAAGGAATCTACAAGAAAACAGCCACTGGGCCCACATTTCTGAAGGAAGAATGATCTTGACTGTTTTTCTCACCATTTGCTCCCTACTGATCAAATCAAAACAGGTTATTTTTTTCCCAGGCAGCCTGGACCATAGGAAGACATCAGGGCTCATGCTTAGCCTGGAGTCTATGAAACTGGAAAAGCTTACCCTGGATTGGGAGGCTGGAGAGTATTGGGAGCCTGCCAGACTCTCGGTGCTTCTCTTTGGCCACATGGTCAAACTGCTGCCTTAGTCCTGACAGCAGCAGAACCAGAAAGGAACTGTGCCCTTTCCTCTCCAGGCAGTTAGAACCAACATGTCTGCATTCTGTGGACTGGGGTGTCTGTCACTCAGATAGGTGGTCAAGGGGCAGCACCCCTTCCCACCCTGGAGTCATTTACCTAACACTCTAGGGGCCCATATGGCGAGACTTTTTCCAGTTTGTGGCAACGATGAAGCCTCTGCACTCTTGGTGTCTGAGAGGTGTCAGCAGTCTCCTGTTAACCTCAGGACAGTGCTCCTCACACCTCCAGCCACAGAACAGTGGGTGCTATGGAGCCACTAAGCGTGAGTTCTAAGAAGATCTGAATGCAGGTGAGGCAGCAGGTCTGACTGAGAGCAGCTGTGGCCAGCCATGGCGCAGTCACAGTGCCTCACCACATTCACTGCAAGTGTTCTTTCCCAGCAAGACAGGAGGCATAGGGAGCACACCCAGCAAACAGGCCAAAAGAAGCTATGAGCTAAGCTATGTCCCTTCGAAAGACATGTAAGCCCTCCATGTCTCTGAAGAGGAGCTCATCTGGAACTGGGGTTGCTGTCCATGCCACTGCTTAAGATGAGGTCATACTGGAGGAGTGTGCCCTTCATCCAACTGAGGTTCTCAGAAACAGAGACGTAGGGAGCAAACAGCCAAGTGACAATACAGGCATGGCCTGGAATGCTGCATCTAAAAGTCCAGGAGCAACAAGGAATGCTGAAATATGTCACAAGTCAAGGGAGACATGAACGGGTTCACCTGGTGGCCCTCAGAGGGAGCACAACTAGCTCACACCTTGGTCTGGGAGCACTGGGGTCTAGGACTATGAGCAAAAGCACCTCTCTTGTTGCGGCAGCCCTAAGAAAGTAATGCAAAGTCAAAGACATCAATCTTTTCCCTCTCTCAACCCACTGCACATATGCATGAATATGAGACATACACATGCATGTACACACACACACACACACACACACACACACACACACACACACTAGAGGCAGCCACTCTGATGCACAGCCACATTATGAACCCTTACAAGTTCTTTTCAGCTCTCCTTCCTGGACCCAGAATCTACTCTTTGAGTCTGAAGCGGCTGTGGCAAAGGCAGCAAAGTCATATTTCTCCTCGGCTGCTGGTATTCAGACTGGACCTGAACTCCAGCCAGCTTTCAGAACCAGAGCCTAGCTTCCCTTCCTCCATGTCTATCTAATAGGGCCAGGGAATAAGGCTGCTGGGATGCGGGAGTGCATGTGGGTACCTGGCACACATTGTAGTGTTCAAAGAGAGATAGGAAACCGATGTCGCTGCGGGCCTCAATGCCCCGGAGGAGCGTGATGTTCCCATCGCCCGAGTCCAGCTCCACTACATCATTGAAAACATTAGACACGGCTCTCCCGGTCAGGAGAAGATTGACAAGTTCCTGTTGATGAGAGTAGGGGAAGCTGCGTCAGATCTCTGAAATCAGCCTTGGGAGGGCGGACGGGAGGCTGAGAACAAGGGAAAAAGGGTGGAGGGGGAAAGAAACCAAGGATGACGAGAAACCAGAGTGCAGGGCTGGGGCCGTAGACGCTAGAGTTTTCCACAGGCTCCGATGGGAGAAATCTGCCTTTGGAAGGACTCAGCAATCTAGCTACAAGCACTCCTTAAACAAAGTATACAGGAGCCTGTCCTAAGTCAGCACTGGGGGGACCTTAGAGTGTCTACAACACGGCTCCATGCTCCGGGCCAGTTATGGAGGTCAAGGACTATCTGTGAGGTCAAAACCTAATGTAGGATATGAGTAGGGCTATAAAAATGTGTGCACAGTGTTCCCTGCCCCACAGAGACACACAATCAAATAACCAAGTGAGAACAGTTTTGTTGGAGAGTGACCTCCGGGAGAGTCTTGAAAAATAGTGCTTTTAAAAATAAGCATTTTAATGTTCGAAATGACATTAGACTCAATGGAAGTTGCAAAAATAGTCCAGAGAGTTCCTGTGTACCCTTCACACAGCTTCCCTCAATGATAACATCTCACAGGACCCAGTGCATCTCACAGCCAGGAAGCCAGCCAACCCTGCACACTGTTGTACCAAGGAGGTGCCCTGGTCTTACAGGGGACTCATGGGGATGCTAAGGAAAGCAAGGAGGGGGAAAGGAAGAGGCAGAGAGGGCAGCGAAAGGTGGTGCTGAGCTTGCCTCAGATAGTAGGTATCCGACAGGCCTGTGGCTCACGCCTCATGCCCAGCCAAGCACCAAATATAGAACCTCAGACCTGGACTTGGTGTCAGCAGCTGAATGGCACCTCCAGGAGTATCCATCTCTGGAAGCTGTGCTGCGGTGGAGCACTGAGGCAGGACAGCACTACGTCCCATCAGTGGTTAGGAATAAACAAACTGAGCCTGACGGACGAGAAAGGACTTGTCCTGGCCGGGTAGCCTGAAAGTGACTGGTCTGAGCCTTCACTGACATCTGCCGAGTGTGGCACCAGTGCCACCCTTGTTACCCTAGTGGCAATCCTGGCAAGACAAACACTCCAGCTAAAAGGTAGCAGCTTCCGCTGGCTCTCTGGGGACAGACTGATTAATTCACCCCTAGTGTTCAGACAAGCAGTCCCTCTGTGTTATCCCCCTTCCCCTCCCCCCCCCCAAAGGCTAGCATGCCAGTGAGGCAAGCAAGCTCACGGCTGTCTCCCAGCCTGCAGGAATGGCGTTGCCACCTCTACCCAACCTATGCTCTTCAGGGCGAAGTTCACAGAACTGTTTTCTCTTGAATTGTGAGAATGATATTCTGGGTAAATGACACAAACACCCCTGCCCCAGTGACAGTTAGGCCTCCACTGATGGCCGCCAAGGGGCCTTCATTAGAAGGAGACAGTGAAGGGGCCTCATTGTGTCCTTGAAGGGGAAATGACAAAATAACTCAAAGGAAATAACTGCTCTGAGATACTGTACCTCAGGTCAGAGGCTACTAAGAAAGGTACTGTCTTGGGTTGTTTTGTGTGTGTGTGTGCGTGCGTGTGCATGTGCGTGTGCGTGTGCGTGTGTGTGCGTGTGTGTGTGTGTTTGGAAAGTTTTTCCATCTGGTTTTCAATGAGAAGAAAGGCCCCCTGCGCTTCCATCTGGGCAGAAGACTGAGTACTGGCTCTGCACACCCAGAGACAACATGTTTATTTGACCCTCACGGCCATTCCTAGAGGCCTTGAGAAAGGAAGCTGTCTTCATGCAGACAAGAGAGGCTTGTGATGCTCTTTAGTGGCATTCCCTGACAGGGAGGATGAATGACAAGTGAGGTCTGGGTGGCTCTGGTCCCCAACGGGGTTTTTTTGTAAAGATGCAGAGGGAAGGGCGGTTGTGAAGGCAATGCCCTCTGCAAGTGTAATCGACGTATGCCGCTCCCCGGGGTTGCCAGCCATGCTGGGGCATGTTTAAACAGCCTGGGCTCCGTGCAGTTCAACACTTAAGTGAAACTCATGCTCCACCTCTTGTGCATCCCCGTGGCTCTAAGAATACCAGTCAGCAGGAAGCGTGCTAAATGTGGAAAGCAAACTAAGCTTTCTTCCCAGGTCTCCATGGCAGGGAAGGCCAGAAGAGGCAGGCTCATGAGAGCTGCTTGGCGGGTCTTTGAGGTGAAGAACAAAGAAGGTAACTCAGGATGGGGAAGGCTGCCTGGCTTCCCCTCTGCCGACCCCACTGCCTCCTGACCTGTGTGCAGTATCCGTGAGCTCCAATGAGATGGCTGGTGGGGACATCGAAGTCCTGGCGGACACTAGAAAGCATGAAAAAGAGAGGCATTAGCAAGTGTGTGGCACACTGAGCAGCCAGGTGCTCTCTCTGGGGCTGGGCTATGGATTTCAGATTTCCTGAGAACATAAGCATTCTTGTTGCATTATAGGGGTGGTGACACAAAACTGGCCTCCATTTTGATCACACCAAAATCTGGTGAGTGAAATATAAAAGGACCTTGGGTGGGGAATCCAATGTCCAAAAGTCACAGCACAATTACCAGTAACAATGGAGTGTGTGTGCCTGTCTCTGGGCCTCAGTCAAGTCAACCTGTTCAAACAGGAGAAATTGGCTGGAACAGACTCTAATAGCTTTGCTGTAGTTTCAATATGGCTGGAGTATGTCTCCCAAGGGATTGTGTGCTAAAACGTAACTCCCACTGTGAGACAGTAAGAGTGTAAAAAGTTGTGTACATGCATGTATGCTTCTAGAGGCCACGGGCTGATGTCCGATAACCTCTATAACTTTCCACCTTATTGTTTGTGTGTGTGCTCACACACACACACACACACACACACTCATACATGAACACGCAAGCACCTGCCACAGGGAAACAGAGGACTACTTTCAACCAACAAGAATAGGTTCTTTTTTTCTCCATGTGGGATCCAGGGATTGAACTTGTGTCACTAGGCTTGGTGGCAAGTGTTCTTTCCACTGCGCCATCCTGACAGACTCCACCTTAACTTTTAAAAGATTTTCTTTGAGAATTTCACGTTTAGAAATACGATATCTATCCCCTTTAGTCCTAGCTCCTCCCAGATCCTCCAGTCATACCCTTGCCAGCTCCAGACAGCCCACTAAGTGCAGATGGTGTTGGCTATATGTGTGTGGTGCACTGCCTTGTTTATTTATTTTTTAGACAGGGTCTCTCACTGAGCCTAGGGCTCGCCAGACTGGATGGCCAGTGGAGCTCACTGTTTGCACTGTGGATCCACAGGGATCCTCCTGTCGCCTCAGGGGTGGGGTTACAGCTTTTCACAGCGATACCTGGCCCCTTTACACGAGTATTGGGGATCTGAACACAGGTCTTCACACTTAAAGCAGTAAGGACTTTACCAACTGAGCCATCTCCCTAGCCCAAGAAGGTAGACTCTTAGTAACTATGGTGATTAGAGTTGAGGCCTTTAGGATTAGACTACGATTGAGTAAAGTCATTAGGATGAAGCCACTATGGTTGACTTGTTAGTCTGATCAGGTCAAACAGAGGGGAGGTGGGAGAGAGGGGAAGAAAAAGAAGAGGGGAGGGTGGAGGGAGGAGGCATACAGGTGCTCCCTCTGCTTTTGTGTGCTCCCTGTCCCTCCTCAGGACTCTGCCAGCAAGAAGATCATTATGAGATACAGACCCTCAACTCCCAGAACCATAAGCCAAAATATACATTTCTCATTTAAAACTGACTGTGTTTATGGTAGGAAGTTGCTGGCATTAGAAGTCAGCCTACCATAGAAAGCCTGTTGCCACCTGAGTGCAGCTTTTGTCTTGGGCACCACACCCCCCAAGATTCCCTACCCACAAGGAAAACCCTGCCTCAAAGAGACAGCTGGCCTGCCAAAGACACTCTGCTCATGGATGCTAGGATAGTGGGAAACCCTGGCAGGCGGTGTCCAAGGCCTACGAGCCCTCTCCCTGTTACCTGTGTAGCTCTGTACTTGGGTCAGAACCGCAAACAGCACAGAGTGAAGAGGCTCTTTACCAAAAGAAATTCTTCAAACTAGACAAACGGGTGTAAGCTGAGAGGAAAGAACGGCTCAGGGTTCTCATGGTGACAGGGACCCTCACCGGTGACGGGTGAGAGCTGACCATGAGAAAGCATGAACGTCTCCATGCCCAGCCTCAAAGCCCTCCCTGCCATCACCTTCATCCTACCATTAGGATTCTGGCCCTTCAGACATCCTAAGGTAAGTCTCTGTGGAGGCACCAACGTCATGTGTCCTAGAACCAGTTGGCCAGCACAGAGGAAAGTAGTCATGGCCACTGACCACACACAGCATGAGGCCCCCAGGCAAGAAGGACTTACTACATCTATTTAAAAGATGTGGAAAGAGGCTCAGACAGGTGGGCACTGGGAGTAGGCAAGAGAAGAGAGTCTGAAACTTAGGCCTCTGTGGCTACTCGCAGACCCGACTGCAAGCTGCCGACCTGGCTCTATGCCCAGGGCCTGATCTGCTTCCTACATCCACAACCCAGAAGAAGCACTGAGCTGGGGCCACGGGTGGCAAGGACTCAGGGACTGGGCATTTGTTTTTCCAGTCAGTGAAAGACAAGCAAGAACCTGGTCTCAATACACGCTACAAGTCTAAGGTCCCCAAAATGCACAGTCCAGTCCTCTTCCCTTCCCAGATAACTTCACAGACTCAAGCTGCTTCATACTTCCTCCCCACCCTCACAAAAGTGTGTGTGTGTGTGTGTGTGTGTGTGTGTGCGCGCGCGCGCGCGTGCGCAGGTGTATGGTTTTATAATTGAATAGTCAAATGGGAAAGTAGTGCTCAGGAGATAGACTCCAGGTAGCGTCCCAGAGACCTGTAAAGAACCACAAAGGCCGCGGGGTGCTCTGGGAAGGTCTGTAGGTCTCGCCCACTAGAAGCAGACCAGCGTGCCTGGGAGAGAGCCAGCAAGGGGTGACTCATGGCAAGCACAGTGCTGGGTTGGCGCTAGCTGAGGCAGAAGAATTGATGGAAACGTTCTCTGTGGCATATACAACATCTTCTGACGAGAAGAAAATAACCTCAAAGCAGTCCTGGGGGGACTGATAAGCATCACTGGCCGCCGGCCACCTGTGGCTTTCAGAAGCAGCCCGATCTTCATAAGCCCTCGGCCGCGTGTTCACCCAGCGGGCCCGAAAGCCTGCGTCAGCTGGGAGAAGAGGGACTAGCAGAGCGGACAATGGGAGGAAATGGTAATTGCATCCTTAGGTGCAAACACGATGGGAAATTCAGAAGTTGCCTGGATCTTAAAAGGGAGGGACATGTGTATTTCACATTAGGGCACCCGGGAGACGCCAAGGAGCAGCTTATGGCTTAAGAGATTTACAACTTTGGCAATGGCAAGGCCCAGTCCTCCCCTGGGGAGCTCTGACAAGGCCCACGTGTGAGGAGGCCTGGGTCAGAGGCCATCCTCCTCTGCTTTGGCTACACAAGAGATCAGCTTGCACAGAAGCCTGATGCCGCCTGAGTTCTAGCGCCAGCCTGCTGAAGAAGAATTGCAAGTGTTTTGGCCCTAGGCCTCAGCCTCCCATTCCGGAGAAAAATGGTCTTTGACTGAATTATGTCTCCCCAAATCCATACATTAAATCCAGCCTGAAGGAACAAACCTGCTTATAGTCCCAGTTACCCAGGAGGCAGAGGCAGGAGGACTGAAAATCCAAGGTCAAAGTGTTGCTGTGGTTCACACCTTTAATCCCAGGACATAGGCAGAGGCAGACAGATCTCTGAGTTCAAGGCCAGCCTGGTCTACAGAACTAGGGCCAGAGAAATCCTATCTTATAAATAGGATTTCTCAAACTCAAAGCAGTTGACAAACAAAATTAAAAAGAAAAAAGAAAGAAGTCCAATGTCAGCAGGGTTAGAGTAAGACTGTTAAAAAATTTAAAATGGAAAAGGATTGTTTAGCTCAACAGTAGAGCATTTGTCCAGCAAACATGAAGTTCTCAGTTCAATCCTCAGTATAGTAGCATGTACACAGACACACACACACACACACACACACACACACACACATTCCCAATCAACTATGGGACCCTCACAATATGCATCTAGGGAAAGTGAGGGCCTTTAAATGAGTGCTTATATTAAAATGAAGCCAGTGGGGTGGGTCCTGACCCCACCACCCTGCAGAGTTGTCAGAATAAGGTTCTGTATTCAATGGATACAGATCTGTCTCTGTCTCTGTCTCTGTATCTGTCTCTGTCTCTGTATCCTGCATCAGTGTGTTCCCAGCCTTGTTAGCACCAGCCTAACTAACTAGGACAAGGGACTTCCAATGTCATTGTAGACATAAAGCTCTCTTTTAACAAAATCTTCTGTGCAGTAGTCCATTTTATAGAAGCCAAGGAAGGAGCTTCTATGTTGAAGGCAAAGATTAGCTTGCTCCACACTTCCCGCTAGGATCCTGAGCCATGGGGGTACAACACGCAGTAGTGAGGGTCATGGGTTCCTTGGGGAAGGAGGGGCCTATGCTTCAGGTCCCTCCAGCAAACTGTGCTTCCCTGCTCTGCAAAGCCAATAAGCACACAGTGGGAAAGCCTTAGTTAAGCTGACCTGGTAGGTGGGACTGCTACAGTAATAGATACCCTGCTCCCAACACATGTGGGGGTCATGGGCCAGTCGCCTGGTGACACAAAGCAACAGGGAGCAGTTCTTGGGAGGCCAGCAAAGACCAAGCCCCTCAAATCTTTTCACCATCTGGAGGTCCCCGGCAAAGAACAGAACAAGAGAGCCCCGGGGCCAGGAGGGCTCAAATGTAGGGTCGGGAAGAGGACTGGTCCAAGCTAGTGATCTTACATCCAAGATTCAAGGGCCTCTGCCCTTTCCACACATCTCACAACAGCTGGTGCTTCTGCTGTGGAGCAAGCTGACAACACAGGATACGATCTGCAGCTGCAGATCCTTCCAAATGCATTCTTCTCTCAAAAGCTTTGGGAGGCCGGGAGGACGGGACCCTCATATCTCAATGATGGGGAAACTGAAGTCCCAGAAAAGACTGGACTTTGTTGTTGTGTGGCTACATGGCAGCCAGTGCCAGTGTTCAACATGGTCTGACATATAGCCAGACATTAGCCTCGCAGTCAGCTCCAGGCAGGCCAGAGCCCTGAACCCCACCTAGCTTCTACCAACCCTGGCGCCAGCCAGCTTGTCCCTTCACCTAAAAGTCTCCCATGTGAACATGGCATTTGGCACAGAAACTTCTAAGCAGAAGGGACAATAATAGGCACATGCAGCCCACAGACATGGCCCCACCTCTAGTCTATCTTCCTGAACAAAGGCAGGTTGGTGGCCAGCTCAGCCTCCGATATCCAAGTGACCAACCCTACCTCCCTCACAGCCTGGGTTCGCACTGAAGGAGTGAGAGACCAGGGGAAGATTAGTGATCTCTGGGAACTTCTGGGATGGGAACAAGGGTGGTTGGTCCCTGACACTTATCTTTGAAAGCCTTGGGTGAACAGAACCCTGCCATCCCTTTTCTGCCTAAGCACTTGGGCTCTGCAGAACCATGTCCCTGGGTGATCTCTTACGCTCATGGCCCTGTCCAATCGCGGCATCCTGCACCCCCAACCTACTTCAAGGAGGTGACTTTCTGCAGTGAGACATGTGGCTGTAACGCAGCTGAGAGAATCTGGGCTCTATGTTGGTGAGGACTGGGTTTAAGCTCAAAGTCTACCCCTTCTTGGGAGTCTGTGTTCCAAAGGCCACATGAGCGTGGCGATGCCTCCTATTATGGGTTACTGTGAGAACAGAGTGAGATAAACTATATAAAGCCTCTGGCATGTGGTAAATGTCACTTCCTTTTTCCTACAATCACAATAATTAAAAACAGGAAAACAATGACTGAGAGGTCACAATTCCTGCCACCTCAACCATTCATGTCATAGCCAAGAGCCTATGGTGAACCGGGCCTCCAAAAAGTCAAAATGTAGCTGAGGACATCTACAAAGGACTGGGGAAGACGGTTCTTCCAGGAAGAACCAGGGGGACAGGTCAGTGGTCAGGTGCTTGAATGTCAGGCCTCTTCTTCCTCTAGGATAACAATAGCTACCCTACAGGGTTGTTACAATGAGGGATCAGACCATGGAGAAGCCTTGCATAAGGTGAGAGCATCATGGCAGGAGGGTCCTTCCCGCGGTGTAGGGAAGCTCTGCAGAGTGAAGAAGGGCCTTTCTGAAGAAGGAAAAAGAAAGAACAGCGACCCATGGTCCTCACTACTTCCCAGAGCATCCCCAAGGAACTCCTGCGTGTTGTACCCCCAAGCTGCCTGTGCCTCGTGACTCCTGATCTCTCCCTGGCTCGGGCACCAGTCCTCTCAGCATCATTCCTAGAGACTGATTTTTTTTTCTGTCTGACAAGCCCTAATTGCCAGTCCTCACAGCCTTCCTCTGTAAAGAGACCAGCCCTTCTTTACCTCAGAGACAGAAATACCTCATCTCTCCTCTCCTTCCTTCCTATCTTCAGAGCCCATACCAATTTTTCTCATATGACCTCTTTGCCCCTCTAGGCAACAAAGGGCTTTTAGGACCAGGTAATGTTCTGTTGGTTCCTTACTGGCCAGAACTGGGCTCCAGACCCTGCAGATGCACATCAAGTACCAAGTGGGAGAAGCTGGAAGCAAGGGAATCCCTGATAACAGCTTCCAACAGCTAGATTCCAGGTGGCAAGCCGAGGAAGGGACATAACCAGTGGCCTACCCTTAGCCCAGGCTGCCCTTCGGGAAGGTTCTGCCCTCTCTCCTCCTACTGAGGTCCTTCTTCTTCTGGATACCTGAACCCTCAATGGAGGAAATAGGGAGAACAAAAACATACACATAGACCTGAGGGTCAGGAGGGCCTCAGCTATCAATCACACGGTATCCTGGACCACAGAGTGGGCCCCTCTGGTGCACCCCCCGAGGCTCAGTGTCCATTGGCAGAGCTACTGCCCTCAGATAGCACTAGTGGGCACTACCCAGCTAAATTTGCCATCTCTGTAGCCTGGGGACCTGTCAGACCTTGACAACTAAACTTGGAAGTACAAAAGGCCATCAAGTTCCCAGGCTGATGTGGGCCTATCTAGAGCTTTGCTCTCTTTCCACTTTTAGTCATCAGACACCTGAGTAGCTCCTGTCACCATCCTCCAGGGACGAAGATATATGCACAGCCTATCAAACTGGGGGCTACAAGACAAGTGTCGCTGTCAGCTAGGACAGCAAATCATCTTTCACTTCTCACAGATCCCTGAGAAGTAAGAGAATGATCTCGGGCTTGTGGTCTGTTCCTTGGGCTGCCACAAAGATCACAAAAGCCCAAGGTAGAAGTAAGGATCCTCTCCTCCACAGGAAGCTAGGTCGCCTCCTGACTTCACAGTCTGCTGGCTAGATTTATGTCAACTTGACACAACCTGACACAATCTGAGAGGAGGGAACCGTAATTAAGAAAATCCCTCCCTAGGGTCAAGCAGCAGGCCAGCCTTAGAGCAGTGGTTCTTAACCTTCCTAGCGCTGCAACCCTTCAATATAATTCTTCATGTTGTGATAACACCGCCCCGCCCCCGCCACCAACCATAAACTTATTTTTGTTGTTTCTTCATAACTGCAGTTTTGCTACTTTTTGAAACGTAATGTAAATATTTTTCAAGACAGAGATTTGTCAAAGGGATCTCAGCCTACAAGTTGAAACCACTGCTGTAGAGAATTTTCTTTATTAGTGATCGATGGGAGAACGCTCAGCCCACTATGGGTGGTACCACATCTGGGATGGTTGGTTGGTTCTGGATTCTATAAGAAAGTACGCGGAGTCAGCTGTATAGAACAAACCAGGAGGCAACACCCTTTTGTGGCCTCTAAATTAGCTCCTGCTTCTGGGTTCCTGCCCTGTTTGGATTCCAGCCCTGCCTTCCTTCAGTGATGCACAGCAGTGTGGAAGTGTAAGCCCAATAAACCCTTCCCTCCCCAGCTTGCTTTTTGGTCATGGTGTTCCGTAGCAGCAATAGAACCCTGACTGAGACACATTCCTTGAGGGGAGAGGATGGAAGGCCCTGGCCACACACTCACAGGGTAGTACATGAAGGGTGACTCATAAGGGAGTCTGCGTGAGACATCTGCGGAGACGCGGGTCTTCCCTTCCACACTTGACCTTGGTCTCCATCAGTTTAGCTGGCAGTGTAAGCATATTCTCCTCTCATGGGAAGTACTGTCGGAGCTCACTGAGGGAACTCACTGAGGGACTTCTTGTCATCTCCCAGCTGTAGCCTAAAGATCTTAATGGTCCAGTACCAGGGTCCCTCTCCATCCTGGCCAGCCTTGCACATTATGAGAGAGCCCTAGGTAGGAGAGGACTGGAGATCTGTCTGACAACATGGAGCCTGTAGCTGTGTGTGGAGATGAAAGTCCAGGCATTGGGGCTCCTGGTCTGGGTAACTGGTACCTCTCATTATCCAGAACTGAGAATGTTTAGGAACTCTGAGGATGCTGCCTGCCAAGCACTGCGCACACATCATCATGATGAAAGTCACACATGTGTAGGGGCAGCAGGTTCCCAACAAGAGCTTCCTAGCTCTTAGCCTCACTGCACACGTCTCTGGCCTCCCAGCTCCCCTGGGAGGGGGGGGGGGGCGTCTGCAAGTGGGCTAGCTTTGTGCCCGCCTTTATCTTTATCTCAGAAGAGCCTATGGGCCTTCCCCGAACTGACCTTGACTCTCCTCCTCTCCTATGCTCCCCCAGCCTCTACTTCCTGACTGAAGCCAAAACATCCTATTGCTGGACAGTAGAGTAAATCTTTGCTGTCTTCCCGGGGCACCCCAGGTTTCACACATTCGATGTCGGGCACAGCTAGGGCTAGCCACACGATGTGTGGGAGCACGACACCTGGTAGGGTGCAACTGTGGGAAGTCTGGTTCTTCTTGGGAACACAGCTGGGAGACGCAGAGAAGATGCAGAGGCTCCAAGTGCCAAAGACAGCATTGACTCCGGGGTGTCCTTCTCCTCCGCCCAGGCTTTACACGAATGAGTTCATCTTTGGCTTCTGCTTCCTGTGGCCAGACGGACATTCCGTCACTTGCCTTCCTAGCCAGCCACCATGGCTGACTCTCACTTCAGGGCTATTTTCTCAAGAAAAAGAAAATATCCTGCTGGCACTGTTGTTTCTAATCTCAAGAGTTTTGAGGGCAAGAGTCACATGGTGAGATGCGGTGTGGCAAGGCCCTGGCCCTCGATGCCTGGCTGTGCTGCCCAACATTGTGTTTTTGGACTTTCAAGATTGACCTTCTGCTGCCACAGATGCTGCAGTAATGAGTACTAATGGTCACTGGATACAAAAAACCAACATCTTTTCGGGCTGCGGGCATGACTTCTTGCCACTGGCGGGCAGTGCCTCACTGTGAGCCAGCCTGTGATTCCCAGAGCAGCCCCGCTTCCCCTTCCCACCCCTAGCCCTGGGTTACCCAAGCCTGACTTGGGCAGTACCATGATTGTAGGGCTCTGAGCATCCCTGGGGGCTTGTAAGAACCCCCTAGGGAAATCTCTAGGCACACGGCTCAGTGTCTACAAGTCATGAGAGCATGAAATGTAACACAGGCTTTACTCTAAGCAACTGCAGAGCTTAAAGAAAGAACACAAACAGCTTGAAATCAAGTTGTGAGGGTGGGTGGGGGGGCAACCTCCACAAGCCCCGCCCTCCCTGGGGGAAGCAAATTCAAAGGCCTGCTTCTGCCTGCTCCTGGGAGACCTGGCCTGGGTACGCTAGGTTTGCATCTGCCCACAGCATGCACCTAGCTCCACTCTGGTTCACAAGTGACCTATGGGTGATTTAAGAGCAGCCTCTGAACTGGAAAGAACCCCACCAGGGAGGGCAGAGTGTGCCCCTTCTGTCACTCCCTCACATCACACATGTCATCATGCTAACCTCTGCACAGTCTCAGAACAGCAATATTCATCTCAGTGCCCACCCAACACACACACACACACACACACACACACAAGTATTTGGAATGAACTAAGAAGGCCTTCCCAGCCCAGCACTCTCATAGCTAAGCAGCATTTTGATATTAAAAACTAGTCTCCTAAGACCTGTTTCCAACTACCACTCAAAGTGGTAACAGACCATCCAGAAACAGCATCAAAGGATTCTCCAAAGCTGACTCGGAACCCAGAGCAGGAAGGCCCTCGGCCATCATCTGCTCCCTACATTTTTTTAAGCAGAACTGGGAACAAGGAAGAGTCATGCCAGATGCTGAGGGGCAGGCAGGGCCTCGCCCTCCCCCCACAGCCACACTCACCGGCCTACCTGACTGTACCTGCTTCGCACAGTGAGCTTGGAAATGTTTTTTTTTTTTTATTTTGCAGAAATAGATTTTCCTGAAGAATAAGTTAGATTTAGTTTCATCAGCCCCAGTAAGCTACTGTAAAAGCATTGAGGACACCCTGGCCAGCCAGGTGGCCGCTGAGTGACAGTGGATCTAAGTGTCCCTGATCTACAATGAAACTGTAAAAGGTTTGCATTCCTGGTTTCGCCAATAGGCCACCTGGTGCCTGAGCTGGGTAACATCTGTACTTCTGTGTCCAGATGTCTATGGAGAAAGGCCACTGAGGGTTGGGACATTGGTATGCTCAGCAGAGCATACTCGTCTGCTGGGAGATGAGCGCTGTGACCATTTCAACACCACTCTCAGAAGCTGAGCAACACTAGGACCGCCCAGGCTGTTCCTATCCTCACAGCTACCCATCTTTCCTCTGAAGGAAGCCCCTGGATCACAGGAAGTGCAAGCAAGGTTAGTTCTGCTGGGATGCTCCCACCTCTAGCAGCCTTCTGAGGTATCTGCAGAGGCCGCCCAGGCAAGCCAGCTCTGCCCTGGTTCCCAGTGAAGTCTTCAGTCCACATGCCTCGTACTTGAATGGCTCTGAGGTAACGGTTGCTCCTCAAGTTCACTTCACACTGGGCATCCCGGGTCTGGGATCCGTTCTCCACCAGGCCCACCTCAGGCTCCACTGTGCTTAGATGTGGCCGGGAAGTACACTGTGAAGACCTGCTCATGCTGAGGCTGTGCATACTGAGAAGACCTCACAGGTGTCAAGGAGACAAGATTGAGGGAAGGAGTAACACGACCTATTGGAGGCTGGCATGTAACACAGTTCATCTTCATGCCCCCAGAGGTTTGCCCCAAGTGGGAGCATCCAAGCAGAGATGACCTTCCCCTGCCTACAATCCAGGAGCTTCCTGTGGAGGAAAGACAGGGCAAATCACGAGGGATGAGTGGCCCAGGAATCTCCAGTTCTTAGGGGTAGAAGCTCCGGCACATAGAAGCAATCAGGCCTGATTCCAAGTCTGTCTATCATCAGAATTCGCCTCTGTATGCAGCAAAGCAAACAAAGCTATGCAGGGCCAGCCTGCTTGGTAGCTGGCTTCCAGCTTGCCTAGGCAGACCATTTCCCTCCTAAAGCCATAGTGGCCATAGTGGATCCACCCAGTGGAGCAGGGTGACTCCACGTTCTGCAGTGCGACTGTCACGGCAAAGGGTTGGGCACATTGAAGCTGCACAGGCTGCGGCTGCTGCTGTTCTCACTGCCATGGGCCTGTCCTCTGCTCTGAGCTCTAAGGGAAGGCGAGGAGAGACCTCTGTTGTGAGATAAAACCCAACCCATAGCAGGTCCCTATTCAGCTCCTTGGGAAGGAAGAGGCCTAACCTCGACTATCATGCCTTGGGAACCTTAAGATCTACAGGGCTCAAGAAAGCTACCCAGAGGCCCTGGAGTCAGTTGGACTGTACCTCTGTGTCCATGTTACAGACACTTGTGTGTGTTTATCTGTGAACTGATGTCTATGTGTCCGTGTCCATATCCGTATGTGTGTGTGTGTGTGTGTCCGTATGTGTGTGTGCACACATGTGCTCCCTGGCTGTCAGGGCTGTAAGGCTGTAATGCTATCCCCACACTGATGAATGCCCACAAATGACAACCTGGATAGAGACTGCCCTCGACCTGCCTGGTCAGGTCAGATGGGTCAGGGAGAAGTGGCAGAGGCTCTGCCCAGTAAGAAGATCACTTAGGTGTGGGGCCCTGAGTCCCTTCTGGAGGGAGAGGGTTGCGTGCAGGACCCTGCATGTGGCCAGGGTGCCTGCTCACTTCAGGGTGCTCCAGGGAGAGCAACAGTCACCACACCCTTAGACAAGACAGCCTGTTCCCTGCGCCAGAAGCTCCAGCACAGCTGGAGAAGCTGACTGTTAGAACTACCAGGCCTGGTCCCCAAGAGCACAGCTCCCCTCAGTGAGGCCGAAAGCTCCCCCATCCATCCCTCCCACCATCCAGGGATTAGCAAGTCAAGCCTGGGAGAAGTCAGAAAGGCTATGGTCTCCGTGCACGTGAGCCCATACCAGGAATGAACCAGGTCATTACGGCAGGATTAGAAGTAAAATGCCGTTAGAAAGTGCTGTGCACAGCCTGCTTTAATAAGGTCAGCATCAGCAAGCAGCAGGAGGGCCAGCGCACGAGGCTGCAAAGCCCCACGCCTCCTCCCACCCACGGCAGAGGCCCAGGGAGACAGCACTAGGCCGCCAGCGCAGCGGACATCTACAGGGGAACAAATGCTCTTTATGCCGAGGCAACCCAGGCTCAGCCCTTTCCCCAAATCTGCTAAGAACTATTTCCCAAATCCTCCTCACCAGGTACCCCTAACAATATCCCCCTCCCCCAGAGTTCCATACTCTAACCCTGTCTAGGCTTGGAAGGAACGGAGAATCAGTCGATTGTACTTCACAAAAAATTCATGTGCTATTAATCTGTTGTGGTCCCCGATGGCAATGCCAGGTCCTTGCCTCCGTTATCCATCCTTGCACACATATCAGGAGAATCCACGGAGTGCTCAAGCCTGCAGGCACTGCAGCTGCCTGTGAGGTCTTTGAGGGAGGGAGGTCTCCCATCCCCCGCCATCCACTCCCGTTCCCACCATCCCCGGGAAGAGGTGAGTATAGACTGTGACTACTCTTCTTCACGCCGGCCAGCTTTCCCTCCTTGTAGCTTCATCAAGTGCCACCCAGGGAACAAGATGGACAGCCCCTGCCCTGGGAAGAGGGCGGATACTTACAGCTCCAGGGACCTGGACAGGATGGCAGACAAGGTGAGCAGAATGCACCCGAAGGGCCCCGCTTCGAACTGAGGGAGGAGGAAAGAGGACCTGTCAGACAGACATCTCCACCCTCGAGCCTCTCAGGCAGCCAGACCTTCTAAAGGACAGAGGAACACAGTCCTGGGCGACAGAAATACCACCATAGAGCTCTTGTATGACCCCAGAGGCACCAAAGCCAGAAGCAACAGTGGTGACACATTCCATTCTGGAATCACTGTCACCTGTGACTGTGAATAGCTGCTTATCTCCGGTTTGATTTGTCTGGCATTAAAATGCTGCTGATACTGCATCAGGTCTATTTTGCGTCTTAGTCACCCTCACCTGGCCATGTGGCTCTGCCACTCTGAGCCTGCCACATGACTGTAGAGATGTTTCTGAACTTCCTGGCCCAGACCCCCTTTTCTCCACTGCAAAATACAGGTGAGGTAGGGCTCTCCGCTTACAGCAGGTTGTAAAGCAGGGCCTGCCCAACAGCCACAGCAGCTATGGTACACTGTGGTTGAGCACAGGGCCTGCTGGCACTCGTGCTGGTTCTGGTGTACTCTGGTTTGGTTTGGGTTTTGGCAACTTGACACAGACTAGAGTTACCTGATTAAAAAATGCTCAGTTGAGAAAGTGCCCCCCACTAGATTGCCTGTAGGTAAAGCTGTAGGGCATTTTTCCTGACTGATGATTGATAATATATTCAGTTATTATCTCTTGGAAGCTTCTGTTCTAATGAGAGACAGAGAGGGAGTAGATCTAGGTGGGAGGGGAAGTGGGAGGAGCAGAGGGAGGGAAAACTGTCATCCAAATGTTATAGGCGAAAAGGATACATTTTCAGTAAGGGGGGGGAGTAAAAACTAAAAAAAAAAAAGGAAAATGAAAATAAAAAGGCGGTATGAGCAAGTCATGGGAGCAAGCCAGCAAGCAGCACTCCTCCGTGGCCTGCTTCAGCTCCTGCCCCAGCTTCCTGCCTTCACTTCCTGCCCTGACTTTCCTCTGCAAGAGGAACTGAGAGTTGGAAACTGAAATAAACCCTTTCCTCCCTAACTTTTTGTTGGCCATGGTGTTTTATCAAAGCAATAGAAACCCCAGCTCAAACAATGGTCTACAGAAATGAAGGGTCAACAGCTCCCAGCCTCAAACCAGTATGAGATTTAGCTCACCCCCCTTTGAAGATACAGTTATAATAGTACTCCTTGTATGTCAACAATCATTTTTGGGCTTAAAGCTAAAAGGAGAAAAGGCTATTTCTGACAAGCATGATGTAACAGTACATTTCCATTTTTTCCTTGGCCACCAAGAAACTCAGGATCAAATATAGTATTCCAGTTCGGAAACTATTACAGCTCAAGGTTCTAATAAAATTATCTTTCCTTTAAAGTGTAGTCTTTGTTTTCACCCTGTAATTCAAACAGGCAGTTAGCTGATCATAAAATCATAATAGTGAGTGGAGTTCCTGTGCTGAGCATGTTCCTCTAGGCACAGCAGTGGCTCCTGAGATCTCTGCACTGGCAGACTGAGAGAAGCAAAGACTCAGGCCCGCTGTTGGCTATAAATGAATGTGAGGCTAGCCTGGGCTATAGAGAGACCTTCTTTCAAAAATAAGCAATACGAGAGGCTGATCTCTATAAACCAGCGACCTGAGAAGCAGGTGGGTGTGCCTGCTTGTTTGGGGGTGACTCAAAAAGAAAAAGAACTTAAAAAGTATAGAGAGCGGCTGGGCCAGAACAGGGTGGCAAGCTCCTCTGAAAACCCACGGGAGGCCTCACAGGAAGCCGAGTGTGGAGAAGGAGAGGCTCAGGCAGGGTTTTCTGGATGTGTGATGTTTAAGGATATAACCACGGTTCAGGCAAGGAGAGTGAGAGCCCTGAAAGCACTGCTCATTTTATGAACAATCCCAGCTCTTTCTATAGCAACAAAATAAATGAATGAATCTCAAATCAAATGAATCAACCTCATCTAAAACCTGTGACCTCAAGCCAGACACTCGGTGCTGTGGGCTCTACAATGAAACACACTGATAACTAAGACCCTGCCTTGCATACTTCTCGGGTCATTTATGGTGCACATTCTCAAAGGCGAAGGGAAGTGACAGGGGCGGAGTGATGCTCCTGTTCTCTCCCCCGCCCCGGGGCGGGTGTGTGTGTGTGTGTGTGTGTGTGTGTGTGTGTGACCCATCCTGTGTGCAGCTTTAATACCACCTTGTAGCTGCCTTAGGGAGCTCTCCCTAGGTCTCCCCATCCGCTGTGGACTTCCTCTTTGTCTAGGGGAAGCCTCTGCTTTAGGATCGGTCTCCCTGGCCAAGCCCAAGGAGCCTGTCACCCTGCGGGGCTGTGGTATAGCTGTGAACATTCCAGCCACTGCACAGTGAGAAGCTGTTACTGGGCAGTGTGACGTGGTCCCAGTCTCTATGATAGCTCAGACAGTACTTGCTTTGGGCCCCCAGGGAGTAGAAAACCTCCATTTTCTTGCCCTCTTAGGACACAGATGAATGGTACCAATATTCCATCTTGCCTTCAATAAATATTTATTAAAATTATCTCATCAAATTCAAGCTGCCAAGACATGGGAGGCCTCAGGGCATCGTGACGGTATGAAAGGTAACCTGGGCCGGAAACAATGTCTGGTGCCACTTGGGAAGAAGGGGCCATTCTCCCAGCACAGCCCTGGCCCTGGGAGGACGCGAGCCCACCAAGGTATTCCAACGGGATACCCTGTCCAGCTGGACTGAAGCCTCACACTGGCTCGGCCACCAGACACCTCTCGAGTGGCGAGCAGCAATGAACGCTGCATGGAGGCTGTTTATTTGGGCAGTGGTGGCATCCATTTCCAAGCCTGGCACGAGGAGCCTCTCTTAAGCACGCCCATGAAAAATGGATTTGGTGTGTTCAGTGCTGAGGCAGCTCAACTGCTTCCAGCAAAAACAGAAATTAAGCTGTGGGGGAAGAGACTGTTTCCAGAGGAATGGGGGCCAGGTATTGGCTAGACCGGCCGCCCTGAGGAAACATAGCTGGCGAGGAGCATACTGAGAGCCCTGAGGTTAAACGGAGAGACCCTCACCTGACAGCAGGCCCTTCTCTCTGAGCTCCCTCATGGTTTCTGTCATGTACAGCTTCATAGAATTCCCAGGGCACAGGCCAAGGCACAAGAGCCCACTTGCAGGCAAGGATTCAGAGGCCCTAATGCCAAGGGTCACCATCACAAGGGCAGTGACCTGACCCCAAAGCCTTTCCTTGACTGCACTACGTCCACTCCTTGGTCCTCAATCCCTTTCCTTCCATAGCTAGGACAATCCCATGTTCCATCTGCCTCAGGGGACAACTTCCACGGGCTTCCCTCAGGCACACTGCTGTGCCCACGGATACCTCCACTCAGCAGGCAGCCCTGGTTCTTCTCCCTTGGAGGGCCTGCACTTCATGTAGAAACCATTTCCCATAGGAGCTCAAGAGTCTTCACGATCTAGAAGCTATTCAGCTGCTCCAGCTTCCATTTCTAGATGGGGGTTCAAAAGGGTTTTCCCAAGGCCAAGGCCACATGCAAGCAGCACTAAGGTCAGCGGGTACCTAGGCCATTGCTTCAAGCCTTCTCATTGCTCTCAGCGAGGGTGGGAAACTACCACACACCCTGAAGACCCCCTGCAGGGTTATTCCAAGAAAAGAGAGAAATAGAAATGGTGCAAGTGACAGACAGCTCTTCTTGGACCCTCTCGACATGTCGACCCCTCCGCCTAGACCCGAGGAAGCTGCCCTAACCAAGATGACCATGCAGGCCCAGCTCTCCCGGGCTGCCCCAGGATGGAAGGCAACAGCTCTAGGACTAACGGGCTTCAGTGGGGCCAGGGCCCCGTGGCCACGGCTATCTTCCGTTAGTCTCAGTATGGGACTGTCTCCTTCCCAGAGAACATCTGGTGCTGCCGGGGTCAGGACACTTCTGGGGCTGTGCTAAGACCCTCAGGATCTTCAGGGGAACGTGCTGAGGAAGGGCATCTAACAGTCAGGACTTCAGGTCAGGTCCCACCTCCAGTCAGTGCTCACTCCCTAGGCTCACCACTTGATGAGCGGGATGGCAGGAGCCAGCGCGTTTCCTGACCCTCGTGGAGCAGGTATGCTCTAAAAAGGACATCCTTCTTTCTATGGTCATACCATGAAGCTAGGCCTCACGTACAGTCTGTGAGGTGGCATGGCTGTTATCCAGGCACGACAAGTGAGGTGACTAAGGTCCAACGCTTCAGGACGAGGCCTAAGTCTCACAGCCACTCAGATCCAAAGCCAGCCTCACTGCTCCGTGAGGCAAGTCCTTTGCCCCTAGAATGCAGGGCATCTCCTCCACACACCCCAAAGCACTTTATCCCTCTGGGGATTACAAAAGCCCTGGGCTGCCCCCTGTCCAACCTGGCCATAGGCCATGAGCCAATCTCAGAACCAGCAGTGAAGTGCAACCCTCCTTGAGCTAAACAGCTACTGTAGGGTCCTGAAAGGTTCGGCCCACCTCTCCAGGACACTGGTGAGGTCCTGTGACAAGCAGGGTCTCCTCCAGCCCCAAGGAGAGTGCTGCTTTCTCATCACCTCCAAGCTTGTCCTAGAACTCTTTCTGTTGATTCAGAGTCCAGCCTTCCAGAGTGGCTGCTTCCTTCAACAGAGGGAAAGCCCTAGAAAGCCAAGCCTCAACTTGGCTTCTAATCCCAGATGAAGCCCAGTTGCTACAACTCCCTAGGCCTGTGATCACGACCAGCCTTTGAGAATATCATGGAAACTGTGTCTCCTACCCACACCCACACCCACACCCACACATCTCCAACCTATGTCAGCACATTCTGCTCAGTGTCTTTGCCAACCCCAGGGTGGAGATGACCAGAGCCCTACTCCACCTACCATACTCTTTGCAGAGAAATTAGGACGTTTAGCAATGTTCATGCCACCAAAGAAATGGCTGCTCATACCTGATGAACGCTCTGCTGGAGAAAAGTCACCAGGTCCTCAGAGCTTGTCAGACTATACAGTGTAAGCTGTGAAGAAACACACACAGAGTGAGCCCCCTGTCCCCAGGGACTGTGCCCCATACCGGGTCAGGCCCTACCAAAAAAAAATGTTCATGGAATGTTGTGAGTGATTCTGGGCTGTCCAGCACTGCTGGGTGAGTTGTGAGGTATTCCTCCTGTGAAGTCCCCCTGCTCCCCTGACAGGATGGACAGGGACCAAGTTCCCTGTGTGGAGGCTAGAACAAGGAGTAGGAGAGGCAGGGACCTGTCACTTCTCCATGTCACCGTGGCCAAGCCAGGTCAAAACCCAACAAGCTGTTCTCAAGCAAGTCAGGAAAAAACACATTTCCAGAAAACATTAATCAAGCAAGGTCCTGAAGGAGGGTTCAAGGGTCACATGTGTGACCTATGACCTATGTTTCCTAGGGCTGGGTCATAGGAAACAAACTGACTAAAACAAATAGTGAAGGCATATCAGGTTTTGAGTATCTTCACTGTGTCCAAGTCCTATTTCTTCCCTGACTTGCACTTAGGCTGGGCCTATGGCTGCTACCCCATACTGTCAACCTCCCCTCCCCCATTTCTACATTCCAGGGCCGCTCCCTATCCACGTGAATGCTAGAAAAGATACTAAAGATTGGAAGGGCAGAAGGGCAGCGCAGGGAGGAGCACTGCCTCAGGGTTCTGAGGGCACCTCGATACCTGTGCACATGGCGGGTGATGAGGGGACACACTGGGCCTCTCAGCCATTGAACCAGCTCTGATGAGCCAAACCACGGCAACCCACAAAACCGCTCAGCTCTCCCCCACCCCCAAAGGGCAGGATTCTGGGGGCCTGGGCTGCAGGGACGGCCAGCCAGCCCCAGCTGGGGGGAGATTTACTTATATGAAAGGAGATAGTCCCCAAACAAAGCCAAAGGTGGCACGATAGTTTTCCAGAAAGCCGTACTGTTTCTAAGACTCCGTCTGCTTTGTATTTCCCTGTTGGACTGAAGTGCGGTGTCCCTGAAGCCCTGAAAAGGAAAAGATGGTGCATAAGTCCTCTGCCAGCGGAAAAGGCTCACCCTCCAGCCAGCAAGACCGTGTGCGCCATGAAATCAACGGTGACAGGAATGACAGAGCTCCAGAGAGGACAGAGAGCCAAGGGCTTCTCGTTTTTCCTCCTATGAACCCACCCACAAGTCCAGGGCATGGAAAAAGAGAGTGGTGGGTGAGCTTGGAACAGCCACGCCTGTGTCTGGCAGGAAGGAGGAGGTCTGATTCTCCCTTACAGTTGGCACACACATCTGCAGAGGAAGGGCTGCTGGCCTGCCACTGTCTTCACCCAGTGCAAGGATTCCAGCCATCCTCTTAGAAGCCTCCCCACCCACGGAGACTCCCCAGCAACTAAAATGGGAGTGTAGCCCAGGGCAGCCCTGACTAACAGTAGGATCTGGGTGTGGGACCCACTTGCCACCAGCTTCTATGTGGCCTGGGACACATCATCTTTCTTCTCTGGGCTTCTGTTCCATAAGCTCTTGAACCCTCTGCCCTTACAGCTGCCAAATAGACAGGTGCCCAGGTTAATTAGTTACCTGGCATAGGGTACCAATGGCAGGTAGCAGTAGCTGACAACCCAACCACAACTGATGTGATGCCCAGATACTGCTGGAAGCATCTCACATTTATCATCCACCATCTATTTACATTAATAAATGATTCATACTGATGTTATTATATCTAATACATATCATTTATTTATACCTACTCATTTAGTTCTCACAACCATTAAGTCATCATTATTATCATCACATTTTATAAACAAGTCAACAAATGAGGCACAGAAAGGTGTGGTCAGGTCCCAAGGGTTCCACATCTAACAAGCAATGGCTTTGAGAGTCTGCCTCAGAGAGACCCCTTTCTTAAGCACTATGCTAAAGTCATTAACTGATTCCCAAAACACTTCCTTCCCCAAAACTTAGCCACAGAGCTAGGCAGGAATGATTGCGGCCTAGGGGTGAGGCTGAAGATCCAGAAGCCAACCTGCAGGACTGCAGGGCAGGATGGAGGTGTCTGGGATGAGCTGGTGGTGGTCAAGGTAACAGGATCCAGGGGTAGGTCACGGCCTCTACCACTTACCCCTCTATCTCATCCTCACCGTACTGAGGTTCTGATGACACAGGCAGAGTAAGCTTTGGAGTCTTGGATGGTTGTGCACACTGCTGAGTCAGCCTGTGGCCCCAGGCTCAGGGAAACACTAAGGGGAACTGAGTCGCAGGCTTTCTCCTGTGCTTTCCAAGTCCTGCGCGGCAGACAGGCAGGAGCACATCCTCTTGTGTGAGCCTGGAGTTTGGACATCAGCAGAGCCCAGCTGCCCAGCATACAGACCAGGACAGCCTCGGCCAGCAGCTAAGCCAGGACAAGTTGAGGATTAAAGGCAACACAGCCCCCCAGGACCACTTACAGTGCAACCACGGCTTGTTCTTTGCCTCCAGCTCGCCACAGGATGTCAGCAATGGCCAGGGCAAGGCAGCGAGTCCTCTGGGCATCTGAGGGCTGCAGCCGGCTGGTGGGAAAGGGGGCGTCTTTAGGTTTATGAAGACACAGCAGCATAGGCACACCCTATGGGACATGTCTAGGTAGCTCCTCCACACAGTCCCATCAGCTGGGGGGCAGATGAGAGCACAAGTGACCAGAAGCCAGATCCCTGGGGTGGCCTTAGGGATGTTACCATGCTGCCAACTGAAACAAGTGTGTGACTGGCAGCAGTAGCCATTCTGTGATGGGGACTGCCCCTCCTCAGACCTCTGAACTCCGGGTACATGTGAACCCTTTGAGGAGCTGTGAGATTCATGGAGAGCGTAGGGCAAAGTGGGGCTGGCAGAGATTTCCTAGAGTACAGGCCACTAGGGTGGACCTCTGGGAATGGGGGGTGGGAGGCACAGGGGAAGAAGGTCAGAGAGCATGGGGACATAGGGCAGGGACATGTAGCACAGAGCAGCTTTGGGAAGCTCAGCCAGGCACCACGTCTAAGCTGCTGAGCCATTCTGCAGTAAAAATGGTGACTAAGAGGTTCCTGGGACACGGCAGGAGTAAGAGGGAGGAAGGCAGTGGCCAAATATAGCCGCTTCTTTCCACTTGACATTTCCAGGGCTCGTCCGTGCCACGCTCCTTGGCTTTCCTCTGTGCTCTGTGGACCTCCCCTGCATTCTTTCAAAGGCTGGCTTGAGTTCCTAACTAACAAGGTGAACCTGCCGTGGGGGTAGGGCGAAGGAATACACACAGGAGATCTCCAGGTTTTCTCTCACCAAAAAATGCCACACTGAGATGTGTGCCGGAGAGAATGCCAGAATCTACCCCCCTCCCACCCTCAACACACACACACAAACACACTCTGCCAGTACAAGAGGAGAGAAACCAGGACACTAGTAAATACTTATCATGATGGGACACAGAGTCATGCATCCACAGCCAGGCTGTTATTTAAAATTAGAACCTAATTACTTTAAAATAAAAGGTTAACAAGACACGGTGGTGCCTCAGTTTCCCCACTGAGAAACTGAAAATGACAGTGAACTCCCCTCACTGTCGGAAGCCTGAAACAAGACACTTCACATGAGCCTGGTCCCTGATGTGTGGGGAGTCTTCAGTCACTGGTTCCAGCACAACTGTCAGCCCCTGGACCACATGCACAGGCAGGGGCTCACCTGACACCTTCTCACACGCAGCGCCTGGCATTGGCAAGGCTGCAGAAGCAGCAAGACGAGCAATGAAGGAAATAAGTCAGTGACCGCCTGATGCCTCCTCATACTCAGGAAGCCTGCCATATTCCTCACAGGAAATAGGGACCATATCATCGCCAAAGCGGATGACCTAAGCTGCGAGGAGCACCAACACAGGTCGGTCAGCACTTGCTAGGAAAATAACACTGAAAACAAATTTTTTTCTGGGTTTCAGAAGAGGTCATGCTAGGGACAAAGAGACCTGGGTGGCTTAAAAGGGTTGGACATTAACTCTTTGGATTCGGAACGACAAACGGGCATCATGGCTCTCCAGATGACAGCTGTGGCTTACGTGTTGCATGCCCTGTGTCTCGTGACTGCCTGTGCTCCACTGAATAGTTACAGCCACTCCCTTCCCACCGTGAGTTTTATTACTCCTAGACCCCCTCTGGTCCCACAGTACACTGTCACCAGGTTGTCTGAGGTGGGGCCTCTTCCCATACCTCCACCCAGATGAAAACTCTCAAACTAGAAGGGCGCATGTAAAAGCCTGCTTGATCGGAGCACACTGCCTGGTGCACCTATGGCTGAGAAAGCTACAGGCCAGGAGAAGAGGGACCCCCTCTGAGCACTCCAAGGGAAGGACAGAAGCAAGCAGTCCTTACTTGGAAGCAACATCACTGGAGATTTTTTTTTCCATGTACATTGGTGTCTTGTCTGCATTCATGTATACAAGAGGGTGCCAGATCCCCTGGAACTGGGGTTATAGATGATGTAAGCTGTCACATGGGTGCTGGGAATTGAACCTGGGTCCTCTGCTACTCTTAACCACAGAGCCAGCTCCCCAGCCTCCGTCATTGAAGACTTTAAAAACTAGCACAGGAGTCCTTAGCAAGTGCCGGGCACTGATGATAAGCACTCCGTATGTGAAACTGTTGAACAGCCAATGAGTTCAGCGCTGTGGCGTCCTCTTTAAAAATGAAGGACTAAGTCTTGGGAATGACGTGATTTATCCAAGTCACAGAGGAGAAAAAGGAAAGGTGAGATGGGAAGGTGGGGCTAACTAACCATGGTTCTAGAACCTGCCGTTTGCCTGGCAGCCCACAGGTCCAGTATCTTGTGACACTATCAAGACAGCATGCTCCTGGGCCAGTCCCTCCCTGGTCCCACTGGCACTGCCTGTAGCATCGCCTCTCTGAGCTGGAATGTTTCTACGGTCCTCGCCCTGTGTCAGCTTGCAGTTAGCAGTGTCTGCAACTCCCCACCGTATCCTGGCCTTCTCCATCTTTCTGAGGCATGGCTTCCTGAGCTCTCCTTTTCTAGATAAAACAGGATCGTGGAGAATGCAGTGACTGGCCGTCAAGAGGCCTAGGGTCAGTATCTGACCCCAGGTGACAGGGAGCCCCGCCCCTCCCAGTCTAGCTGTTCTGTTGCTTAGTTTACCCAGAGCTGTCAGGGCTGTCTGTGTCACATGCACGCATGCACGCAAGCACGCACGCGTATACACACACACACACACACACACACAGAGAGAGAGAGAGAGAGAGAGAGAAAGAGAGAGAGAGACGTGCACTTGTCCCAAAGGTGACAACAAAAAGATGGGTCACCTGTACCTATCTACATATCCAGGACTTAAGCCACACCATTATCTGAGCAACAGCTTAACGGGTGCCATCCTTGGTGACAGAGAAGATCCTTGTGTCCTAGACAGCACACACACATGTCACATCCCCAGCAGGAATCTGGCCCCCAGCCAGGCTCTTAGAGCAGAAGTTTTCTTCAAGGGTCTAATTCCTCCAGAAGTATAGGCTGCAGTGCTTAGGGAAGGCTGAGGGGAAGCTACTGACCCTATGCCTGCCCAGGTGTTTCAGAGAAGAGTCGCTTCTGCCTTAATTATCTCAAGATGATTTGCATGTTTTCCTGAAGAAATGTGAACCAAGCCTACAGAAAGTTCTGGCTAGAGCTGGCAGTGCGTGCAGGCTACAGTTCCCTTGTTTCTGCCCCTCCGAGGGAGGGTAGAGGACCGGTTGGCTGGAGGGTGGTGGGCACGGGGGCCCCTGTATCTTGGAGACCCAGAAGCAAGCGCTCCTTCTATGAACCTCGAGTCCCACGACTTCAGAAGGGAAGTACAGTGCACGGCCAACGTCCCGGATCCACTCTCCTGGTTCCTGCCAGCCTCTAAAGGCCTTTCCAGCCCCGGGGCTCTCTTGGGGCCCATGGAGGGCATGAGCCAAGCAGCACAGCTCCTCCTGTCCAGTGGAAAAACACCGCATCCTGCCACCTGGCTTTGTCGGACTGAGTGAGGCGAGGCGGCTGCCAGCCTGATGGGCTGAGTCGTAACGAGGCCAGACAGCCATACAGAACACGCACGGCCTTGCCAAGAGGCATTTCTTTCTGCCTGGCTTCCCTGAAAGAGACACCCACCCTCAGCTCTGCTCTCTTAGAACTCCGTCCCTTTCCCTGGATCCTTTTGACCCACTGTGCAAGAATCCAGGCCAGGAGCTCTGCACGGGTGGGAGATCCTTGGGCTGCCAGAGCATCCTAAGCTGCATCACAATCCCAAGGTCAAAAGGGCGCTGGCCTTCGTCTCTGCCCCAACTTGTTCTTTTAGAGTGAAAAGGAACCTAACATGCATAGCCCAGGAGGCCCATCTAAAACAGACATAACCATATCACATGCGCGCGCGCACACACACACACACACACACACACACACACGCACACGCGCACGCGCACGCGCACGCGCACGCACACGCACAGGCACACACACATACACCAAATGCAGTGTAGTTGTCTGCACTAGTCTTACTAAACCAAGGCAAGGGAGGCTTTATTGAGACGAGCTTTGAAAACAGCCTAGAGGGCACTGGGGCTCCCATCGGCTATTTCAAACTCCAATAGCCTCAGCTCCTCCCGCCATCTCTGGTCCCCACTGCTTCTACAGTGCAACAACATGCTATGACAGGCAAGAAGATGTCACAGGCTAGTGTTGGCTTAGCAATGGTACTGGGACCCTGAGCTAGCATTGATCCATCTGTGGGCCTCAGTTTCCCCATCTGCATTATGATGGGCTGAGTTCAATGGGACTACTCCCTTGCATGGTTCTGGAAGGTCTTTCAAAAGTTTCTGTCTGCATTTTCTCAAGGAGTGCAACCAGAGAAGGAATTTACTAACTTAACTAACTCAGAGATGTGAGGCCCTCCCCTCCCCTCCCCCCACTGTAAGCCTGGTCCTAGCCAGCTGCTGTGTTCTCTGCAGCATCAGCCTGAGTACAGACTCTCCCTCCCTAAGGGCACCCGGCACCCACCAGACAAGGATACTTACTGTAGCCTGCAACCCACAGAACACCAGTAAGGCAGAGGCGCAAACTGCAAATGGCGCTCCTCCTTTCCTCCTGTCCCAGAACAGCCACTTGCCCTGTTCTTGTATCAGCATTGGCCTAAGCTGTGTCCCCATGGCTCTCCTCCCCTTCCCTAATTGTCTGCCTAAGGCAGCCAGCACCACGTCTTGGTGGGAGACTACAGAATACATCGGTTCTCTTACCTATAGCCCTCTGACCAGGACCAGCCCCTGCTGCTCTTAGGGGCTCTTACAGCTCAGCCCTCCATCATTTCTCCCTATGGATGTTCCTGCTCCCCTCTCACTGAGTAGGAAGGAACATCCTGTGCGCTTAGCCTGAGGACCATGCGGCTGTGGGATGCAGAATAATGCGAACCATCCAGAGCTACCAGGTCCAAAGAAAGCGCTGTCATCTTCCACAGACAGATCCCACATGCACAGTATCACACACTCACACAACACAAACTACATACAACACAACTCACTCAGAACACAACATAACCCACATACATACCATCACCCACCCCAAACAGAATATAACCCACAGACATAACACAACCAACACACAACACACCTTCTAAAAACATGACCCACTCAAAAAACATAGCCTATGCAAATACCCCAACACAACACTTCAACATATAACACAAGCTGCATACAACCCAACCCTCACACCACATAATCCATATACAACACAAACCACATACAACCTTCAAATAACCAACAAGACAGCCAAGAAACACAACTCACAAATAGCATAACCCTCACATCCAACACAATCACACACATAACAGGTCCTCCAAATAGAGCCCAATTATCCCATAAAACAAAATTCACACACGTGCAATAAAATCCTACATACAATGCAACTTTTCTACATTATAAAATTCCAATACAAATACAATCTCCACACAGCACAACCCCCTCATTGGATAATACAACATGCACATAATGCAACTCATACATATACACAACACATCTCTCATGAAATGCAACCCACATGCAGTAATTCAAAAATTTAACACTGCCCCACACACAGTACAACTTTCCCCCCATACAACACAAGTCCTCAACACTACAGCTCCCACATAGAACACAATCCTCATACGTCACATAAACCCCAATAGCAACTTCCATCCTCTTCCCAGATGTGTGCCCTCAGCCCCAGCACCCAGCATGACCCAAGTCCCTCATACAAATACCGCAGGCCTGCCCCGGGGGTTGTTGTCCAGGTGAGCCCACTTTCTTTCTCCAGGTCCCAGCACAGGGAGCTCTAACCAAGGCCACAGTGCTTCCTGCTCCTCTCTCTAACAGAGCAGGTAAAGTTGCCTGTGCAGTGATGCATAGAGTAGGCCTAGACAACGCTTGACAGACGCTAAACAATGGCAGGCCATGATTGGAGGTGGGGGGAAGAGTATCACTTTCCACCACGTGATAGGGTTCTTTTGACTCATCACCCTGGGCTCCAACCTGGTGACCTCCTGCCTTCAAAGCTCTGGCCTCCTTCTGTGGACTACAGGAAACGAAGATGGCTTATGTCCTGGGCAGCATCCCATTCTGCGAGCAGCTTCAACACGGCATCCCAACAGCTGGGAAACCATCTATGTATTGAGTCTAGGGAATCTAACGAGGTCCTGAAGGAGCTTTGGGCTGACATGAGTCATGAGACATCACTCACAGGGCCATGGTCAAGGTTTACTCAGAGCTGCCAGTACTCCCGAGAGTCCGAGGCCCTCGGGGTGGCCTGGCTTTACTCCATCCCTGGCCACCTCAGGCGACCTCTGTTCTTCTCCCTGCCCTGGGGCTTTGCCCATCGTGCTCTTTACGGGAATACCATTCTGCATCCCCTCCCTGTTTGTCTGAACGACTCATTCATTCTTCATGCACTCATTCAACAAAAATCCTAAGGGCCTCTTCTGTGGACCAGGCACTGTGCCGGATTCCAGGAGGCAGCCTGTGGACCAGGCAGCTCAGGAAAGTCCCTGTTCTCATGGAGGGGGGGGTTCTAATCTAAGGAGGGGGCAGATACAGACACCTAACTGCACCAATGAATGAAAGTGTGTACGTGGTGGAGTAATCAGAGGCAGGGCATGCGGGTCAGGGAAGGCCTTCACTCTCAGCATGTGGAGAGGGACCAGTAGGCAAAGCACTTGGGCACACAGGGAAACAATTTGAGGGTATACGGAGAGAGGCAGGAAACCTTAGAAGAACAAAAGGTAGGACACGGATATATGTGGAGAGGAATAAGGAGCTTCCTTCCTTCTGCAGATGTCAGTAAGATTCAAAGGTGCCTGCAGGAAGATTGCCCACCCTTGGCGACATGCACGACCCCATCCCCACCTGGCTCTCTGCCTGGCTCTCCTGTCCAAGTCCAGCAGCCACAAGGGAGGGTACCACTATCACAGCCCCGAGCTAAGAAGGGAAACAGGCAAGGGCCCTGCTGAGACTTACAGGGGTCCCTAATTCAACAGGCACCCTCACATCGGGAGTGTCAAGTGCTTCTGGACAGCAGAGAAAGTGATGGTCCCACCAGAAATCATCAGCAAATCTCAAACCTCTTGCTTGGCACCTCTGGTGGGAGGAGGGAGAGAAAGCGCTGACTTCTCTCATTGCAGAGGTGACTGAGGAGTGTTGACCACGTGTAGATGAACAGGGGTGCCTAGGTACAAACACTTCGTGTGTGAAACAGAAAGTACGTGACCACAGTGCGGAGAAGGCCACGCACAGTGGAGTTGGCTGGAGTGTGCAGTTCTTGCTATTGACAGAAGAGATAAGCAGGGCGGAGGAGGCCTGGGGCCTAGTCAGAGGGTCAGCAGGTGCGTGGGGGTGAGCGCAGGGTCTGAGGAGGCAGTCCATTTGCAGAGCCGCCTTTGATCTCTCGCCATGTGGAGCAAAGCGTGAGTCACCCTCCTTGCTGCTCCGAGAGCCACAAGTACTGTGTCCATCGAACCGGGTCAGCAGGAGTCCTGCTACCCAGCTGCCGTCACCCTTGCCCTGCTTAACCTTCAGGAGATGATGGGAAATATCAGGAAACACCCACGCTTGCTTGTTTATTCTGGACACTCTAAAGAAGCTTCGGGAAGGGAAGATGAACACCGACTTACAGATTAGAGTTGGTTCTGTTATCTCCTTCAAACAGGAGTTTCTGAAGCACACAGCCTTGAACAGCTGCCAGAACTCCACAGGGACCACCCTGCAGAGAAAGACACATGTCACCACCAGTAAAAATGACCCCAAGAAGCTGTCCGTTCCACCCACCAGCCTCTAGCCCCAGCCATAGGGGCCTTCAGCAAGGTGACCTGTCTGTATGTAGACTCCTAGGCCTCACCCTGCTCCAAGAAAGAGGGGAGTTTTAGATCCTTCCTTGTGGGATGAAAGTGACTATTTACAAAGGCAGGTGTGAAGCTAGAGACATGACCAAGGGTTTTTCTGTCACTCAGACAACTCCTGCCATGTCCAAGGATTGCCAGAGCGATAGGTCAGTGTGTCCTTGAGGTAAAAGAGAAGCTGAGCCTGGCCACACCACAGAGGGAGGCAGAATCTGATGCTATCAGGGCCCTTTCTCCAGCCACAGGGCCAGGGGAAGCACCATGCCTGAGGAAGGTGCCGAACGGAGCTGTCCTGCAGCCTTTGGCCACAGAGTGGAAACATCTTCAGGCCTTTCTTGAGACTATCCTGCTGAGTGTATCCAAAGCAGGTGCAGAGCTTCCCACACCCACCTTTGTCTCTGTAACAACCACTGCACACTCTTCTGACACCTGTTTTGCACACGATGCCTTGGCATTTCTTGTAGCACTGAACTCCCTGCTCCCACGCTCTGGCCTCCATTTTTGAAAGTGACCCTCTCCAGCACTACCTTCGAACCCCCCAACTCCCCCCAGGGTCAGGCCTATGAAGGTTCTCAATGCCTCCAAGCCTACTCAAGGCCACCTTCTGCTCCTCGGGGTGGCATCCCAGTGTCACAGGAAGTGAGTTTGACTAGAATGTCCCCCAGCAAGGATCACAGTGGCTCTTCCCACTCTAGCATCCCCATCTTAACTGCCTGCACCGTGTGGTAGGCCAGATCACCCGACTGATGCTCTCAGAGGTCACCACATAAATAACGTTCCCGCTTTGTGCAGGACAACCCAGAAGAAAGGTCCCTGGAGACCCCAAGAGCAACCTGCCTTGTTCTGCACAATGCCGTATTTTAACGAGGCAATGTCATTGAAGGAAAAGTTCTGAAGTTTCCATTCTTCACTGAAGCAGCAAAAGGTAGAGCCGAACAGAAGGGTCTTTATCTCCTGGGAGGAAAAAGCATTTTATTGGCTGTTTATAAAATGAACAATAACAAGACTTGCAGCACAGGCTCAGCAGGAGTTGGTCTTGGGTTCTAGAAGGAAGTGCGTTTTCTGGCAGTGGTCTCTATTTTGCAAGGCCATTCTTCTCATATTTGAGGAAGATAAACCTGACCTTAAGGGTCTTACTTACCTCTGGAACGTCTGTAAACCACACCAGCCCATGCTAACATGGGCCAAGAGTTTCCTTACACAGACCTTGAAATATAAAACTTTGGCTTCACCAGGGATCCTCCGATCCTCCATCAGAAAGACTGTAAGTTTCCAACCTGACCTCACATTAAAATTATCTCTAGGGACACTTAAAAATAATCCTAATGAGCAGGTCACAGGCCAGGTCAGTCAATCAATCCACATTCCTGAGGATAAGACCTGGGTATCCATAGGTGTGTTTGGCTTTTGTTGTTGTTGTTTTGAGTGTGTGTGTGTGTGTGTGTGTGTGTGTGTGTGTGTGTGTGTGTGTAGAATGAAAGTGGCTTTCTGTCTTACCAGATTTTATCTCCTATCAGATTTTAAACTGCCCTAAATGATTCAACTTTGCTGCAAGGTTTCAGAGCTACTCTGGCACAAAGTTGGCAAACTATGGTCCATAAATTAAATCTGGCACCTACCTTGTTTTGTAAATCAAGTTTTATTAACACACAATGGGCATTGTTTATATTTTTCTCTGGCTACTTCTACATCACAACAGATATGAGTAACTGCAAAACAGACTATAGCCCTGAGCAAAGTCAAAAGCATATTATCTAGCTTTTTGGAGAAAAAAAAAGAATTCTCTTTAGCATGCCACCGTAAGTGATCTCCCTTTAAATCATATGGAAAATCCTACTGTCCACAATGCTTCCTACCACCTCCTCAGGCATGTTTCCACCTTTCCAATTCCCCAACATCTCTAGATTTCAGAGGATATTCAGTTTGTGGTTCCCTTCTACTACCCCAAGCACCTCTGCCCAGCACTTTGCGGTACCAATGCTGCACGCTGACTGACCCCACTTTCTGACACTCCATGATGGTCTATGGTTTTCAGCTGAAGTTTTATAATGGGGTAGGAGTGTACTCTGACGCTTCAAGAAGGCACTAAGACCAGAAAGCTGATCTCCAGCCCCTCCCTGGAAGCTGCTCTCAAGGTCAGGCTCCCCCTGTGGACCTGAATCACTAACCACTACATCCAATTCTTTGTTTCTTCCTTTAGTATAAGGAATCTCTGTGACAGAAACGTTTGTCTACATGTCTCCATCAAATGAGGCTCAGAGCACATTGGATAAATGAATTCATCCATCAGTGTTCGGTTCCCCTCCTGTGCCAAGTACAACCATGAATTGCTTTGGGGTGCATTTCCAACAGCCTGAAAACTACAGACTTGGATCTTCTGGGTAGACTGTTGCTATCCTCTTAGTCATAGGGACAGTTTTGGGATACCAGTGTGTTTAACCATGGCCCAGAAGCTGAAGCCCTGTCCTCTCCCATCTGTGAAACCCACTCCCTTTGATTGGTCTGGGACATCTTGCTGGGCAGTCTCTGGGTCCCTCCAAGGCTGAGCACCAAGTGGAAGTGCCTTGTGCAGAGGACCGCAGCTGTGGCCATGGGTGGTCAGGGCATGGGTGTCCGGCTTTGGGTTCTCTTCCATGTGCCTGGCCCTCTGTAACTTCAAAAGCTGGACAGAGAGCACAGAGGAACAAAAAAGGGAAGGGAAAATAAACTCTAAAAAAAATAGTTTTATTTCATGATATATATGCTAAGTAGACACAGGTCAACAGAACAAGGAGAAGTTAGCTGCATTTCTAGGAACTTCTAGATTTTCTTCTGGATCTGGGCTGAACAGCTGCTGTGGGACAGCAGGCACAGCAATCCATCCTGCAGGAACCTCTAGTCCAAGGAGGGGTAAGACACCCTAGCAACTGAGGGTCCTGAGGAATGCAGGGACCTCTGCTAAGGAGGCCATAGGGCAGGGAACCTGTGTCCTGCTGCCATGGATCCATCCAGGAGGCCACACATTCAAACCTGGGTATGCTGAGGAACTCTAGCCCTACCTGCCCTAGCTCCGCAGCTGCCCAGAGCCTCGCGAATGAAGGTAGTGTGGGCACACAGCCAGTCTCACAGGACAACTACCTCATCAACGTCACATTGCTGCATGTGGGGCAGCTCTGGGTCATCAAAGAGCAGGGTCCTACATCATCTAGAATAGGAAAACCCAACCCCACCCCCACCCCTTTGTCTCAAGGAGGCAGGGGAGCACCCAGGATTAAGACAGTCTTCCTGACTCTAGGATCAGGCTCCTTACACATCACATCAAAGTTCCCACTTCCACGGTGACCTGGATATTACAACAAGAAAGAACCACTGAGTCAAAAGCATCAAAGTTGTGCCATCGGCATCAGGTATATTCAACGTGGACTCCCTGAGCCTCAGCATCGACACCTACCTTAGCCAGCGAGAGGTCAATTGGCTTTGACACAGTGTGAAGCTTGAGCATTGATGGAGGTGGGAACAGGACAATGTCTTCCTTTATCAGTTCATCCTCAACATCCTCTGAAAGAAAACAGGGCCATGGTGTGTCTCAAGGGAAATGGAATAGGAGTCACTTAGACCACCAACACACTGAAGAGTTTGGAGAAACTTGGCTATGTGCCTCAGCCTGGACACCAACCTCTATGTCAGGCCCCAGGGCTCCCCAACCAGGGAAGAAAGCAAAGATGGGCCAGCTCCTGGATACCACCCCACCTTCATTGTGCTACAGGTGGACAGAGTGAATCAAACAAATGCCTTAGAGCCGACAGCTAGTGGTCCAGGCCCAGCCAGGCCCAGCCAGGCTCAGCGTTGACATGTTCTTTAAAACGGTGGGCAGGAAGCACAAGTCACATGACAAGAGGCCAGGGTTAGAGGAGTCATGTTTGTGTAAAAACGATAGTAAATTCTTACAATTATCACTATTATTTATTGAACCTTTGAGTTGAGCCATCCAAACCCAACTTGTCCTTTTGAGAGCTTGATTACTCCTGCTCCCACTTACTACAAGGGCATAAGGTATAGGCAGTGATGTAGCTGTCCCACATTGGGCAGGGACAAAGTGGCAAGCTGACTGCAAGCCAACTGCCCTGGACCTGCACCCAGAAGAGACTCCAGGACACCTCCTGGGTAGATCCTCACACAGCTGACTGAGGCTGAAAGTGAACCCTGGCAGAGTCTGCAGCGGTGGCAGCAGCCGGAGACACCCCAGCTAGCACGACCCTCCGGCCTGTCCCCGACCTGTGAAACACACACTAGAACGCTCAGATACGGGACCCCAGGAGAAGGCACCGGGGGAAGCGGGCTGGAAAAGCTGAGCACGTACTCCCCAGACAAACTGCCAGGGCGGGCCTGGACTGGGGCGAGGGCACGCAGGGCAACCTTAGTGCCCAGGACAGCTACCACTTGTAGCTCACTCAACAACCCCCTCACCCCACCGGGGAGAACCAGCCACCACCCTGGGAAAACCCATCCACTGAATAAAAAGATAAGACATAAAGGGGGGGGGTTGTGGGCTGTTAGCTTCAGTGGGTGGGGGGAGGGGAGCTGTGGAGATGAGAGACGGCAAGCAGGGTAAAAATGACTAAGATTTGTTCCGCGCATGTATGAAACCGTCAAAGAATATTTTACTAAACCTAGATTTAAATGAGACCTTTCTTAGTTTGAATCTCTGGAAACGTTACCCTGTGACCATAGCCTTACAAAAATAACCAGAAATAGAAACCAGATGTTCAGGCAGCAATGTGAATGGGTTTTAGCCATGGTGCTGGGTAGGAAAAGGAAGAAATCAAGGGAGATGGCAAATCAAGACACGTGCATGCCAAGCACTGCCCTGAACTGTGCGGGGACAGATGCAGTTCATGTGTAAGATAGTGAGGGATGGCGAGAAAACTGAGGGCAGAAAGGAAGGGAGGGGACAACACGCCGACAGGAAGACTTTGTGGTGAGAGCAGAGCTGTATGGCTAATCCCACCACGAGCATCAGGGGCCCCAGCCCAGCGGGCAGAGCAACCACTGAAGCTCATTTGGAGAACTTTGTTTAGTACATTGGGTGGGAGTGGGGGAGGGGTCGGAGTCTGGGATGGAGGATGGGTGTCTAGGAAGCAGGACCCCATAACACATATGGGGTTGGGTGAGCTGAAGAGCAGACAACTTCCCTTGGCTTCTGCAGGGAGGACCTGGCCCAGAGCGGGGAATTGGTTCAGGACCACATAGCAGGGCCAGATGTGGCGAGACCGCCATGCAAGGGAAAACCAAAGCACCGAGGAGCAACATGCTGGCCAAGACACCAAGCTGCCTGCAAATGCCAGTGGTTTCAGAGTGCTCTTTTTAAGGCCGCATATAAATGTCTGGTCGAACAGAAGCTAGGAGTTTGTTTTCCCATTTCATATACCCTTTGAAGGGAAAAGAAATACGTGTGAGGGGGGTATGTAGGGAGAGAGGGAGAGAGAGGGGGGGAGAAAGAGAAAGGGAGAGAGGGAGGGAGGAAGAGGGGGGAGGGACAAAGAGAGAGAGAAGGAAGGAGGAAGGAAAAGGGGGAGGGAGAGAGAGAGAGAAGGAGAGAGAGAGAGATAGAGAGAGAGACAGACAGACAGACAGACAGAAGAGAAGAGAATCACATTTCCTTTCAAGTAGGATCCAAAGAGAGCAAACGGCACAGTGCTGATTTGAACTCACTTCGTAACTCACATTGGCCTTGAACTCATGGTAATCGTCTTGCCTAGATTTCCACGAACCTGGAATCACAGGTCTGTATCACCAGGCCTGGTATCATGAAATGCTCTACTAAACATCCATAGCTAATACACTAAAGATGGGATGGGATGGGACAGTGAAGGTACCATTCCATTCTCCAAGAGATCCCAGCCCAGATAAAGAGACGAAGCACCTCACACACAGTGGCGAATACGCTGGCCTAGAAGCCTGGGCCAAGGTTCAGGAGCAGAGAGGGTCAGGGAAGCAGCCCGTGAGGGTGAGGCTGACAGAGGAGCCTCACCACTCTGCCCCGCCTCTCTCAAGAGTTCATCAGCCCCTTTCCAGGGTTCCTACGTTGAAATCCATCCTACACCAAGTCTACACAGCCCGATGCATAGCCCCGATCTTCAGCAACTCTTGGTACCCAGTGATTTGGTCCATAGCACAGCACTCAGAATCCTCCCTGCTGCCTGTTCCTGCCTGGTTCTCATACCCACTTCCCTCGGGGCCTGCTCCTCTCGGTAACCTCTTACACTCTCTTAATTGCCTCTAATTGTACAATTTCCTCATATCGTTCTTGGCTGAGACCGGCCCATCCTTCAATGTCTAGCCTAAAGGCCACTGTCTGTGGGCCTTCCAGGGACATCACAGACCTCTCCCCTGTATCTCTTGAGGTTCACACGTTTCTATGGGAGGGCACCTCTCTCTTTTGTCCCATCCAGTTCTGCCTTCCAAGAAAGAAAGATGTCCTCCACTCAGCACTGTCTACCTTCAGCAAAGCCTCGCCTATGCCTGCAGGGGGCTTCAAAGACTCCTAACGCAGACCAAAGGGCTACAAAAGGGAGCGCTGATCGCTGATCCTCCCCCAGAATGTGCTGCCTCTTCTGTACCCCAGGTCTCCTGCCCTCAAACTCTCCCTGTGCTTCTCTTCCCTAACTCTGTTCCTATCTTTACTTCATTTCCCTTGTCCGAATCATCATCCAAGCAGCAGAGAGGACCCCCTCCTTCCAGAAAGCACATGCATATACTTCAAATGGCTTCTGGGAACTGACAAAAGCAGTTCCGAGAGGGGTTCTGAAGGCCGAGCACCGTGTTGCTTTGTCTCCAAACATGAGTCACTTTCATCAGAAAAGCTTCAAGAGCTGCACAGGCCAGGGGCTTTGGATGTCAGGGCTTCTTGACTCCATCCCTCAGTCTGCACGGCCACAGACAGAAGCCTGCCCTTCCTGGGTAGGGCCACATCATCTCCACGAGCAGTTCCTGGTGATTTCTGAGGCTCCGGGACCTCTGAAGTGTGTTGTGCAGCATAAACAAGCCTGCCTCCATGATCAGAGCCTGCCCTGTACTTGCAGCTAGATCAAAGCTCAGTCAGCTGCACACCCCACACAGGCCCTTCTAAGAGTACAGCTCTAAAAGAATGCTTTAAAGGGAGAAAGAAGCGAAGTAAGTGAATAGCTTCAATGTGGCGAACAAAGGCAAACAGGTAAAGGGGCTGGCTGCCAGCAGGAGAGCAGACTCAAGAGTGCTCAAGTCCACCCTCTCAGGCCCAACCCGGCCCTGTCATCCTCCACTCCAGAGACTACCAGACTCTACCGTCAATTCAAAGCTACAGTGGAAATAAATGTTCTGTCTTGCTCTAGGAGTGCAGTGGCACAGGCACAGTCACTGTTGTGAGAGGCACAGGTCGGAGTGAGGAAGCCGAGCCCCTCACCCCCCTTGATGCATTTCGTGTCTCAGTCATGCTTGTAAACCTTTGATACGGACATGCCACCCCAGGCAGAGCTACCTCATATTCTGACCTGGAACTGTTGTCCAGAAACATTCTAAATGGTCCCAAAGAGCTCCTGTGCACAGCTGTGCAATGCAGATCCGGGGACAAGCAACCTACTTTGTGTTGGCTGGCCTGGTTTGGTTTGGGTAAATAATCTATTCTTTGTTCAGTTGGATGATTTGACTTGGTTTGGGAGATGGGGGTCTAGCCATAGGGTCCAGGCTACCCTCTAACTTTGGATCCTCCTGCTGTAGCCTCCTCAGTGCTGGTGTTCCATCCACCTATATAACATACATATACATATATATACACATACACATATACATATACACACATGTATACACACACACACACATATGTACACATTTTGTATGTTTGCTTGTTGTATTTTTGTTTTATTTTTCAAGACAGGGTTTCTCTGTGTAGCCCTGGCTATCCTGGAACTCACTCTATAGAACAGGCTGTCCTCAAACTCAGAGAGTTGTCTGCCTCTGCTTCCGGGATTAAAGTTAAGTTCCACCACCACCCAGCTTCCAATTCCTCTTTTAAGAACTAGTTAGAAAAGAAAGTCAGGCAGTAGATGGAGACAGGAATAGAGCGGCTTGGCCCTGAGGTCTCCAACCTGGAGCGAGTCCTGCCCCGTGCAGAGAGACAGCCCAGAGGGATGAGCCTCACCTACCTAGCTGCAGGGCATCTGGCTTATCACCAGTCCGGTCAGACACCAACTGATTTTTCCTGAAAGAAAAAGAAAAATGTCAGGGCAGAAGAGGAGACTGCCAGAGGAACACAAACTACACAGAAGACCACAAGGACCACTGGCCCCGATCCCCAGAGAGTGCACTGAGCAGGCCACAGCCAGCAGGGCTCGCTGGTGTCGCTGCGACACACTGTGGGACCGGGCAAAGGTCAAGCCTCATCATCAGGGTGTCGGCCTCATCCCTCATGGATTCAAAGTCAGATTTCTTCCTTCCTTCCTTCCTTCCTTCCTTCCTTCCTTCCTTCCTTCTTTCCTTCCTTCCTCCCTCTTCCCTCTCTCTCTCCCTCCCTCCCTCTTCCCTCCCTCCCTTCCTTCTTTTCTTCTCGCCCAGATTCCATGTAAAAAAAACCAACGTGTGGCCATTTAATCGAGGCTTCTGGGGTGTACCAATGTATGTAAAGGAACGCGGCCCCGTGGTTCTGACTTGTTATCCATGTGTGTGCATTCAGAACCTTCTAGAAAGGCTCCGCCCATGTAGTAGCTCTGCTCAGATTTGTTTTCCTCCATCATGCATCAATGTGAACCAAAGGACACAGAACACATTGAAAGCAACACTCTTACATCATCCTCCAAAAACTCATTTACTATGTTGAAAATGACAGTCCTTTTGAACATAGCATTGAAATATATTTTCCTCCACTGCCTTTGCACAGTAAGATATGACTGCAGCAACAATCATAGTCTCGCCTCGGGGCCCTCCATTGAACTGGCTTCCTCCAGAAGATGTATGAAGGGTGTGTGTGAAGACTGCGGGACACACAGTTCTCAGACACTGTGCCTGTGCTCCGTGGGACTCTCATTTTCTCTGTGGCTCCAGAGTTCCATCACACTCCCTCCCAAGAAGGTTGCTCCCCCCACCCACCCCCCATGCCCATCCCATTCAGCGAAGCTAATTTATTTCATTCAATCCTAAAGAATCTCAGAGTTCTGTGCCCAAGATTTCACAGGGGGTTGTGGGGCACCATGTGAGGGTAGAATGCTCTGGGAAACTGGGAAGAGGGGGTCCATGGATGCATAGCACCCCACCTCAACCATGAGGCAAAAGTAAGCTACATTATCAAAGGCCTCTTCCCTCAGACTCTCCCCAGCTCATGCACTACCATCAAAAGCCTCTTCCCTCAGACTCTCCCCAGCTCATCTGCTCCCCAGAAAACGCTGGGGCACTTTGATGGAAAAGACAGGGAACCCAGGAACAGGCAAGGAACATGAGGCCCAGGCACTTGCCCAAGATGACTTCTATGGTTTTTGTGAAGCATTTCAAGTAGGGACAGTAAAGACATCCCTCAAGCACTCCAAAGCCACCAGGGCCCTCTTAAACCTACTTGTCTCTGCTTCTTCCTCCTCACTTACGGAATCTCAGCAGCCTCCTAATGCTGTCCTGACACCTGGAGTGGCCGGTCCTCAGTCCCCACATCTTCCCATGGCATGTGCAGACTGATGTGATACTGCGCCCATAACATAGTTACTTAAAGGTCCCTGCTACTCCCACATCACCATCACCTATAGCAACTCCACGTTTACCAAAATAACTGCAGCATTAACAAAGTCCTCGTTGGTTCTCTGGATTATCTCAGCCACTAGACTATGTGCTTTGAAAACCTCAAAGGTTGTCTGTCTTGAAACAGCCTTTTGAAGTAGTTATTTCCCTCGGTGTCAAGTGAGGGTCAGCAGTGTTCCGTGGCTTGCATTAAGCCAGGCAGCACAGGAATTGAACTCAAACCGCTACTCTAAAGCTAATGGCAGTAGCCATCTCACCTAACTTCCTTATAAAATATAAACCCAGCCTCCAAAGACTACTCTGCAGGGCTCTACATGACCTGACTCTTGCCCAGAGGCGTCGGCAGCTGAGCCATCACGCTCCGCCTGCACTGCCTTGTGCTGAGAACTTCAGGAGAAGCCACTGTGCCTTCTCACACACTCTGCGCTCTACCCTGAACACTCTGACAGATTCCCGGTGCCCTAAAGCCCAACTGCAGTGCCCCCTACCTAAAGCGTGTATCCACATCCCAGCATAAATGGAGGGCTTTCTATCAGGTCTGTCTTCCTGGCAACAAAAGGGCAAAATGTTATGACAGGCTAGCCCACAAAGATGTCCATATTGTCACTGCCAGAACCTCCAGCCATTATCTTACAACCAAAAAAAAGTCAGAATGTGGAGGATCTGAGGCAGGACGGTGATCCTGGGTCCGGAGGTAGGAACAGCGCACATGTCACAAGGCAGCGGGGCTAATCCAGGAGACACAGTGGCAAAAGCAGACGGTAGGCTGACACACTTTGCAGGAGGAAGAGTGCAGGGGAGATCTAGTGATCTTCTCCAGCCAGCGCCTTGGCATTCGGCCGGAGAAGCTGATTTTGGACCTCAGCCTTCAGAACTGTGAAGAACGCAGTATCACGGTCAGCCACAGAGTGGGAGACTTACTGTGGCACCAAGGAGGGAAACAGGACCACTGCCCTCTCTTGTCTCACCGGGTGCTGGATGCCCAGCACTAGCCAGAGCTCCAGGGAGGACGCTAAATGGTGCAATAACCCTCACAGAAACTAGGTGATTTACACAAGCCTGCACAACTTAGAACTGCCAACACAGGGACTCGAAACCTGGCCACTGGTTTCAAACATCCCACTCTGTTCACTCCTTTAATTTGCACATGCTGCCTTTGCCATAAATTTCTATGGCATCCTGAAAATGGTAGGACAGGATCTCAAATGTTCCTGGTAACTCCTGAGAGGGTGGGGACAGTATGTCCACTGGGCCAGGAACAGCAGGGCCTCTCCCCAGTCATGGGACTTCCACCCAGAGAGCGATCCATCAGCCGTGTCCCATAGATCTCCTCACCAAAGGAGACCTCGAGTGTGCTCACATGTGGAGAATGTGCTATTGTTCCTTTCATGTGTCCCTTTGTGGCATAAGGGCTGTAGAGTTTAAAAGGTCAGTTTAAAAGAGTGTTCTTGCCTTTGAGTGAAAACTACTAGAAACAACAAAGACAAAAAGATAAATCAAGGCTTCAAAATGCTTTCTCCAAGTGCCACTACACAGATAGCCCAGAGGCATGCGTCAAGGGCCAGGGACAGACATGCATTTTGTCATACCCAGATGACCTTCACCCCATTTCTGTGCCTTATCACAGCCCACAGAGTGAGCAGCGAGCCAAGGTCCTGTGTTCAAGAGTCCAGAACTAGGACTTAGTCCCTGAGTAACTGAATCCTTGTGTGGAGAGAAAGAGTCACTGAGAGGCTGGCCAAAGGCGTCCTGTGGAAATCCTCAAACAACCCAGGCTGCTGCCAAGATTGTAGGATCCTCTCCACACACTGACAACAGGAGCCCATGGCTGAAGACAACACCTGCACAGCTCACCGAACACAGACAGGGCAAGATGGGGCCTACACTTAACCCTCAGCACCGGGTTCTAGGGTCTGTAGTACCAGAAGGTACTCTGCAGGCTACTAAAAGAGAAACATAAACACTAATCCGGCCAAAAAACCTTTGACCTACAATCTGTCCTGTCTGCAAAATATGCTAAGGCAATTGGTGGCAGAAAGCAGGGGGAGTGGCCATCCAAGTGTCTGGTTTGGCTTAAGGTCCACTCCATGTGATGGAGCCCATACCTGAAACACTGCTTGGGTGACCAAGATCTCTAAATAGCCCAGAGGCCTAGGGGGAAATCAAATATAATACTATTGGTCTAAAAAAAAAACAAAAACAAAAACAAACAAAACAAAACAAAACAAAACAAAAACACACACACAAAAAAAACCACCTAACAACAAAAAGACTCCTAAGGGCATTCGTCTGCTGCTGTACCCACAAATCAGTGCCGTATTCAGCCATCAGCAGAGGCAGGTCCTCCTCCAGTAAATAGGAACAAATATATAGCCAGATATTATGCAGAGAGTCAGTGAAACACACAACTCCAAAGGGGATGTCACCACCAACCCCTCTCCTCAGGGCTCAGGGAACCCAGTGGAAGAGAAGGCAGAGGCGTGGAGGAGCCAGAGGGGATGGAGGACACCAGGAGAACATGGCCCTTTAAATCCACTGGCCAAAGCTCATATGGACTCACAGACACTGAAGCAGCAACGCGGGCCCGCCTGGGTCTGCAGCATGCCTTCTGAGTATCACAGCTTTTAGTTTAGTGTTTTATGTTTTATAGTCCTGAGCATGTGGGTGAGTCTGAGCCTTATGCCCTCTCTTGGGGCTCCTTTCCTTCCATTGGTTTGCCTTGTCCAACTTCAGTCTTATAGTTGTTTTATCTTACGATATTTTATTTATTTTGTTATGTTGTTATCTCTTAGGAGCCTGTTCTTTTCTAATGAGAGACAGAAAAGAAGTGGATCTGGATGGGAGGGGGAGGAGGAACTGGGAGGGTCACAGGGAAGGGAAACTAATCAGGATATACTGTCTGAGAAAAGAATCTATTTTTAATAAAAGGATGGAAAAAAGAAAGAGGTGTCTCATTCTCCTGTCCCACCACTGAACATGTGGCCAGATTGGTTTCAGGTTCCAAAAAAGGCTACAGATAATATTATTTGATTAATGTCAACTTCCCTGATGGGGATAATAGTCCTGTGAATGGGAAGAAAATGTTCTTGTCCTTAGAAAATCTGAAATGAATTTCATGATACCGACTTTGACTCTCAGTCAAAGTGAGATCAGTAAAACAATATGTAAATACAAACACGTATATTAGTAAGAAAAAAGATACACAGAGCTTCCTACCAGCTAAATTTAGGCGATGAGGACACAGGTGGTCATTTCCTATGCTTTTGGTTTTACTGCAAGTTTGAACTTTTTCATGTTAAGTGGAAAAAAAAAAACACTTGGTAAGCTTGACCAGCAGAAAGGAGCCAGTGAGGAGACTCTGAGGAGATATTAATGGACAGTACCAGCTGTGACTCAAGCCAGAAAAGGGAGATTCTCGAGAGAAAAATCCCGGAGAGAAAAGTACTGGAGTTCAATGGAAAAGGAGTCGCTGAAGAGAAGAGAGAACAGAATGCAAGAAAACACTAAAAAGGAAGTTGCTAAGAATTCCCAGCCTCAACAAGACATGTAAACATAAACACATATCTAGATGCATAGTGCTGAGCTGGTCAGAACACCAGAGAACAGGAAGACTTCAGAGAAAAGCTAGATTGCCTAGAGACAACATAAGACTTCTCAATGAAGGCGGGAAGACACCTTCAGAGTGATTAGAACAAAAACAACCACTGAATGGGAATTTTCAGGGCTAAAACTACCATTAAAGATAAGCCAAAGACAGTCTCAGGCAACAACAACTAGTTGATTCTTACAGACCTCCACTGAGCAAATGACCGAAGGGCCTGTCTCAGGAAAAAGAAAAGAGCAAGAGACACGGTAAGAGACTGGAAAACATTTAAGTAAAACTAAATGATAATGGGCTATAAAAGTAGGAATGACCTCACCCACTGGGAACAGTAAAAACAGGAGACATGGCGGCAGACAAGAGACAGGGAAAATGGTGGCCAGGCTAAATCTTCTCCCCCTTGAGGGGAAGACTGATAAGTCTTGAGCTGTCAAGGCAATCATAATAAAGATGCAGAAGCAGCTTTGCAGTGTTACAACCCGCTCTGTAATCCTCAAACAAAGGGAAGCATGGGGGATTCCCCCAGACGTGCCACCTGAAAGAGCCAGGCAGCTTCTTCTTAAGTTTAGGTCGAGCACACGGCTCTGCAGTGGTTGTCCCACACCAGAGAACTCAAGACAGGAACTGGACTAAATACACACAGGAATGTCTACACAGCATTCCAGTAGCCCTGGGGCAGAAGTTACCTAAATGCCTATCAGTACCACATAAAGGGATGGACACTGAACATGCTACAGTGCCACTGACCCTTAAAGGAATCAGGCAGACACCAAAGGTCACACATACCACACAAGCCCATTGGTGTGAAATATCACACTTTGCCAGATAACTAGAGCTAAGAGGTTGGGACACTGAGCAATACGGGCCTATCCTGAAGGAAGGAAGTGTTTTAGAGCTACAGAGGTGATGGTTATATGACTGTATTGAATGTTTTCAATGGTCAAAGAAAAAGAAGAAAATAATAAAGAAAATGTACTGTAACAAAAAGACAATATAACAAGACAAAGAAAAGCTATTACGTCAGTGACTAAGGAAGGCACGCTGATTAAACCTGCACGAAGAAAAAAAAATGGACATGGGCTGGAGAGATGGCTCCAGAACAAGAGAACTGGCTACTCTTCCAGAGGGTTCAAGTCCCAGCGCCCACAAGGTGGCCCACAACCATCTGTAACTCCAGTTTCAGGGGATCCAGCGCCCTCTGCTGGCCTCTGCAGTCACTGACTGCATGTGATACACAGACATAATACATGTGTTAAAAACACCCCATACACAGAAAATGAAAATAAATTAATCTTCAAAAAGAGACAGTCAAACAGGCTGCATTATCACCTGTGAGATCTTTCAAAAGAAATGCAAAAGCTTAACAGCAAAACACAGGAACGTGCCTCTTGTATACTAGCTGTTCTAAAGCTCATGGGACAAAATGTTGTCAGAGGAATGGACTTTGGAATTAAATATTATTAGTGGTAAACCTACTTATTACAGAATTCAAAAGGGAAAATGTACCCACCAGGAACCTCTGTACTCCTAACAGCCCTCTCAAAATATAGGAACAAAGCTTTGACAGAACAAAGGATGAAGGGTTTACCTATGAGCACACCTCTCTCAGCAAATAATACCTCAAACAGGGGGGAAAAACTAAAAATGTTTGAAGGTCAAAATAATATGTGTGATTTAACACAGCTAACCATTAAACCATATATATTCTTGGCACGCCCATATGGCTTTAATTACAAAAGCTAACACAAGCAAGTTGGAATTTTCAAAATATTCCAAGCTGTATTTCTGACTGCAAAGAATTTTTTTTTTTAGAAATCCAATAATAAAGATAGCTCCTCTACAATCCTCCAAAAAGAGACATTAGTAATACTAAAGAAATGATAGTAGAGGTTAGAAACATTTCAAATTGGCTACACAGAAAACTCAACCCTGGGCAGCTGGTACATGGTTAACAGCTGGGAGTGAGTGTCCTAAGAAGCCTGTTATTGTGGAAAGTTTACAGCAGAGAGCCAAGTATGAAACAGCAGGGGAAGTAAGTACACGATTTACAGAGAGGGAAAGTGGTTCAGCAATCCCCAAAGCTGGTCTCCTGAGGAGACGAATAGAGGCGCACCCTTGGGGGTCCTCGATCTGCTAGCCTAACCGGTCATCATTACTGGCCAGGAGAAAGGCCAGGCATAACCAACAATACTGAGAGGGCAAGGGAGGGGTTGAAACATTTTAAACAGAATGTCTTCAGGAAGACGCAGATAACCAAGGTCAAAACAAGGCAATGGAAAACTAGCAAACTGGACAATGTTGGGTAAGGCTCTAGCCATGCAAGCCTGGGGATTGGAGCTCAGACCCACTTAAAGACGGGGGTGGGGTCGGTAGACACATCCCACGCAGCTGACCTCTGAAGCTTCACGTGCACACCACAGCATACACACAAGCATGCACACTTACACACACAAAACAATATTTAATTTAAAAAGAAAAGAATCACAAAACTGACTTAAGAATGACCTGGAAATCTGGAACTATAATCCTATCAAGCAGGATGGCTCATGCCTGTGGCGCCAGCACGCACTCTCAAGGACTGGAGGCCAGAGAGACAGACACTCAAAGCAGAATTCAAGCAGCCTGAGCAGCAACATACGTGCTTGGGTTCTTGCCGATTTGTGCCACCAACTTGACATAACTCTCCCCAGTTTCCACTCTGAATGTAGGCCCCACTTGGGTAGGAGTTTCAGGAGAGCACCCCTGAGACTCTGCAAGGGAGGCAAGTTACTCACTTCTTAAACCTTCCCTCAAAGAAAGCTGTATAAACTAAGTGAGTGACTATATCAAGTAAATAAAGAGCACAGGCACACAGGCGCGCACACACACACACACACACACGTGTGCAGTGCACACAGCAGCAGCTATGCACAGCTGAGAAGATGTCAAAGGATGATGGAAGTACAACCTCCAAAAAAGTCACTTGCCCACGTAAGTTATGAAAGTAAGAATTATGAAATGAAACGCCGGGCAACTGCAGTGGCCAGGAGTTTTAGGGAAAGGATGACCCGAGAAGGATGCAAGACTTTCAGTAGAAAATTTAATGATGTAACTCACACTAGCACACAAGAGATTTAAAATATGAAATAACTGATGCTGAAAAGGCGCCTGATATAAACATACCCACGGACATTCCTAAAGAACGGAACCCTGGAGAAGCTCAAGGGACAGAATGGCTTCTGAATGCTGTGTCTCAAGCTGCACCAGAGGCATGCAGGCAGGGACCCTGTCGGCGAGAGCCAGACAGGAATCTGGCAGAGTAGTCAAGGATTGCACACACCAACACACCAAACAAGACTGACATCACTAGCTGCAAAACTAAGGGAGTCTCGCGCCACCCCCATTTTACCTAGGGTGTCTCTGAGATTGCTCTATGGATGTTAACATATGGTGCTCCACCCTTCAGACACTTCCTACCCCAGACCCCTTGGAGGCTCCCTCTGAGAAGCTGCGTGCTGCTCTCTTCCTGCAGTTCCCCGCAGAACCGTGCTCTTTAGACTGCTCTGTGGAGAAGCAGCTGCCTTGGTGCGTCCTGTCCTCAGACCTGCTGATACGAAAGGCTTTTAAAAATCTCTGGGTTTTTCATGGCAGAGGTTCTTTTTCTTTTTCTCTTCACCTCGCTGTTCCCCATTTCTCTGGCTTCCTATGTGGTCACGGGTGAAGTCCCTATGGGAAGGTGGAGGTGCACTGCTGAAGCTGCATGCAAACACGCTGCAAAGCTTGTTGCGAAGTTGGGGTTACTAACAAGCTCAGGAGAGGAAGGGCGTTTCTGAGCATCTCACCACTGGTGGCCAGGGTGACGGACAGGAGGTGTCCGAACCTCTGGAGGGGCTTCCTCTGCCTCCCTCCACCACCAGATGAGCAGCAGACGTTTTTAAAATTAAGCCACAGAGAACATGAGGTCTCTGGAAGGACTTCAGGTTATCAAGAAGTCATTGTGTGCTTTAACCATCACAATGTGTAGCTCAGGGACTTCGACAAGTCTCTACTTCACACGCTACTTGCCAGTTCCCCAAATGTCAGCCTTCAGAACGGAAAGACTTCTTCTTCTTCTTCTTCTTCTTCTTCTTCTTCTTCTTCTTCTTCTTCTTCTTCTTCTTCTTCTTCTTCTTCTTCTTCTTCTCTTCTTTTCTCCTTTTTCTCCTCATCTGCTTCCTCCTCCTCCTTCTTCCTCTTCTTCCCTTTCTCTTTTTCTCTCACCATCTTTTTCCTTTCCTCTTGAGGATGTGGAAAACCTGACTATAATTGGCTGGTCTGGTATTTCCTGTTAAGAACGCTCTCTGCTTGGAACACTGTAAAAACAATCTGCCTTAACAATTCAACCCAAATAAATGATCTTCCTGCAAGTGGTAAAAATCCCTAATTGGGAATTAGGCTGCATACCCAGGTCTCTCTCATCCGGGTCCATGATGACGAAGGTTGGACAAAGATAGGCATCACCCGGTGATGACAGATTGGGGGTGGGTCGCTGATGGCCCTGCATCCTCCTGGAAAATCCATCGGTCCAGTGTGTGGCTGGATGGAACACACGTTGTACCCCGGCCTCCTGAGCCATTGTTCTCGGGGGTTGGTAATTGCTCGGCGTAACTCTCTTTCCGTATGTGTCCCTCCTGAGATGCTTTGGCACACACCCTTGACAAGAAGTGTGCAGAGCCCGGGCAAAACCCAAGAGCACGGCCAACATTTCTCCTTCCTGTATATCTATTCCATGAGTCAAGATGGATTCTGGAACATTCCAAGAACAAAGAAATTTACCCTAGTCTCACGTTCAGAGGGTTCTTTCAAGGGCACAGTTTGCAAAACAAAGCTGTACTAGCTATGACCTCCCCTCATATTGTCCTCCCTATTCTTCCACTTTGGCGCAAGGCTTCTGCTTAGTTAGTATTGAATGACTCTCCCTCTGGGAGCCCTCAAGCTCTTGGAGGTCAGCAGGATGCAGCCCATTTGACTGGAGGGTTAGTAAGCCATTCCAGACTAGTCCAACCTGGATGCCTTAGAGCAGTGGTTCTCAGCCTTCTGAATGCTGGGACCCTAATATATGTTATCGTGATTCCCAACCACAAAATTATTTTTGTTGCTGCTTCATAACTAGAATTTTGCTACTGTTGTAATTCATAATGTAAATATCTGATATGTTAACACCCCCCCAACGGGTGGCAACCCACAGGCTGAGAACCACTGCCTTAGAGAAATGGACTGGGTAAGGAGAGGGTGTCGTGTTTTCCCCACAATCCTGGGAGCAGGCAAGGCCAGGCACATAATCTTGGGCTATAGACATTCTGGTCCATGCATTTTCAAGTATCCCATGCTGGAAGCAAGAGGCCTTGGTTGCATCTTCTTGATACTTAAACCACATTAGGACAGGCTGCCCTTTCTTCTAGGGTCCATAATTCAGCAAAGCTTTGTGGTCCTCATTCTGGTGACTCTTGTTCAGGACTCGAGTTTCTGGTGTGTCTGGGCTCCACTTCACTAAGTAATCGGTGCTAGGAGGCAGGAGTTCAGTACATAGGAAAGGAGGCTGGTGTGATGGTGCGACCTCAATCCCGGCACACGGGAGACAGAGACAGGCAGATCTCTGTGAGGTCAAAGCCAGCCTAGTCTACATAGCAAGTTTCAGGACTGCCAGAGCTACATAGAGAGAGTCTGTCTCAAAAAAGAAAAAAGTTTAAAAATGTATAGAGGCAATGTCACTCCTGGAGAATAAGCATCTTGGGAGAAAAGTAGTCTCTAGGGGTTGCAGCCCTGGACTAGGGCCAAATTCATCAAAGCATCCAAACTTTTGACTCAGACAGACAGTAAACAAAACACAAGGATGCCAGTCCATGACCTACTTTCAGCTAGGTCTCATCACTGCCCCCTGTGCCCACTACTTGGGCTCCCAGGTTCAACCAAGCCTGCTCAGAAGAAGCTGGATGGAGAAGAATGCTGAAGAAACAATGGGAAGTCTGGCCCATGTAGACTCAGGGGTAATCCAGAAGTGAGCAGGGCACAGCCTAAACTGCCAGCCAACACACCTTCTAGTTAGGATCCACGCCTCCTTCTCCAGCTCCCCAGTGGCACGAAGACTCCATGGAAATGGCACTTCTTGGGACAAAGCTTCCCGGACTTGCCTCCCAAGAATGGTATGAGAGTCTGGGATAGAAAGGATGTCTCCATGACCTTGACCCAAAAGTTCCTCACAAGCCACCAGGAAGGCATTGCATAAGTGGCCTGGGTTTCCACAGTGGCTGGAAAGCTGCGTGGAGATGTTTGCTTAGCTGTGAGTAGAGTCACACTGGGGCAGTGGTTCTATCCTTACTGTCGCAATGAAGGCCAACAAATGTATCCAAGAAAGGGAAGGAGCCTTGCCAAGGAGAAAGGCCGACTTTCCCCTAGCCCCATCAAACATTCAGTCTACTTAGTTCTGTTTGGTCGAGTATGCCAAAGGACAGTGTCTAACAACTTGTGGGATGATGTATTATCATTTTGAACACACCAGCCATTCCCTGCTCACTGTATTCACTAAAGACCTAGGAAAGGCAGGTGGGACGGCACTGTCAGGCCATGGAGACAGAGCAACCACACAGAAAGGGACAAATGAGAAAGCAAAGCCATTCTTGTTAAGTGACACTTGTGTCTCCAAGTGGCTTTCAGATGATCTGCCCTGGCCTGGATCTCCCTTCCTGTGACAGCCTAGGTGTTCTAAATGCCAGCGCTGCCTCTGGGACAGCCACTGTCTGCTTTCCCAGGCACCTGCAGAGCAACTCCCAAGTCTAATTCTCACAAAGTCCTGGGAGCACAGGGACTTTCAGCCTTATTTTTACAAATGGGGACACTGAGGCTCAGGCTTCAGCTGTCCCCTCTGAGTCAGTCTCCCACTCATAGGTCCGTGGTGACACAGAGGCAAGTTCTGGATCCAATGAAAGACCTTGTCTCAAGAGCTAGGTGGAGAGCAAAAGAGGAAGGCATCCAGTGGCGACCTTTCCACACACACTAGCACACGCATGCTCACAAACACACCTGCGAAATTTTCAAAGTTGAAATGGTGTGAAAGGGAAGCTCAGTGGTCAAGAACCTGCCTAGTGGGTGCAAAGCTCAGGGACAGAGACCTGCCCAGCATGTACAGAGCTAAAAACAAGAACAGGGAAGACTTCGAGAGGCCACCCAGACAGTGTATGTATGTCTCAGGCCCAGGAATTCTGAATGTGTCTCTGAAAGTGACCTGGGTCTAGGATTTGTTTGTGGTAGCAAGGATTGAAGTCAGAACCTCAGGCATGCTAAGCAAGAGCTTTGCCACTGGATTACCTCTCCAGCTGCTTCCCACCCCACTCTTACCCCTTTTGTGAGGTAGGGTCTACTACACCGCTTTGATTGATCTTGGACTTGTTCTTTAGTCAAGCAAACCTTGAATGTGTCTCTCAAGCAGCTGGAATGGTAAGCCTTCCCCCACAAGGCCTGGCTCCGGTATCTTTTTCTTAATTTTTCTATTCCTTTAATCCCTGGAGTCTATGACCAATTGTAGCCCGTGGATGACCAGAGGTCTCCCTGGGCACACAAACCCAGGGAATCCTCTATCTTTCCCCAGTTTGGGCAGAGAAACCATTTGGTCCCTTCAGTTACTCCCTTTTCCATCCCACACTGCCCATCATGGAAAAAGAACTTCCAGGAAACTTTGACCTACTCTTAAAGCACAGAGGACAAACTGTTTTCTGGATATTTCTTAGAAGGAGGAGAGGGAAGAGGTTGTCCCAAGCTCAGTAGCCTCGTGAGTCTGAGCATCATGCCACCTAACACACACAAACCAGATAGCTGTGGGATTTTTGTGAGTAAGCCAGCCCCGACTTAGCACCATCTCACTCTGGGCTAAAATTAGATGTGTCCCTGAGCCAGCCAAGCTGCCTCCTGTGCCTCTCCTGGCAGCCATTTTCACTAGAAACGAGGTGTGACTACTCCTGAGTCCAAACTGAGGATCCTCTCCGTCTCTGCCCACCCTGTGTCTGAGGCAGGTCCCCAGCTACTGAATACAGACAGTTTGCATGTGGGAAGCCTGGCAGATAGGGCATGTACTGAGAAATTGAGACACGGCAGAGAAACCAGCTATTCAAGGTTGCTCTGGAGAGTGGGGGCTCAAAACTGAAACTTTCTCAGAGTCCCAAAGCTGGAGAGCACACAAGCGCCTCAAGACGTCAATACACGGGGATTTCAGATTTTTACATTCCCTGTCGGGATCCCTTGGTGGTAACAGATTTCACGGGAGTTTGTTAAGAAAGCGTGGGTGGGTAGGTGGATGGGGGGGTGTAAGCAACACAATCTCTTCTCACCTCCACAGAAAAACTTCTGCCAAAGCCTGGTGTGCTGGTGCATGCTTCTAATGCCATCAGGTGGAAGGCAGAGGCAGGCAAATTTCTTGAGTTCTACACAGTGAGTTCCAGGACAGCCAGAGCTACATAATGAGGAAAATAATTAAGCAAAAAATACAAACTTCTGTCACAGCAGAATGAAGCCCCTTGCAAGACTCTGGCTTTCCTGGAACTCACTTGTAAGGATCTGAATCTAATGAGACAGACACCTATCTCCCACATCTGCAAGTCCTTCCTTCTCAGACATCATCCTCTACCATCCGCAGAGGCACTGTGCAAAGACATAGACTAGACCTCAGTCCCTGAATCATGTAGGCAAGAAATAGCCTCGGTAACACAGCCGGCAGGAAGCGCTTTAACCAGTGGTATCTGGAGCTCTTTCCAGAATAAATATAAACCTTTTGAAGCAACTAGAACCACGCCACACTGTAGGAAATGTCAAGTTGAACCTCATGGGGTAAGTCTAATCAAAGGGTCAGGGTTTGAAGAAAACATCCAGGGGGGTCAGAAGAGGGTTCTGGGCCTTGCGGGGTCAATGAAGGTAACGCATCTGGTCGGGGATGGACAGAAGCCAGTTTTCCAGTGGCCAACTGGTGCAAGCTACCAGTTCTGTGATAGCCACGGTTCCTAGGAGTCATCCCCACACAGCAAAGGAGCTGCTACACCCCTAATCCTCAGTCATTTGAGCATGCGCCCTCAGTCTCTTGGCTAGCCCATTTTGTGTCATCACCGCACCTGATTCCAACTTTTCATGTCCCTGACCTCATCCATTTTTAGGGTCTTTCCTCAGTGGTAGAGGAGACACGCTATCTGCCACTCACTTTCCCTACCTGGTTCCTCATGCTTCGAATCTCCTTCAGTGAAAAGACGTTAGGGTAGTGAGAGAAGCCATCACATATCCTTGTGCCCTTCGCTCAGGGTCACAGACCACATCACTCTTTTCTTTCAACACACACATGCAGACACATAAGCACACACTCCTTTTGACACACGCATGCAGACACACAAGCACACACTCCTTTCCAGGGGAGGAGGTCGTCTTGCTGCAGCATTTAAAAGCAAGCTGTGAAGTCACGCCACACCACAGCTAAGTACTTCAGTCCGCCCCTCCTGAGTCAGTATTGCTCCCTGGAGAGATCTGTGTGGCTTTTCTGTGACGACACTTTAAAGCCACGATCCTTGTCTAAGTACTCCCAGACTCCCACATTTAGGACCTGTTCCCTTTGGAGTCGTTTTCTTCCAAAAGAGGAAGAAGGAGGCAGTTGTAATGTCTCTGCTGAATATTAAATGAGCTACGCTTTTGTTTTTAACTAAAATGGGTTATGTTCAACTTTTCTTCATTAAATTCTCTCCTAGAGCTTTTAAGGGTGGCTGATTGCTCACATCTAGGATAGAAAGTGCCTTGAGACCTATTGGGAAGCTTTGGTGGGGCACAGGGGTGGCTTTGGGCTGTAGTGGTCTATGGTGTGGGTAGATTTCCTTGGCAGCTTTCGGGCTGGTTCCTGGACACCTGTCACATGCCCTCCATCACAGCAGCTCCTTCACTGCGCTGTGTAGGTGGGTGTGGATTACTGAACCTTCACTCTAGGTCTCTTGGAGGGGCAGAGTGCTTGGCCTGGTCCCAAAGCTGACACTCGTAGGGTCCGCAGTTGGGTGATCTCTTTTCACTGAAAGGAAATTTTAAAGAGAGAGAGAAAGAGAGAGAGAGAGAGAGAGAGGAGAGAGAGAGAGAGAGAGAAAGAGAGAAAGAGAGAGAATGTAAACAAAGTGACCCAGGCCACAGGAAGCCATATTGTCACTTGTAAGAATGTTCCTCCCATCACTTGCCTCAAGAAGCATCAGAGGGGAGACTGAGGGCCACAATCATGTAGGCCCAGAAGGGGCAGTTTAATGTGACAGCCACGCCCATCCCAGACCTTTCAGGTGAAGGGACTCGTTCCCCCCTTCCCCCCCACCCCCGGACCTTCATGGCAGAAGGAGGAAACGCCTTGTTCCCTATGCAACAAGCCCACTGTCAGGAGTGGCTGTCCTCCAGCTAAGCTCCACCATCTTGGGAAGTTCATCTGTGCCCTCTTGCAAGAGAAGTTTGCTACAGTCAACAAAGATGAAAAAGGAATTGGAGATATGAAAACTGCTTTGACATCAGAGATGGAGATGCAGAGTTTGGAGTTTGCCCAGCTGGTTTCCTGTCTTGATTCAGAGATTACACTTAAATGATTGGATGAGTCTCAGAAGAGACTTTGAACTTTGGACTTTCAACATTGTTGAGACTGCTATAGACAACGGAGACTTTGGAAGTTGGACTAAATGTACTTTTTTTTATTATGCTATGGCTAGGTATGATCCCCCCCCCATAGACTCACGTGTTTGAACAAGTCTATGGAGGCCAGGGACTAGAATGTCATGATTTGAATATGCTTGACCCAGGGAGTGGCACTATTTGGAGGTATGGCCTTGTTGGAATACTTGTGTCACTGTAGGCATGGGCTTTAAGACCCTCATCCTATTGGGAGGCAGAGGCAGGCGGCTTTCTGAGTTCGAGGCCAGCCTGATCTACAGAGTGAGTTCCAGGGCAGCCAGGGCTACACAGAGAAACCCTGTCTCAGGGGTGGGGGGTGGGAGGAAGCCAATACCCTCACCCTAGCTGCCTGAAAGTCAGTCTACCACTAGCAGCCTTCAGATGAAGATGTAGAACTCTCAGCTCCTCCTGCACCATGCCTGCCTGGATGCTGCCATGGTCTCACCTTGATGATACTGGACTGACCCTCTGAACCTGTAAGCCAGTTCCAATTAAATGTTGTCCTTATTAGAGTTGTCTTGGTCATGGTGTCTGTTCACAGCAGTAAAACCCTAACTAAGACATTCCCCAAAGTAAACGTTGGTGGAATGATGCCTCAGCCTCTCCAGGGAACCTCAGGAGGAGGGGAAGACACTGCTTATGTCAACCCTTGGAAAGAAACTTTGGCAATCCCATTCATCCACAAATGCACCCCAGGCCTGTAGACTGTTTGCACTCCCGCATGTAGTGTGTGGAGAGGGTATTCAGCTGCTGACTACCACCTTGTGCATGCAGCTCTTGCATGTAGCCCGGGGGCAGGAGGGGCTAGAGTACACATAGGCTTCAGACACCCGAGTTGGGGTGCCATCTTTGCCTCTACAGAGAGTCTCTCATCCCTGCTAAATTGAAATCAAGTAGCTTGCAAGCTCTGCTGAGCAGAATCAGCCCTTTCACTGGGGATTTAAAAGGCACTTTGGGAACTTGCAGTGCCTGGGGCCATCATGACAGAGATTGGTTTCCATCATGGAATATGGCAGAAAATGAATTGGTTATTGTTGGTACTGTCCCCCAACCTCCACTCCCCAGCAGAGCCAACCCTAGCACACACCCAGACTCCTCCAGGCTCTGAGGATGATGTATTTCTGCTCTCTGCAGCTGGAACTCAGGCCTTGGTTTGCAAATATGGTCCCATCTTACCTAATTTGAAAACCAGTTCCCTACTCCTTAATTCGCCACAACCACCAACTGACACCCACACCCTAGCCTCTCTTCTTGATGAAGGTCCTTTGAACAGGGCTCCCAGAACACTGAGTGTCCTTACTGTCCTGTTCCTCAATACAATGCAATCCACCTTCTACCCACAGCTGTCGTCTCCCTAGAGTGCTCTCTCTGAAGCCACTGATGATTTCCTCCGCTCCATCCTGCCACCAGATTCAGCAACATGCCACCCTTCCCAAATGACCAGCCTCTGCCTCCTAGAGACGGTCTCTGCCTCACCAGGCCTGGATCGGACTCCCTAGTCCTCCTCTTGTGCTGACCATTCCTTTCTCTTGCTCCATGCCAACCAAGCATGCAGGTCTCCTGCTGCAAGATTCTGGCCTTGATGCCTTTATCAGTCACTCTTGGTAATGTTTACTTCACCCTCCAAGAACGTCATCAGCCAGAGCCATGCTAGTACCACCCTAATGGCCCTCTCTCCCCAAGCCTCTTCGCAAATTTTGCACAGGATCTGTATTCTGCTTGCCCTCAAATATGGAAACAAAAGTTCCCCTGTCAGAAACACCCATCCTAGTCTTAATCCACACAGTCCTATATCCTTGCAGCACCAGGCTCACAACCTTTCCTGCCACCCATATTCTGAGGTTTCTTCTTCCTGGAAACTCAGCTCCCAGCCCCTCTGTCACTTTGTTCAGTACTGTCCTGGACTAAGCTTCCTAAAGTATGCCTCTGCCTGGTGAGTGGTTCGAGTTTCCACCCACAAAGGAGGAAGAGGTGGGAAAGTTAATTACCCCAATTTGTTCAGTACATGTATGCATCAAAATATCACACTGTATCCTAAAATATATACAATTATTAGGCACTGATCAAAAGATGTTTAAAGTTCAAGAAGACAAAAATACTATCTTGGTTTAATCATTTTCACAATTTATACATGTGTCAAAATACCACATTGTACTCCACAATCCTATATAATTAACCATCATTGATTTAAGAAATCGCCAGGCCACCCAAACTACTTGAGATTCATTTCTTTGTATTGCCTAGAAAAGAAAGCCTGGCTTTCTAGTCACCTGTGCAGTCCACAGTCCCTCTCCTCCGGCCTATGCACCAATGTCCTAGCTGCCCCTCTGCCCTTTCTTCTGTTCACCCCATCTCCTCAGCATGGAATTACCCACTATCCAGAAACCCTTGCAATGCCAACTCCTCGGAAGTCTTCTTCCTTGGCCTAGGTAGGAGACAGCGAGGACACGCCAACTGGTTTAAAGTCAACTTGACACTGGCTAAAGTCACTGGAGAAAAGGGAGCCTTAACTGAAAAAGAAATGATTCCATAAAGACAGATTGTGGGGCATTTTCTTAATGAGGGTGGGGGGAGTCCATTGAGGGTGGGGCCATCCCTGGGCTGTTGGTCCTGGATGCTGTATGAAAGCAGGCTGAGCAAGTCGTGGGGAACAAGTCAGTAAGCAGCACCCCTCCATGGCCTCTGTATCAGCTCCTGCCTCCAGGTTCCTGTTTGAGTTCCTGTCCTGACTTCATTCAGTAATGGACTATGATGTGGAAACTTAAGCCAAATAAACCTTTCCCTCCCCAAGCTGTTTTTGGTGATGGTGTTTCATCACAGCAATAGTAACTAGCTAAGACAGGCTGCCTCCACAGATCCACTTGGTCATCTGGACCTCAAGTTTCCCCACCTGTAAAATGGGCCCAGAAGCCCTCCTAGTGTTGCCACCAGGATTAAATGCCACCAGAATTAAAATTCATCTAAAGCAACAGGGCCTGTTAAATAGTGAGTACTCAGGAGCATGTCACAGCTTCATTATCCTTGACACGGCCCAGACTCTAAGCAGCCTTCTGCTAGGTTCTTTTCCCTTGTCTTTCCTGAACCCCCTCAGTCCTATCAAACATCTGTGTATCTCAGACTCTTGAAGGCAGGGTCCCTCTTCAGCACGGCTCTCCTCAAACCACTTGAACAGCAAGAGACACTCGGCAAATGCTTTGCTGAACTGAACAGAATTAACTATCATGTATTTATACTGAGATCAAAAACTGTTTACTCTATCAGGAAAAGGCTCTGCTTCTAAGGGACCCATGGCTCCGAAACTGTCTTCGACAGGAAATGAAAGAAAGCCCATGGCTTTAGTAACTTCTCATGGAATGAACAGAGAAAACAAAGTAGAATTTTCTGGAATGAGGTGCACACATGGAATCTGACTACACAGGAAGCCGTCCTGGCAAGCCGTCGCTTTGATTTGATGAACTCGGCCTCCAAGGACTTCTCTTCAGGGTGGGAGTGCCATCCCTAAGAGGGCGGCACAGCAGAATTCTGCCACTTCGCTGCTATTTGGGGAAATCAACTGAGTGAGTCCTCAGGTGGAATGGGATTAGACTCAAGCTCTCTCCACCCCGGTGCCTAAGCATTCACTCCTCAGGGGGACGCAGAACTGGAAAAAAGAGGATTCTCCTTTATTTAAATCCCAGTCCTTATAGGGGCACACAGGCTCCCATTCTTCTCCATGGCCCACCATAACTCTGCAAGCATCAGAAATGCCTGCAGACAGCACAGCTGGATACAGGCCTAGAGAGGAGGGCTAAGAAAGAACCAGAAAGCTGCCTCCAGAGTTGGGACTAAGGTCCCAGGCACGGCAGCTGACTTATTCCCCCAAGAATCTTAGGCTTAGAGGACAATGAAGAACAATGAATGTGTTCCAGGCACAGAAAGGGGCTCACGAATGCCGCTCAGACTTCAAACAACCCATCTCTAATTCATAAAGCCACCTCCTCTAATTGTACTTCAGTTATCACCATCCCAAAGCTCTGAGACACAGACAGACAGACAGACAGACAGACAGACAGATGGACGGACGGACGGACGGACGGACAGTGGTGTTGTCAGATAATTATTCCTGTGTGGGATGTTCCATTCTACTCTGAAGGGAAAACTTCACACTACAAACACAGACATAGATGCACACGCACACCCACATGCACACACAAAGCACACAAACACACACACACAAACGCATGTGCACGTGTGCAGCATCCCCCAGGAAAGCCACTAACTAACCTTTACTGTTACTTATTGAAACACTGCTGAACAGTACAGGAGCTGGGGTTCGAGGTAGTTCACTCCCGAGCTTGGGCAACAGGAGGAATGAGACAGTCTATCAACCCTGCCGAGTGTGGTGTGCACAGGAGGAGCAGGAGCCAATCAGAAAAGGTGTCGTGAAGAAGGTGGCACTTAAGGTGATGAATATCAACAATACAGTTTAGGTCGGTTGTTCAGCTGGCCTGGTTAGCTATGTTGGTTGGCTCAGTGGATAATTTGGTTGGTCTGGTCCATTAGTCGGGTTAGTTGGGTTGGTTGGTTGGGCTAGTTAGTTGACTGGGTTGGTTAGATTGTACTTATTGGTTACTTGGATGTTTAGTTGTTAAGATGAAAGTGTGAGAAAAATAAAGTAAATATGAATTAATGAAAGTCAATAAGAAAAGCAAAGAATGTTTGAATTGGTTCAGTTCTCTTTTTTTATACTTATTTTTTTAAAAGATGTACTAATTATTATACCTAAGTACACTGTAGCTGTCTTAAGATACACCAGAAGAGCCGGGTAGTGGTGTACCCTTTAATCCCAGCACTTGAGAGGCAGAGGCAGGCAGATTTCTGAGTTTGAGGCCAGCCTGGTCTACAGAGTAAGTTCCAGGACAGCCAGGGCTATACAGAGAAACCCTGTCTCGAGAAGAAAAAAAAAAAGAAAGAGAGAGAGATACACCAGAAGAGGGCGTCAGATGGCTATGACCCATCATGTGGTTGCTGGGATTTGAACTCAGGACCTTCAGAAGAGCAGCCAGTGCTCTTAACCACTGAGCCATCTCTCCAGCCCTGTTTAGTTCTCCTAACGGTTTTCAGGGTGTATTCCACAGCATTCGTCAGTATGGTTTGCTCCTCCCTTCCACTTTCTAAATTCATTTATTTGCTCAACATTTATTAATGCCAGGCTCAAAACCAGACCTGGATAAAGATTAGGGAATAAGGCCCATCCCAGTCTTTAAGGAGTCCAAAGCAAAGATGAAGTATCAAATTATTACTCCATCTATATTAAAAGTTGCCATACATATATAAAAGTTGTTCATACAGTGAGAGAACCAAAGAGAAGTATGAAGATTCTTCTAACCAGGCCACTGATGGTGAGAAGCACAAGAAATGTTGCATGGAAATATCAAGGGCTGGCCCTCTGGGTGCTACCCTGTTGTCCGACAGCCTTGACGATGACAGTCTTCATAAGGTCTGCATCCTGGACGCCTTCCTTGCCTCACCCTTACCCCGATCCCCAGAATGTGAAGGCAGGCTTAGCCCCATTTCTTTGTGGGCCTCTGCTGGGGTTCGGGTACCCTGTGATCTGTGGGAAGCTATCTGGGAGCCCAGCAGACTGGATTCTCAGGACCAGAAAAGGCGCTGAGGCCCTGGACACCCGGCCTTGCACTCACGCCCACAAGCATCTCCAGGTTGTCTCCGAGCTCAACAGCCTCCTTCCATCAGGCAACAGCTACGTCGTCTACAGGGGATAGCCTCCGGCTCTGCACACCGGGACTCACGCCTACAACAGAGCTGACAAGGATCTCAGGACCTGCTAATGCCCATGTCGGATGAGAAGAGGAGACACGTGGACAGTATCCCTTTGGAGAAACCTGTATCATGGGAAGCTCCTGTGCATCCCCTGCAGGATGCACAGTATCGGTGACATGAGAGCCCTGGTGCTGTACCTGAGGCTGCAGTGATGCCATCAGCTTCCTGGGGACAGAGGGGGACCTGTGATGTGCATCACAGCCACATGGCATTTGATCACCAGTGTCAACCTCGGAAGGGAAAAGAAACAGTGGTGGGCTAGGATAGGAGTGCGAACACAGGGTCACTCATGGCCAGGCTAAGACCAGGGGAGGTGGGCGCCGCAGAACACAGCTCTCCAGGCCAGAACATGGAGCAAGGCTGAGCTCCAAGAGGCCACCTGGTCCTGTGGGCGGGCCAGAAGGCAGGGGGAACATCTGGGTGTTGTGTAGGTCTCAAAGAGCAGGCAAGTTTGAGTCTCCAGAGTCTTACATAAAGACCAAACAATGCAGAGACAAATTAAGATGAAAATTCTACCCACAACTCGTCCCATGTGGTCAGACTCGGGACACTGGGTGAGGGGAACAGTCAATAAACTACAGATGCCACATCCTCTCCTAAGTGATGGCCAAGTTTCAGCTGGCAGAAGTCCCTCCAGCCTGGCCTGCGGATAGGCACCTGTGGGTCTAAAGCCTCTGTTCCTGAACTGGGGACTCCAGGAAGGGACTGGGGGGCCTTGGGATTGAGAGAAAAATGGTGAGAGGGAGGGGGGAGAGAACTTAAGGAGTACTGCTAACCGAGTACTGCTAAACATGCATAAGTAACTAGAAGTCACAGATGGACACGGTTATGCTGCCACCTAGTGTCCATTCTATAGAACCTGAAAGCTCCACCAGAGTCAGGAGCGAGGTCTCCTGAACCAACCACTGGCCTGGACAAGTGCTGGGCAAGGCAGCTGAGGTGTCTGAAGGAGCTTTTTTAGCTCTGCAAAATCCCCCAGCAGAAGGAGACAGGTCAGCCTGGCCTAGCCTGGGAACCAAACTCCCAGCTACCCCTTGCCTAGTGTGGCTGTCCCCTATGAAGCCAAAGTGCCCTGCCCTGAGCACACCTCTCCAAGGCAGGCGCCCTGCCCTGTCCACCCCACAGCTCCCCTTCACTGCGCCTTGCTCTTCTGCTTCTGGACAGGGCTGTGCTTTAGCTTCCAGAATGGGTTCTGGCTTACAAAGGGGGGCAGATGGCTCATCTTTCAATATCTCTAGTGCCTGGCAAGGCTGGGTACCAAGAAGGATTCGTGAGACTTGTCTCATTGGTATAAGAGAACATAGCCACGAAGCCAGTGATGGATTGCCTGGATGCTCTTGTAAAAAAAAAAAAATGTCACTGGTGCCCTGATGGGAGAAGCTAAGCTTGGAGATGGCTTCTTGCAGTTTTGCCTGCCAGAGTCTGTACTTTATATCTGATAAAAATCCTGCTTGGCCACTTCCACCAGGACAGCTACCCACAAACAGGCTCTGCAATGTGCTCACTGTATATTTAACACCTTGGAGGATGAAAGTCTGGAACTTCTGACAACTGTGAGCCCCAGTGCTCCCCCAAACACCTCTCATTGGATGCATCCGTCCCATCTGCTGTCCTGCCAGCCTCCCAGGGCTCACAGCTTTACCTCTCTGGAATAATTCACCAAGGAGGCTGACTGCTCAGCCCGCTCCAGGACAGGCAGCCCAGAGCCATGACTGACACGGATTCCAAAGTTCAGACTCCACATCTCTCTATGGGATCAAGCTTAAGACCCTATGTCCTTGCTGAGTCTGTCCTCTGCCCTGGTCCCTCCTCACCTCACCCAGTCACAACAGCGACAGTCTCTGCAGTGAGAACCACAGGACAACTCCCTGCACATGTTTATGGCTCCAAGAACACGGTCCACGACCTATGGGAAGTCCCTCCATGCACTGGGGCTGTTTCCCAGCCCCACATAAAGGTCTCAGTGGCTACAGACCTCTGACAGTGAAGCCAAGAAGAGAAAGGGGTTCCAAAGGAGCCTCTAGTATACTCTGCTTTTTTTTAAATACCCAATTTAAAACCTGGGTGGGAGGGGTTCTACTAAATTAACTCTTTCCTTAATACTTCCATGTGGCATTCAGAGACCATATACATGTGAAATCCGCTCATAATGGTGACATTAACACCTTCCCTGAGCTCAGAAACCTGCGTGGACCCTGGGGATCAATGGCTGTAACTATGGGGTTTCCTGAATCCTTGCTCACACAAAGCCCAGTTGTTGTTTTTTTTTTTTCTTAAAGAAAAGGGTCAATACAAGAAAATACCTCGACAAAGTGAAAGTGCCAGCTCCTGGTGGTATAGACAGACAGACTTAAGACAGAAGACAATCATTAAAAACTGCAGTAAGACCTAACAGAATTCGGAAATGCTGCAAGAAGGTGCTGCTGGTAATGATCCCTTCCTCTAAACCTGCTGCCATACTAACGTCAGTCAGCAACGGCAGACTGAGGCTGTGGACAGTTGCTGGCCGCATGACCTCAAGGCGAGGAGAGCAGCCTGGTTCTCCAGGCGGGCCCTGCATCATCACAGAACCTTTGCTTGTGGAAGACAGAGGCAGAGGAGAAAGCAGAGAGGTGGCACCCTGGCAGGGACTCAGCAAATGTGGCCCGTGCTATGGAGAAAGCTCGGTGCCCACCCCAAGGCCTTCTCCTCTCCCCCATGCCTCCTTAGGGGATAAGAAAGTGGGACCTGTCTAATGGCTAAACCTTGTATATATAAAGGGATATCCTAGTTTAATGGCTAAACTTTGTATATATAAAGGGACATCCTAGGCTCAACCTTCTTCCTTCTGAGAGTGAGCAGTTCGCCCAGGGGTGTCCTCCACACCCCAGCCTACAATGAGGTGAAGAAGGCTGTCCCCTTGGGACCACAACACTCAGGAGTTCCTGCTTTCTGCCCTCAGCCTCTACAGTCACAAAGGTGCTGTATAGTTAGCACTTGTCTGCCCAATGCCTATTGCTGTACTATTTGTTTGAGGGGGTTGGGGGAGATATTATCTAATAGAAACTTTCCTCAATAAAAAATATAAAAAAACAATACTTGCCTCAATGGATCATTATGAAGAACAAAATGGATTGTATTGTACATTGTAGTAAAATGTAATGCATTTAATATGGTGCCCAAAAAGAAGAGGGAGAAGGAAAGTGAGGAGGAAGAAGGGGAAGAGGAAGGGGAAGACAAAGGAGAAGACAGGGAAGAAGAGGAGGAAAATGGGGAGGAACACATAACCAGATGTATGCTGATTGACTGACAGAAATCCATACTATTAAATACAACAACAAATAGCCCTGGTTACACCCTGCCAAATATGGAGGGTAGGGAGCTGTGCAAACATTTTATCCCACGTCCTCTTCCTAGACGATGAGTCCATGCCATCTCCCAAGCCTTAGTAAGGATTGTGGTGGCAGAGGTTACAGAGGATGCGGTTGATTTGCCAACTCACATCATCAGATTCCAGAACCACACCTCTTAAGAGCCCTGTAAGCAGCAGATACCTGCTGATTCCCACAAGGGGCACAACGTTGGAAAGTAAGACTCCGGCCAGCAATATGTGGAAGTAAGATGACTTTACAGCCAGAGACACTGAGCCTGGGTGGAGAGTGAGCAAGCCGGGGTCAGCTAGAACTGAAGAGCCCGGCCTCCCACCCTACACCAGAGCCACTCTCCCAGACCTCCACAGCTCGAGAGTGGGCCCACCCACTAGTGTTGATGTTTCCTTTCTCTAGAACAAAGCTGCTTGGCATTATAGGGAAACCCAAGGCAGTGACTCTGGATTAAACTAAAGGTAAGCTGACCAGCTCCGGGTGAAGAAGACTCTGGCGATCTGCAGTGTGCTAGAGGAGAGGAAGCCATCACCCAAAGGCTGTGGAAGGATCTGTACCCGGGGACAGATGTGACATAGTCATTCGTGTGCTCGACAGGCTCTGCCCTGACTCTGGGCAAACAAATGCCCCTGAATGCTTCCTCTTCTGTGATGTGGAGTTACCCATCAGACCTTTGATGATTACCCAGAATACTTAGAACAGTGCTTTACACTACACGGACCCACATCAGAGAAGGGCTGACTTCCACACTGCTGTTGAAGTCAGTTGTGGGGGATGGTATTGTTAAGTGATCATTCTCTGTAGACAGAGTGTGTCAGAAACACAGGGAACAAAAAGGTCCTTGCCTTTGGGAAAAGAGTCTTCAGCAAAAGATACAGACAACAGACAAGACTCTCTGGTAATCATAAATGCTGTTAAAGAGTAAAGGCATGACTCAGGAGGCAGCCTAAGAAAAGCACATGACTAACAAGGGAGGGACCGTGTGAGATGATGGGAAACAGGGCCTTAACAGATGCCACACTGCCCCCTCCTCAGGAGCGGGTGGACATGCTGTACTACAGAAACAACCAAACCCTGTGGAAAGAAGGAAGCCCTGAGCACAGCTCTGGAGCAGCAGGGCTGACCTCAGCAAGACACAGAGCTAGAAGCACGAGGCCGCAGTAGCCATCAGTGTGGCTTCAGGACAGAAGGAAGGCTGAAGAAGGAGGGGTAAGAGGGAGTGATGGGGGACAAAGGACAGAGGGACCGAGGGGGAATGAGGGAGGGAGGGAGGACTGGAGGGACAGTGGGAGGGACAGAAAGACTCAACAGGTCCTAGAGAGCCCTGCCTGAACACGATCTCAGTGAGGAGCAAAGGTGACAGCACAGCCATGGTGGAAGGCAGACCACGACAGGATGGCCCAGAGGAAACCTCCCTTTACAAAGACAGAAATAAAGAGAGGTTCTTGTCACCCCAAGAAGCAAACAAATATATAAACAGGAAAGTGAAGACTGTGTGTAAACAGAAACAACGCATCAAAATATTACTGAAACATAAACTCAAGAAGGACTTGAGTAAGAGTTCTGAAATGTAGAGCCCATGCCGAACAAACCGATGACACAAACTCAAGGTAGGCGGAGACAGTGAGCTCCCAAGAGGCGTTCTCCCACCTGCTGCTCACTCTCTGCTGAGCACACGCGCTCAGACAGGCCCACTATATCCGCACACAGCGACTAGGGTCCGGTCAGAATCACCAAAAATGCATGGAAAGAGGACACAAGAAATGACTGAAATTCAATGGGAAACTAGGTAACAGCAGCAGACCCAGGGTCATTCACCCACTGGGGTCAGGGACAGTGACTTTAAAACCAAGAGGAATCTTATGCCTGAAAATAAGAATCTGTGTTTTTAGTGAAAAAAATCCAAAATATAAAAATAACTGAAATTAAAAAGCCACATAATAAGTTTAATAGCATATTAGACATGACAAAAGAGAAGACACATGAACTGAAGACAGATCAAGAGAAAATACCCAGGGGACAGTGGTGCGTTCCTACAGTCCCAGCCCAGAGGTTAGAAACCATGAGATCTAATTGCAAAAGAAAAAAAGAGAAAAATATCTATATGGAAACACAGAAAGAGAATGACAGAAAAAATATGTAAAGAATATTTAAAAGCCACACTGCACAAACACAGTGAAAAGTATCTGTGTAAACAGAGTCCCAGTCCAACAAATGAAAGGAAGGAAGGGAGGGAGGGAGGGAGAGAAGGGGAAAGGAAGGAAGGAAGGAAGAAAAGAGAAGAGAAGAGAAGAGAAAAAAGAAAAGAAGAGAAGAGAAGAGAAGAGAAGAGAAGAGAAAAGAAAAGAAAAGAAAAGAAAAGAAAAGAAAAGAAAAGAAAAGAAAAGAAAAGAAAAGAAAGGGGGTGAAACAAAATCAGTATTAAAATGATGATTTTTTTTTCCAAAACCAATGAAGAGTATGAATCCTCAATGTCAGAAAAGTTGGTGTATCCCAAAAAGAATCATCAATGCAAACCACGCTGGGGTGTGGTATCCAAACCTTTGGAACCCAAAGGAAGAAGAATCTCGTAAAGGAGCCGAGAGTGTGGGGGGAGCAGTCAGTGCGTCACCCTCCAAAGTGCCCAGAGCAGCCGTCAAACTGTGACTCACTTGCCACCAGCCAAGAAGAAAGCCTAAGCTCACAGAAGGATGCAGGCAAACAGCACGAAAGAAGACAGCTGAGAAGCCACGTCAGACCCGCAAGAGTAAACTAGAAGGCAATCAGAAATTAAACCAAAAGGAAGGGCAACAAATAAATAATTAAAAAGGCCCAAATCACTGTAAGGCACACATAATGCCAAAGGACGTTCCTAGAAAATATGTAAGACTGAATAAATAAGACTAATGGGTGTGAATGTGCACAGACGCTCACGTGCACAGGAGGGAAATGACAATTACTAACATTTTAATTACTACTAATTAATAATTTCAGGAATGAAGCAGAGATATTACTATGGATTTTTAAAAATTAAAAGTGAAGAAAGCATCTTTTAACTGTGTAATTTATACCAATAAGCTAAATAGAGAGAAAATTGCCAAATTCCTTGAAAAATATAACTTGGCCCAACTGACAGAGAATAGATACTTCTAATTAAAAGCATTCTGATTGAAGATATAACTTAAAACCCTTCAGAAGTTCTTCCTGCTAAGCTCTACCATGCGTTGAAGGAGAACAGCATCGCTCTTACAGAGAAGAGAAAGGAGCCAACGCCCAACAAGGGAGGGGCAACAGGAAAACCCACCAGCCAATCTCCTCCATGAATCTATGCTCTAAGTCCTAAATGAGGTGTGAATGGACTGAATCATGCTATCACAGCCAAGAGGCCCATCCCGCTTGTAGGACTGGATGAACAGTCAAAAGCCAATGACTGCAGAAATCCCCAGTGAGCTCTTATGAAAGAATGGAAGTAAAAAGAGGATCAGAGAAATAAAAGGAGTGCCCACTAGACAGACGCCTTTGGGGCTGATTCATGAATGCAGGGAACTCCTCAAATCCACATCAGCCAGGTGTGCCACTCAACAGTTGTGCTTGGGGACATCAAGCCTTCTACAACTCGGAGAAGAACGGAAGAGGCAGAGAAGGCCTCCCCCTGAACTTTGGAAGGTGTGACCTCTGGCTCCATTTTCTTCCTGGTTGATTATAATCTTCTGGTCCTGCCTGCCTCACTGGCTTGCAGTGACAGCACAAGAAACCAAAAGAACCCCATGAATGGTACAGAGGCCAGACCATGTGTGCCGAGTGCTGCTTGCTTTGGAAGGCTCTCCATGCTCACCTGAGAGATGGGGGCTGGCTGCCCTGCCGCTTGAATGCTCTTCCCGGCCGTTCCTGGGGCATCCTGGAATTCCCATCTGGGTGGCCGTACCCCAGTGGGCTGTCCTCTGAAATACTTCTTAGCCTGGGTCTGTCCCTCTGGGACAGCCCTGGGCTGCTAGACGTGGCATTTGGCTTCTCTATAGAGAGTTCATTCAGCTGACCCAGAGGGCTCCTGGAGACAGAGTCGCTGCTGGAAGCAGGGACCTCCTGTGGACCCAGATAGGCTGGAGTGTGGACAAAAGGCTCAGACTGCTGCTGGCTCTCCTCTGGGGCTTGGAGCTTCCTGCTCAATGCTGAGGACCTTCTCAGAGAGCGTTTGCGGAAAGAGTCCTGAGGTGGTAAGGAAAGAGGCAGTGAGCATCTGTAACTAGTGGAGCTGGACAAAGTACTTCCTCTAATCCCTGGGACAATCCTCCCCAAGTCCTTCTTTTTCTTTCCTTTATTGAAATGATTTTTTTCAAACAATATATTCTGATGACAGTTTCTTCTCCCCGACTCCCCCAGTCCCTCCCTACCATCCCTCCCATCCAGATCCACACCCTCTCTGTCTCTCCTTAGACGTAAACAAGCATCTAAGGAATAACAATGAGATATTATTATGTGCTATGATAACTTTCTGAAATATAAATAGTCCAAAACACATTTGGTCCATGTTTGAGAGAGGAGGGTCTTGTAGCCCGTCCTTCTCGTTACCATGGATAGGATAAGATACAGCCCAAATACACAACAGGCATGTCACAGAATCATGGCAGACAGCAGGCCACTCACTCTCCTGATGGTAGATCAGTGGTGTTGATGGAGACCCTACCTCAGCTGCCTGTATCTCCTTAGCACTCAAGATTTGCTTATTTAAAAAGAAGGAATCAATAGTCAGACAGACTATGCCCCTCCTATCGGTGGTTTGCTGAAGAAATGGGGCTTCCAGGTACTACCCAGTGAGGCAGTGGGCATTCGAGTGCTGCCAAGAGACAAACTCCACCTTCAAGCTTTTCCTTGGTCCAGACTTCAGGATCTCTAAGCATTTCCAAAAACAATATCAGGGGCAAGCAGTAGCCTGAGCTGGACTAAGGACAGCTAATATTCTTGTGTTCTGGCCTCATGAAAATAATTAGGCACTATAAATCTGCTCCAAAGCTGTGTAGGGCATACCTGCACACAGTGAGAAAGACACTGGTCACCATTCCCAAGAAGACGCATCCGTGACTTACTGGTAAAAATCGGTGAATACCCAGCTAGTGTGGCCAAACACCTTCCAGGAAACATGGGAAATTCTACAGCTACCACCTTTCATGCACTTCCCCAGACTCAGATATCACAGAGGAAAGAAAACTCACCTCCCAAAACAGTTACTGAAGAAGACTACAGCAATGCCCTTGAGGGGAAGGCATCACCTCCCTCTCACCAGTCACCAAAGTCTCACCAGCACACACTGAAGAACTGAGACATCTTGGTAGAAGATAGGACCCTGGCACCCACTAAACCACTGGTTCTCAAAATGGGGTCCACTCACCTCTAGAGGTCCCCAGATCATTAGGGAAAACAAATCCTATAGTAACTAGGTATGATATGAGTGTGTCCTCTGTGGCATTTAGATGACAAGGTAGGGCCCAGAAGAAGAAAATTGAAATCTCAGAGGTAACACTCTTTGAAGGGATCAATACTGATCTCACGGGACTGGATAAACTCCTATAAGAATGGTTTGCTGTAAATGAACCTGGCAGCTCCCCTGAATCCCTGCTCCATACTCACAGCCCGCTTCTCCCGCAGGTAATCCAAACAGAGTGGCACCTGCCCTCCGCACTATGATGTTGAACAAAGGGACTTCACGGAGAGTGGACAGACAGGAGCCATAAGACCCACAGCTATGACCTAAATAAACCTCTGTTTAATTATCTACTCTCGGATACCATGTCAGAGTGACAGGCAACTGACAGGCAGTAGAAACACGGCCCAATTTGCCTTTCGCAGTAAGATTTAGGGTGCACAGCAGCGGCAGGAACACGGCTGGCCATGTACGTGAATCTAAACTTTATGCATGTTCTGGGTGTTCTTCACTGCCCCACACTTGCAGTAAAAATGAACAAATATGGTGCTGACTTAAGAGCGGCCCCGCTGGAGCTTTTATTATGAAGCATTATTGACCTCATTCAGTCTACGCTGTGTCACACACATCACTTTAGTACTCCAAGCAACCAAACGGGAGGTATGGTACGTATGCCCGCTCTGCTGAGTAGGAAGGACAGCGGCTGTGGCCTGTGCAACCGTCTGTGAGTGAAGCGAACTGGCTTCTGTCTTCAGGGAACCGCGGGCAGACAGACAATAGTGATTCAGACTGCAATTTGGCAGGCATTTCTTGAAAATAAACTGAGCCTGTCACAGCAAGGGAAACAAATGGTGTTCTGTTTTCAGGGATGAAATGCCAGCTGTGGGGTAAACACCACAACTTTTGGGAATCCTACATCAGCCACCTGAAGCTCGAGGGTTTGGAGGGATTTTAATTTTTCCTGCAATTTTTGGTGTGTGTGTGTGTGTGTGTGTGTGTGTGTGTGTGGTGTGTACATACACATGTGTCCATCTAGAAGATCTATATAATTCAGTAATCAATGTATTCCAAAGGACTTGATGCATCACACTACTTAATCATACAGGAATAAAGGATTGAGCACATATGACAGACCTATAGGAACTGATAAAGTACAGACAGCACACATGTACTTTAAGGCTCCACATTCACACCTTTAATCCCAGCACTTGGGAGGAAGAGGCAGGCAGATTTCTGAGTTCGAGGCCAGCCTGGTCTACAGAGTGAGTTCCAGGACAGCCAGGGATACACAGAGAAACCCTGTCTCAAAAAAACAAACAAACAAACAAACAAAAAAGGCTCCACATTAAGGGGTGGAAGTCTGGCTTTGTTTGATAGCATACTTGCCTAGAATAGTGAATCCCTGGGTTTGAGTCCCAGTGCCACATATACCAGACATGGTGGCACTAACTTAAAAGGTTCTTAAATTCTTTTTCTTTTCTAAATTCTGTCTAAAGCCAAATTTTGTCCACACACTTAAATAAAAATAGTGTACTACAATAGACTACATTCAGAAGCAAAAATAAAAAATAAAATAAAGAAAGCTATCTATATTGTTTTCTATCTCACCAGACATTAAAGATATTTATAAAACCATGTACAAAGCAGTTACTAATCTCACCAACTATTTGTTTTGGAAAGCACAATTTTATAATAAAATGTTGTTTAATGTGAATAGTTTATCAGTATTGTTTTAATGATTATGAAGTAAATTGTTTTAATTTCTTAGTTCAAACTTTTTAACTTTTTTAATTTTGTGTGTGTGTGTGTGTGTGAATATGGACTGTGCACCCAAGTATAGGCCTGCCTTTAGAGGCCAGAAGATGGAGTCAGATCCCCTGGAGCTGAAGTTAGAGGCAGCTATGAGCAACCCCAGATGGTGCTAGGAACTGAACTCCGATCCTCTAGAGGAGCAGCACACTCATTTAAGCACTGATCTATCTCTCCAAACCCAAGTTTTAATTTTCAGCACAGCAAATATCAATAGATACAGTCCCCATAAACAAGAGCTACAGAGACCGTCACTGTTAGAAGCACACAGAGATGCTGAGACTGAATGGTCTGGGAGCCATGGCTGAGGCCTGAACTCTCAGCTAGAAAGGCTCCCTTCCACCATGTGCCCCCTGCGGGGAGAGGAACAACCTGTTCCGCATGAGGCAGCTCGACAGTGCAATCCTCACACCATCTTCCAACCAGAGTATAGCCGTGCTTCCCACAGCCCTCAGGGGACTGACTCTATACCACTCCACCCTGCACAGGCCTGTGAGCAAATACCGCGGGCCACACACTAAACCTAAGATGGCTTCCTCTGATAAGCCACCACACTACCCTCCTGGCGGTAACTACTCAAGGTACCCAGAGGGATCTGACAGAAGGAAAGACCCTGACGCTGACTACAATGTTGGGCACAGCAAGGCATTATGGGGTGGCACCAAAGTCTGAAGTCACATATCTGCTACCCTGGGACTTAGCTATTCCTTCTTCTACACTTGAGAGACTGTTTCCGCCCAACTTCTCTGACTTTCCTTCTTTGACAAGATGCCTTGGGTGGGACATGGCACCAAAGGTGTCCTAACGCGACAAGAGTGAAAAGTTAGTGCCAGCACGGACACATCATGTAGACACAGAAAGACAGCTAAGAGAGGGAGGTGGCATTCCCCCACAACCGGGGTAGGTCTGCCCAGGCCGCTCACGTTTCTCATATTTCCCCATTTATTGTTTTGTAAACTTCTTTCACACTGTCCTCTCATTTGCTGTACCCTCCTACCTAAGGAGACCCAATCATGATCCCTCCTTAAAGGAAACCACCAAGCAGTCAGTGAAATGTTTACAATTTTTCTGAAAGAAAAAGAAAAGAAACAGAATAAATGGCAGCTTTGAAGACCAATGTCCTAGTCCCCTTTAACTACTGTGGTAAAGAATATTACTCTCTAGACTAGGGGAGGTCCCCTTCTCTAGAAATGCGAAGACAGAGCCAAGAATGTGTGTCTTTACTAGAAGTAAGGGAAGAGGAATCAAAGCATCCACTTCACTAACTCAGGCAGATAAACTGAGAGCCAGGAGGTAACGAAACCTGCTGAGGTCTACTGGGTCACTAAAGTACAGCCAAGGAGGAAGCAGGCGGGCAGCCTTCCTGTCCCCACATGTTACCCCGTTCTCAGCCAGCAGCCTGAAGCCCATCCATCTCTCACTGCCCAGTCTTCAGAAAACAGAAAGGGGCAGTCCCACCTGCGGGGAGCTGGCGACGGGCCCAGCCATCATGCCTCGGACAATCAGGCCAGACTTCGGCCTGGTCCTCTCCACTGTCCTCTTCACATCTATGCCAGGCTCTGATGCATGAAGCTGGTCCACCTTCTCCCACGCGGGAACCAACGGGAGGCTGTCACCCAGGACCATGTGCGCGGGCTTACTTTTGTATGAGGGTTTTTTGGAAGATATGAAATTACCAAGTATGTCCCCATCCAGACTGTCAAGCCTGCAGAAACACAATATTTCCATTTAAACAGAGCCTCCAAATGAAAGATAATACTAACAAAGGCCAAAGTTAACCACCATGCGTGAATACATCATTGGAAATGAGCCGAGTCAGGAGAGGTAAGGAAGGAAGCACTTCCTTGGTATCAGGACAAAGGCCGCTGAGTACAAGAAAGTCAGATAGATGACGGTCCACAGGGCTCCTCAGTCCTAATGGCTGAAGGCGAAAGATTGCCTTGAGTGTTGCCCACTCAAATGATAGAGGAGAGCGCCTGCGGTGCCGTGCTGGGCATGTGGGCCTGGCCTGGCTGTACATGGAGCACACCTGAGGAAAAGCACATTTCCAGTGTTTAGTAAAGCTGGACCCGTGTGTATTGAGTTGTGTGCATGTAAGGGGGAAGGAAACAAAAGGAAAAAGAGAGAAACAGTAAAAGGAGCAAGAAATCTTTTTAGGTGGAGCCTCCTAGGTGGTCGGCCATGCTGTGATAGAGCTGAATCTCCCCTTCCAACCTCATTAATGTTGACAATAAACACGAACTTCATACTTTCTATGAGAAGCTCGTGGCCACAGACATTGCTACTGATGCTCTGGGTTATGTCATCTGGATCAGTGGGAATGACAAACAAGGTTTTCCTGTGAAGCAAGGTGTGCTGGCCCACAGCAGACTGTGTCTGCTGTTGAGAAAGGGCAATCTTGTTAGAGATCAGGAAAAGGAGAGGGGAAGCGCAAGTCTGTTTGGGGATGCATGCTGATGCCAACCTGAGTTCTCAACTTGGTTACGAGAGAGAGAGAGAGAGAGAGAGAGAGAGAGAGAGAGAGAGAGAGAGAGAGAGAGGCAAAGAGGGAGGGAGGGAGGGAGGGAGAGAGAGAGAGAGAGAGAGAGAGAGAGAGAGAGAGAGAGAGAGAGAGCACATATTCCTGGACTGACTGACAGATACTATTATGCCTCAGTGGTTGGAGTCCCAAAGAGCTAGCAGAATCTTAAACCATTTCAATCTCTAAAGTGAATGATGTCCACCAATATGTTGTCACAAAGCCCTTAAAGTAAGAAGCGCAGGACCAAAGCACCCAAGAGTCAGCACTCCACAGGGCCTGCACCGTTCCAGTTACTCCACACATCCTGCACCACAGATGCCAGTGCACCGCTCTGAAGAAACAACACACTAAGAAAATGAGGTGAGGCTGAAGAATATGCTAAACTTGTGGCCAAGAGAATTAAGGAGGCCAGAGAAAACGGCCAGGAACAGATGCCAAGAGACTTAGGCTGTCGTCACTAAGAGCATCTACTCTGAAGTCTGAGTCCAATCTTTAAGAGTACAAGCCTTTAAGAGCAACAAAGAAATGACCAGACCTGAATTTCAAAAGAAAAAAAAGGAAGGAAGGAAGGGAGGGAGGGAGGAAGGGAGGGAGCGAGGGAGGGAGGTAGAGACGGAGGAAAGAAGGAAGGAAGGAAGGAAGGAAGGAGGGAGGGAGGGAGGGAGGGAGGGAGGGAGGGAGGAAGGAAGGAAGGAAGGAAGGAAGGAAGGAAGGAAGGAAGGAAGGAAGGAAGGAAGGAAGGAAGGAAGGAAGGGAGAGCCAGACGTGAGGAAAAGCAGGGCCGTGTTTGCGGGGCAGCCTTGCCTGGCTGGATGGCAGGCAGGGTGGAGGGGCTGAGGAGGAAGAGGAGGCAGGTACCTGGCTTTGCCTGCTTCTGACCATGATGTTCGCCTTCCTGTGTCTTCATCGGAAAGGTCGTATATATTCACCAGTGTGGTCTCTGAGTATCTCAAAGGCAGTTTGTTGTTTTTCTTTGGAACAGGGATTGCAGGGATTGGGGCTTCTTGGCCTTCACTGTTGTCTGTATTTCCAAAATGATCCAGAAAGTATCTGGTAATGAGCTCCAGGTTCGTCTTCAGTGGCTTTTCTTTTGCCTATCGTTGGGAGGAGAAAATACCATTAATTGAGTGCACAGCATTTGGGGAAGGGTGGAAAACCTATGTCAATCCTTTGACATACTTTACCAGCTTTCCACTCATGCTACACACACTTAGTCTATGTGCCAGGCACCACACTGGGTTGGGATTCAGAAAGAAAGACAAAAGTCTCCACTCTGAAAGAACCACCATCTTGTGCACTGTGAGTCAAAAAGAGGACTGTCAAAGCTAATCTCCTTTTGCATTCTTTCCCTCTGTAAACAACTGCAAGAGATAAATCCTTTCGTTTAAAAAAATACTGTTTTGATTTTATTTTGCATTATACTCATTTATTGAGTGGGAAGAAGCTGAAAACCACATGTGTATAGCAATCAAAAGACAACTTGAAATAGCCAATTCTCTCCTTCCACCATCTTTAGATCCAAGATACATTTGGGGCCTGAGCATTACAGGGTGTGATGGTTTGAAACTGGGATGTCCTCCTCAGGCTCATGTTCTGGGCACTTGATCACCAGCTTGCAGCGCCATTTTGAATTCTGGAGCCTTCCGGAGATTGGGCCTGGCTGGTCCGAGCAGACTGTAAAGGGCAGAACTGTGAGGAGCACATCTGCCCATGGTTCCAGTCTCACGTTCTTTGCTTCTGATCTACACCGTGTCACTCTCCAGGCACCAGATCTTCTCCATCATGATGGACTAAAATACCTAAAATCATGATCCCACGTTTCACGCTTTAGGTTGTTCCTATGAGGTATCTTGTCACAGCCCAGACAAAGTAGATGATGTGTCTTTAACATTGACCACTAAGCGATTGCAGACTGGAGCAGGAAGTTAAAATGAAAAGCATAGAGTCAGCTGGGACAGACCCAGGCTATATCCCAACCATAAATAGAAAGGAAAAAATATGTGAGGAAACTCTTCCAAATAAATGATATCAGTGTTTTCCAGCCTTGCCTGTAGTAAGTATTTTCTTTGGTTTTTGGATTTCTTGTTTTTAAATATGTGACCAGCTAAGGCTTACTAAACCCAAACAACAAGAATTAGAACTTTGATTTCTCCTAAACCCCTCAGCCCAAATAATCTGAACAGACACCAATTGTCCAAGCAGTGACCCACAGGTTGGCCTCGGGCATCTGGGGCCTGTGTCAGTCCCACCCCAAGAGCTGGGAGCTGGGAGCTGGGAGCATCCGACCCTGCTGAGCTGTGTCCAGACATGGTCTTGAGGGCAGTGCTTGCCGAGTCAGAGCAGCCAAGAGTCTGACGAGGGGCCTGGTGTGGAGCCCTCAGCATAAGCCAATGCCTTCCCCTGCTAGTCCTCTCCTGCCAAGACCCATGGCCAGTGGACAACACTGCGTTCAGCAGCCTTATCAGATCATTAAAATCAGGAATAATGTGTTTATTTGCTCAATTTTTATAAGACCAAAAAAAATATTTATTTTGTCTTGGTCTAAATTAAGATTCCAATGAAGTGAGTTGAAGAGAACATATAAATTGACTTCACTATCTTGCCTTTTCTCTCAGTGGGGGGCTCTGGGTCCTGGGTTGCCCGCATTACACCTCTGTGAGTTTTCGTACCTGTCTCACTAAAGCTCACAGTGAACACACAGCCTTGAGGTGAAGCTAAAACCATTTCCCCAAACCTCAGTCTTACATCGTGAGAGAGCCAAAAACCTTGGGAATGAACATTTTCAATTCTCCAGGAATCAGATGAGGCTCCTCAGAAGGCTCCACTGACAATGGGCCCTTAGTCAATGGCAGCCCTGGCTTAGGGAGGTGAGTCTGGAGTGGAGGAAGCCCCTGGGACACCTAGCTGCAGGAGGTAACAAGGCCAGAGCTGAGCTGGCTTCTGAAACTCTCCAAGGTCTCACCAAATATAACAGAACTAACATAGCAGCCAATTAAAGTTGTACTAATGTCACTGTTTTGCTCCTACCAATCATATTAAAGGTTACCTAACCCTTCTGGAAAATTCCCCTAGACCTACATAAAAGGGGCCTATGAGCCCCTCAAGTCACTGCCATTTTGATGAATGGTTGACCCCTGCATGCTGGTAACTTCTGCAGAATAAACGCTCTTTGCCTTTGCATATCTGGAGTCTTCCTTCAGTGATTCTTGGACCCCCAATAGTAGGTACTCCAGTATATCACAACTGTTAGGAAAACAAGACACTGGGAATATTCACACTGAACTGCAGAGGTTCCCTGGGGTCATATGAGCTCTGGACTCAGTGCATCTCGAAATTACCTGCAACAGATGCTAATAAGTATACTTATTACTTACTTATACTTATACTTATTACTATATACTTAATACTTTGTTTTAAAATATAGACTCCAGGGATGGAGAGATGGCACAGAGGTTAAGAGCACTGACTACTCTTCCAAAGGTCTTGAGTTCAATTCCTAACAACCACATAGTAGCTCACAACTCTATAACAGGATCCAATGATCTCTTCTGGTGTGTCTGAAGACAGCTACAGTGTACTCATATAAATAAAATAATCTTTAAAAAATAAAATAATATAAAATATAGGCTCCAATCATTCTATCATGACTAATAACTTTGTTTACATCAAATAACCAGGGATCCATCCAGGACTGATGATATCTTAAGTTGTGAAGATAATAATTACTTTAGAGCGACTATGCTGTGGTGAAAAAAATAAAAATAACTTAAATGAGAAGTTGCTTCTGGGAAATTTGGATAAGGTGGTTTTATAGAGAATCCCAGGGACAGTAATGGTTGTTTGGAGTTTCCAGGTAAAGGTTCCATGTCTGTGAAACACCTCCCTAACATGAACAACCGGTGCCCCCACCTCCGAATCCAGCAAGGGAAGGACACAGTGCTTCAGGCTCAGCGGATCCCTGATGCAGGATTGCACGTGAGTGGATGGAGGACAAGAAGACACGGATGCTATGGGCTGCCTCAGCCTCTGCTCTGACCTCACTTGGCTGCCAGGGAAGGGATCATAAGGGATCATAACCTCCTCGAAGGGATCATAAGGGCTCCTGCAGGCAGAGATAAGTGAGCTGAGGGCCAGTGGCTGCGGTCTGCAGACCTATCTGGAATGCTTGCCTTACATAAGGCAGCCTGACCCAGGGTTCTCTCTGCCACACCCACAGTGGGCTAGTTGTCAAGGGGTCTGGAGGCTTCTCTGGGTGTTTCAAATAGTCTTGTTCTCATTCACACACGCCATTCAATCAGTTAGGATCTCATTTTATTTTATCTATTTTTATATGTGGGTGGTGGGGGTGGGGGTGGTGGTGGTGGTGGTGGTGGTAGTGGTTGGTAGTGGTGTGTGTGTGTGTGTGTGTGTGTGTGTGTGTGTGTGTGTGTACAGCTGTTCACAGGCATGCAGAGGCCAGAGAGAAACACCAGATGGCTTCCTTTATCATCCTTGGCCTTTATTGCCTTGAGACAAGGTCTCTCCCTGCACAGGAAGATGGTTGGCCAGCAAAACCCTAGAATCCTCCTGTCTCTGCCCCTTAGTGCTGACGTGACAGAAATGCAGAGTCATGCCAGCTTTTGCTATGGTTGCTGGAGATTCAAACTTTTACCACTAAGCCATCTCCCTAGCCCCGAGACTTCTTTTGAAAATCAATCTCTAGCGCCACAATGCTGGGTCTGGAAGCACACATACTTGTAATCTTAGTATTCAGAAGGCTGAAGCAGAATTGCCATACTTAGAGGTTAGCCTGAGCTATGTAGTGAGTTTTGGCCAGCCTTGGCTACAGACTAAGACTGTGTCTCATGAAACAAAAAAGAAAAAGAAATCTCTACCCTGGCCCATATAAATGACTGTCAGAGATCAAATAGCCATTTTGGTTCAGAGATCTCCCCCCCCACCCCCCACGTCCCCCCCCAGACTCCCATCAAACAAGTGGGTTCTGAGCTTTTATACTGGGCCCACAGACGCTGGCCAAGAAGCCCAAGGCAGAACGCCCTGCACTTTACTCAATATAGCATGGCTTCCCTTATGTTCTCGCTTGTAACAGACTTCTGCATGAACTGTCATGTGTAGCTTTTTAAAGTATGACAAACAGAGAACTATTGAAACTAATCACCAGTTTCTCCCTGACTCTTATATCATATGTTATATTATATCTTATATTGCTGGAAAGGACGCACAGAAAGAGAAATTAAGTGAGGATTATAGCTTTTTACGTTTCATGTATTCACTCTTCTAGCTTCTAACCATTTATTACATGGATACATATGAATTCTTCAATACGTTATTAGATGATTCATTAAATACAGGGACACAACAGTGAAAAGATACACAGTCTCTGCCCATCTACTAAGTCCCTGGGTATGAGGGAGGCAGACACTAGTGAACCAAAATGTTCTGCAGAGCACCAGGAGAGCAGCAGGCGGACTCTGAGTCTGGGGCCAGGGACCTCCATACCTCAAGAAAACCTGTTCCCTTGGTTTCCTCACTCCCACACCCCTGGGTATGCTAAACCCACCTTCCATCTCTGCTGACCCACATTCAAAAGAGACAACCACAGAAGGGAAATCTTACACAGGCAGGGGATGGACAATGTGAGTATAGCACACACATACACACACACACACACACACACACACATATATATATATAATTGACAATTATATTACATATGGTAATATATATAAATATATTATCCTGATTAATATATCCTTAAGCAGTCTTACTGAAAATAGCGTTGTGTGGGAAGGGGAGCATAGAAAACAATTACCAGAGAAGAGGCATGACCAGCCCACACTGTGACACAAAGTGACCTCAGACTTGCCAGGGGACACTCAGGGCTAGTGGGCTGAACCTAGCTCACTCTGAAATTTGTCATCTTGGCCAGTCCCCAAACCTCCTGCCACAGCTGCCAGGCCCTGGCTGCCAGGACACCACCAGACTCGCACTTCAGAAGACAAGTAAGTACCTTGTTTTCCTTGTAGAGAAACTCCAGATGTAGAACTCTGCGGAGATCGTTTCTGCTGTTGATGCTGAGCTCACAGCGGGGGCGCTCCTGGTCCATGGTCACAAATGTCTTGTTCAAACCCTGAGGGAAGAAGTCCGAGTCCCTGTTCATTTTTAAATGAAAACCTTCTCTTCTCTGACACAGTAGAAACAGAGGACTGCTGGGGCTCATTAGGACCGGGCTCATAACCTTCCTTACATGGCCATGGCTGGAGCCTAGAGCTGACTTCAGAATTCATTTCCATAGAACCTTGGGCTTGACAGCATTATCAGATTGGTTTGGGGTTAGGTAAGGCCAGACTTGTGAACTCATTTTATAGATAACAATGAAATTCAGGAACTAGCTTGCTGCAAGCCAGCTCAGTGTTTGGCCTAGACTGGGGTTATGAAAGATGAGCCTTTAAAAATAAATGGACGTTTAAAAAAATAAAGCCAAACTACAGTCAAAAGGCCAACCATTGTTCCCTTAACTTTTCAACCAAGGAAGCCAGGAAAGATGTTTGAAGTCACATGGCGGAGATTCGCATCAGTCTAGCCAGGAAGTCTGTTTGGGGCACACACAATCCCCGACAGGGCACCTCATGAATATCTGCCATCATGTCACTACCCAGCACCTCTTCCTAAACACCCAAGACTATGGTAAACAGGGAACCTGCACCCGCCAGGAGCTTGGCATCCACATTTGCAAACAGCCACAACAGCTGCCTCATCCACATCGCAGGACGCTGTGACCACCAAATGCCTGCCAAAGATGTCTCAACCCTGGCCTTCTGGCCAGGGGCTGCCCTTGCTCCTGATGGATCCCAGACCCCAAGTGCCATGGAGGTAGGGCTCAACTTCTCCCTCAGCCTGTGTGCTCAGAACTTTATAGTGGCTCCAGCTGCTAGAGAACAAGACCAAACTCACTGCTTGCCATGAGTTTTATTTAAAAAAAAAAAAAAAGTGAGATGCAGGCAGTCATGGTGTTGACCCAGAGAAAGTGAATGCGGTCTTAAGGGAAAGCAACGTGTGTGTGTGTGTGTGTGTGTGTGTGTGTGTGTGTGTGTGTGTGTGTGCACGCGCCTCTAGAGAAAAAGAAGGAAGGCCCAGAAGCAACTACCTGCATTCTACACCCTTAATTGTCCTGATTTTCACCAACCAACATGATAGGGAGCATCCAGAGATGATGATTCTTCGCTGATTACCTGCCTCAGACTCACCAAGTCTCAGAGCATCTAACACACAAGTGTACACAAGTACATACAAGTACACACACACACACACAAATTAAAAAGGCATGCTCCCCAAGCTGGCTCTGAAGCATATCACCACACAGAACCAGTGGGGTAGTCAGTTACAGGCACCCTGTGGGAGTGAGTCCCACTCTCTTCACTCAGCTAAGGTTTGCCCTGCAGCCATGCTGTGCAAGGCTCTGATCCTGGTACAGGAGGTAAAGAAGGAAGGCAAGCTAGCATGCTATGGAAGCAGGCCATGATGACAGAACAGTCTGTCCATCGCAAAAATGTACACCGTAGAGCAAAGCAGGGGACTATGAAGCCGGGGCATGACTTCTTTAATACAGCTACTTGTTGAGCATTAACCATGTGCTCGCCCTTGGTCCAGTGGTCCAAACACGAGCAGAGGAGTTAACAGATTAAACTCCAGCTTCCAGGCTATGGAGGAGGACATAACCAGGCTAAGGGGGGGTCTATAAAGGGGGAGGGGAGATACAGATAAATAGAGAAGGCCAGGAGAGGTCTGGGGGGAACTGCTATAGAAAGTAGTCACGAAGTGATCCCTTGGTCATGTGACTGTGAAACAGAGACATTAGGAGAGTCAGAGAGCAGGCCCTGGAGGCACTTGGGGGGCACATACAAGGGACAGCAAGTACAAAAGCTCCTTCGGCAGTTTCAAGAGCAGGGAATCCAGAGCTTCAGGACAAAGTGACAGGAGATACAGCCAGAAAGGTCACCCAGAGGCTGTGGAGATGGCAAGTGAATAAGGTATGGAGACTGCAGTTCTGATACCAAGCACCCACATAAATCCTGGGTGGGTGTGAGGCCCTCCTGTAATCCTAGCACTTGGAAGGCAGAGGCAGGGCTGGGGGATTCCCAAGGTAGATAGTTAAACTAGCCAAGTTGGTAAGTTCAACTGAGAGACCTGCCTCAACATGTAAGGCGAAGTGAGCTGGAGGGAGGCACTTGATCTCAACCTGAACTTCCACACACCTGTGCACACATGCTGGCAATACACATATGCACCAACACACACATGTGAGCACATAAGTAAGTGTACACACACACACACACACACACAGCTACATGGAAAAATAAACAGAAAGGGCACCTACAGCCTGAGGATTAAGACAACAAAAAAAAGTTAAAGAGAGGAATGCCAGACTGAAGAACTTGGCTGCTGAAGTGAAAACAGATGTGCGGACAAGGAATTGAGCAGTGACCATCTAAAGGTTATTGGGTGAGTCACACAATCTACATGGAAGGCAGGAGCAGCTTGAAGCAGGGCATCAAACACAGAGGTCCTGAGAGAAGATTCCGTTCTCTCTATGCTCTGGTGGTAAAGCTGATGGAGTGGATGGGAGGATAAGGGGGGGGGAGTGAGCCCCCAACCTGCGGGCTCCATACTAACTCTGAGCCGTGCTGCAAGTGTGGGACGGCCAGCTCGCATCCAGGAGCTGGAGACCTGGCTGGCGGAGAGGAAAAACGTGTGTGTTTAGTGTTGGAAACGTGAACAGAAACACTAGCACAAACACACTGGATGCGAGAAAGAGAAGTTAGTGGAGACGTCACAGACATCACAAGTATCCCAGATGATAAGAAGGCAGGAACTCAGGGAGAGCTCAGCCAGAGAAGACATTCTGGAGCTGCCATGTTATAGACAGCATACAGCAGGCTGAGATGCCTTAAGAAGGCCAGGCAGTGGTGGTGCACGCCTCTAATCCCAGCACTTGGGAGGCAGAGGCAGGCAGGCGGATTTCTGAGTTCGGGGCCAGCCTGGTCTACAGAGTGAGTTCCAGGACAGCCAGGGCTACACAGAGAAACTCTGTCTCAAACACACACACACACACACACAAAGAGATGCAGAAAAGAAGGAAGACCAGAGACAGTCTTTGAGCCGATTTGCTACACAGCACTCACTGTTGGGGAAAAGAGAAGCACTCAACAAACAGTACGAAGAAAAGCCACCAGGAATGAGGAGAAAGGGCCGGAACAGGTAGTGGGAGTCAGATGAAGGATGCGGACACTTCAGAGCCAGAGGGATGAGGAGGCCTTAGTAAAGGTGATGCCAGTGAAATCCATGGACTGGGCTGAAGGAGTGAAGGCGGACTGAGGGTTACAGGACCACAGCTCTTTCACTGGGTTTACTACAACGGGGAGAAGACAGTGACTGCAGTAGACTGGGGTCCAGGCTGAGTCCCAGTGTGGAGATGTGCTGAGTGGATGCCCCAGTGGAGAAAGGAGCACACGCCCACAGTGGGGATGCTCAGGGCCATGTTCTTGAGCATGATGACACAGCGGGGCTCAGGCCTGGAGGGTTGGTGGGGTGGAGGTGGGAGCGGCCTGGGGGACACTCATTTTCCTGACTGTCTCTGTCCTCTGAGGGAAAATGAATGGAAAGCTGGAGATGTGCGGAAAGGTCACGCAGCATTTGAGAGGGAAACAGGCTACAGGGGGCAGCCAGTGGGCCTGCCCCTGGGAAGCGCCATGTCATTAAGTGGCCACGGGTTTAAGGTGCAGCCATCAACATGGAGGTATCTTTGTACAATCCAGTTCAGCTCAGTGGTGTGGGCATGAAGCAGGACAAATTTAATTTCCCCCAGAGCAGAGGGGGTGTAACTAAAGGTGAGAAGATAAGAAAGCCACGCCCACTGCAGACCATGGAGTTATAATGAAGTGAGAGAAAGAGGCGAGAAGGTCTTAGATTGGGGCTGGGACTGTGAAACACCGGTGGGGACAATGGACTGCTACTGTAGAACAGTTTGGGACTGAGAAGGAAAATAACTGAGAAATGAGGGCATGTGGAAAGCTGGAACGGGACAGGCCTGTGGCATGACCATGGGGAAGACAAGTAGCAGACGGATGGAGGTCATGCCACACTGAAGGAGAGAAGCCAATGACACAGGAACTTGGGGCACCAGAAGTCACTTCCAGGACCCTGAAATGGCCAGGAGGCATCATGAGGTCTCCTGAGGGCAGATCACATGCTAGAGGATGGATTTTGGGAAATGCTAAAGCGGAGACGGGTCTGAGGGCTAGCCGGGTTACACACAGCGTTCTGGAAGGCTGCTAGGGGAGGGCTCAGGGCAAGGCTATGTCATGGTCTAGCCTGCTCACCCTGGGCAAGTTTCTTTGCTTCCTTGTCTCACAGCACTCTTATATGAAAAGGAATAATGTAAGTATACATATCTTACTATCAGGATGGTTAGGAACATGTAGTGGCTATTCCTGGTTGTCAACTTGACTATATCTGGAATGAACTACAGTCTAGAATTGGAAGGCTCACCTATGATCCTAATTTGGAGGCTCAGAGATAAAAGTTTCTGACCTGGATCTTGGCATGGAGACCTTGAAGCATAGTGGCTAAGACAAGGAGATCTCCGAGTTCAAGATCATTTGGGATTAAAAGCATGGATGCACACACCTTTAATCTGGGCCACACCCTCTGATGGAGACCCACACCCCAATAATCTGGGCCATACACTCTGTTGGAGACCTACAGCCTTTAATCTGGGCTACACCCTCTGCTGGAGATATATAAGGACATTGGAAGAAGGAAGACGCCCTCTCTCACTCTTCCTTGCCTGCTTGTCTCGTGGGACTGAGAAACTGCTAGATCCTTGGACTTCCATCCACAGCTGCTGCTGATCATTGTTGGGGAGTTGGACTATAGACTGTAAGTTATTGACAAATTCCCTAACTATATAAAGACTATCTATACGTTCTGTGACTCTAGAGAACCCAAACTAATACAGAACATTTGAGATGATCAATTGCCGTCTAGGAGGTACACACAGGGTGGGAACTAGTTGCACAAAGGCCTGTGGTGATCACAAGGTCTCTGCCCCAGAGCAGAAGCAATGAGAAAAGGAATTATGACTGCACACGCTGGTATGCACCCATATTTCCGAACACAGGAGTCAGAGGCAGGAGGATTGAGAGTTTAAAGACAGTCTGGGCTACACAGAGAGCTTAAAGACAGCCTGGGTAATGTAAAGGTGTCCCTGTCTCAGAGCTACCCCAGCCCCAACCCCAGTAACATAAGCAGTTGCCCTCGCCCATAGTGCTTGCTCTCTGCGACTTTAGTTAGGGTTTCTAGTGCTCTGCCAAAACATCATAACCAAAGCATTTTGGGGGACAGGGGCATGTGGCTTACACTTTCATATCACTGAAGGAAATCGGAACAGGAACACAGAGGCAGGAGTTTCCATGCAGAGCATCATGGAAGGATGCAACTTACTGGCTTGCTCTTCAGGGCTTGCTCAGCCTAAACAACCTGTATTCATATGGAATACAGGACCACCAGCCCAGGAATGGCACCATCCATAAGGGACTTGGCCCGTCCTCATCAATCAGTAATTAACGAAATGCCCTAGAGGCTTGCCTATAGCCCGATCTTACAGAGGCATTTAAAAAAAACAAAAACAAAAAAACAAACAAAAAAAAACTGAGGTTCCCTCCTCTCAGATAACTTTAGCTTATGCCATATTGACAAAAATCTAGCTAGCACAGGTAGTAAATAAAGACGCCTCTCTTTATACTTTTAGATATAAACCATGGGAGGAAGAGAAGGCCAGGCCGGTAGATGGTTTCTGAGGTGTCACCCTGTTGAGAGGTCAGCTTGGTGTCTCTGTCTAGGGGGTGAAACAAGGTGACTGCTGTAATGTAAGTACCAACCGGCAAGCAGTCGAGGTGAGTCAAGGACATTCCTGATCAATTCTGATCATGGGAATGATCTGAAGAGCCTGGGAAGAAACCGGCCTTGTCTTGAGCCAGAAGAGATCAAAGAAAACATGAAAAAGAATTGAGAAGCAAACGTGAGGATGTAAGCTTGGGCCAAGCCGTAAGGCCTCAGGATGTCAGAGAGAGTTCTGGATCACTCAAGAACGGAAGGCCTCTCTGACCCTTCTAAATCTAGTACCCAGACTTAAACAGCAGCAGCAATCAGCCTCCAAGCCTGTGGCACGGGTCGTCCAAACTGCATCAAGGGCTCAGTGGCAGAGAGTCAACGCAGAGGCCGTGAAGCCAGATGCATGACAATTTTTCCAAATAAAAATAACTTATAAGAAGCACACAGGCATTTCAAACCAGGTACGGTCAGAGCTGGTATAGAGCGGCAAAACAAGTATGAAGTTGAACACCTATGTGCATGTTGTATGTAAGTATCCAGTATAACGCACGGGCACTGCCTGTTATCACTAATGCTGACTATACATCAGGCATGAGAGGACGGTGAAAGTTCCTGTGTTAGAGAGAAGATGAGGTAGTCATGTCAAACTTGCATTTCAAACTAATAACACATACTCAAACTTCCACCGTCCGATCTCAAATCCTTACCCTTTGTTCCATGCAAACACACACACTTTTTTAGATATAAAACATAGGAGGAAGTGCATGCTTCAAATCTCATATTAGTGCCCCCATGGGCCAACTCAATATGACATCATGTGGAAGTACAGGCCCCTAGTGCATAGTCCCCAGCCTCTTCGTGTAAAAGACAAGCCAATGTGCCGCTCCGGGAACCTACCTTCCTCTCCTAGATCCTCATGTGGGACTCAAAAATCTCCTAACTTGTTTTTTTTTTTTTAAATTAGATATTTGCTTTATTTACATTTCAAATGGTCTCCCCTTTCCTCGTTACCCCTCTGAAAACTCCCTATCCCATACTCCCTCCCCAAGAACCTCCTAACTTGTAAACACTTTGAAAACTCTTCTGGGAAGAGGCAGTAGAGAATTTACATAATTCTCCCACAAAAGCTCATTCAGCAGCTGGAATTTCCATCCTTGATTAAAATGATCAAAAGGACTGGCTGTCCAGAACTTTCCTTTGGGAAAGTTCTTTCCTACAGACACGTCCTGTGCCCCTGGCTGGGTGAACTTGCTCTGATCCGTCACCTTTGCCAATCTGGCACTGCTGAGACAGAGGAGACCAGGGGAGGGCAGCCAAGCAAGCGCCGGCCTGGCTTTGTGGAAGTGTCCTCGCTTTGGGAAGGTCTGGCTTCTGGGAAATGTAGTTTCCCTGTCCCGGGAAAGGGGCGCTCTTGGGGGAATCTCTGGGGCGAACAGAAGGCGTGGAATGCTCCCCCACCCTCGAAGGTGCAAAGATGCTGATGGAAAACCACTGATTGCCCCCAACATTAGAGGATACTCGTGGGCTTCGGAGTGTCCAGACATTACCTTTCTGCTAAGAAACTCCCTGACGAGGGAGGCGGCCACCTCCTCCACGTACAGACTGTCCATGCTGCTAGCGCTGCCCACGAGGACACGCGGCCGCCTGCAGCCCCAGGCCCCCGTAATCCGTTGGGCCCAGTAAAGCGACGTTGCCTTGGCGACGGTGGCATCCGCGCCAGGAAGAACTCCTCCCCTTCCTGGGAAGCCAGCGACCTAGGCGGGCGGGAGAGGGGAGGAGCATCCTCCAAGCCGCTTCTCTTCGCCAGTTGCTGTGCAGCAGCTGAAGGCGGGGCTTAGCCTATGAGTTCTGGGCGCCGAATTGACTGACTCTGGCTTCTTGTGGTGGATGTCACAGATCCAATCAAAGGTTCCATTTCTACAGACATAAAATGGCAAACACGCCCTACCCTGTGGTTCTTGAAGTCTGAACTGGCGGGTAAACGTTCCCGACAGTGCATCCTCAGGACTGCAATCGCCTCCCAGGTTCACTTGAGACAGTGTTCTGGCCTCTGTTAGGGCAAGGGCGCTAAGACTCCATTTCCTGACATCTAGAAACTAGAAGAATGAGAAACGGGCAAAGCCCAGGTCTTTGCCAGTCCCTTGGGTGGCACCTCAACTTTCTCCACGACTGTACTTTGCCTGTTGTGTTGGTTTGCTGGGGCTGCCATAATAAAATACCGCAGACTGTGGCTTCAACAACAAAATTACTAGTCTGCAATCCTGTAGCCTGCAAGCACGTGAGATCAAGGTGGCACCGGGGCTTTTGTCGCTTGCGGCCCCTCCCGTTGACATCTTCTTTCTGTGTCCTTACAGAGCCTCCCTCTAAATGTACCTGTGTATTATTCATCTCTTAAAAGAACACTGACCACAAAGAGTTAAGTGCTCACCATAACGACCTCCTTTTGACGTTACCTTACCTCCAGATAAGCCACATTTTAGATATTACAAGGGCATTAGGACTTCACCTTAGGAACTTTATGCTCTCAACTCAACACATATCAGCCATATTGTTACTTATATATTATTTTCTCTAAACCAATGTCTCCTACTTTTTCTTAAAAGTGTTTCTTGGCAGGAATACTCACAAAATCTTAGGTTTATATGATTATTCAATTCTGAGAAACATTAAAAACCTTTATCAAAAGCAGAAAGGTATGTTTTTGTGTAAGATTGTCTCATAACCAATGGCACATGCACTGTGCCTGGAGGCTTCATGCGCCACGTTGGTTTCCCGGGAATGGCACTATATCACTGTATTAGGACAGTTTGAATTATAATTTCCAGGCATCCTCACCGTCTAATCCACCAAGGAGTTCTCTGCAAAGGCACTCTTGAGCTGCATGTGGGTAGAGCAAAGATGGCAGTCAGGAGCCTTACCATGGAACCTGCTATTTCAGATGTAAGGACACACTAATAAATGTGTTATTATTTAAAGCACAAAGTGGGCTTTCTTACGTGGACATAAGACAAGAGCTTGAATACCAAAAACGGTCCTTGCTTGTCTCCATTTTGTTTTCTGTTACCGTGACAAAATACTGGGATCCACAGTTGTAGGTTTCAGAGCCACAGCTCACAAAAGTCACAGCAACAGGAGCTTGAGAGGATTGGTCGGGTCACACCCACCAACAAGAAGAGCGCACAGTAAGTATATACATGATCTGCCCTCACTCTTTCTGTAATCATTTTTATTCTGTGTGTGGGTAAATTTGCTAGCATTTATTTATGTCTACCATGTGCATGGGTAGTGCCCAGGAACTCAGAAAAGGATGTTGGATCCCCTGTAACTGGAGTTACAGATGATTGGGGCCACCATATAGATGCTGGGAACAGAACCTGGATCCTCTACAAAAGCAGCAAGTACGCTTAACCACTAAGTAGTATCTCCACCCCACTTCTTCACTCTTACACAGTTCAGGATCCCCTGCCTAGGGAATGGAGTCATCCACAGTGGGCAGGTCTTCCTGTGTCAATCACCAGATTCAGAAGTCATCCCCCTCAGTCCACCTAATCTACATGATCCCAGAGGCTTTCTTCCTAGAAGAGTCTAAATCATTTGTCATGCTGACAATGTAAAAATATCACAGTGTTTTTTGCTTGTTTTGGTTTAGGTTTGGGTTTTTCTGTGTAGTCCTGGCTGTCCTGGAACTCACTCTGTAGACAAGGCTGGCCTCGAACTCAGAAATCCACCTGCCTCTGCCTCCCACAGTATTTTATTAAAAAAAAAAATAAATAAAGATACTTTATTAATAAAGAAAAGAAAAGATACTTAAACCTTAGCCCTCAAGAGGCAGAAGCAGTGGATCTTGGTGAGTTGCAGTCCAGCCAGGGCTACATAGTGAAACCCTGTCTCAAAAAAAAAAAAAAAAAAAAAAAAAAACAACCCAGAAACTAAGGAAAGATCTCCCTCTATGGAGGTCAAGGTTAACATCAAATCCAGGTGTGATGGTTAATCTTGCTTGTCAACTCAACTGGATCTGGAACAAACTGGAAAGGCGAGCCACTGGCACTCCTGTGCTGGATTTTCTTGATATTGTTTGAAGTGAGAAAACTCAACCCTTACTGTGGAAGACATCTTAAGTGGCAGCCCAGATAACAGGGAGATGGAAGAAGGAAACTTTGCTTTTGGTCAGCTTGCTCTTTTTCTTGTTGCAAGTCCCTCTATCCTGTGGCTGCTGTTAGTGGTTCCTTTGCTGATATGAGGATCAGCTTCTTTCGGCTCCAGGCATAGACTGAAAGCCAGCAGCTCCTCAGGATTCCTCCAGGCCTTCAGCACTATATGGGACAACTGTGACATTCAGCCTCCTAGGACTGAGAAACCACTGAACTCTTGGCATCCCCAGTATGAAATAGCCATTTTTGGAAAAGCTACATTATATTGTATAAGCCTTTTGTTTGAAGTGAGAACCGCCTTTTAATATACATTCATTCCGGTCCTGGATCTTGACTAATAGTGGAGCAAACAAAAGCACTGTGCCTCTCTTCACTCACTTACTGAGCCATGTCACCTGCAGCGTGTACAAATGGCACCAATTTAACACCATCAGATAGGTCATCTTAGAGAAGAGAGAAATGAGGGAAACGGCAGAGACAGACAAAGGGGGAAATGAGCAGAGAAGATATTTCTACGTCATGGATTTAAAAAAAAGAAAGCACATAAATGTAAGGGGGCTTTTGATAGGCAGAGATGACACTATTCTAAAACTTCATCACAGGGTTGAGGAGACAGTTCAGTCAGTAAAGTGCTTAACATGCACTGGGTTTGATTCAGAGTGGGAACCTGGGTTTGATTCAGAGCACAGTATTAGATAGATAGATAGATAGATAGATAGATAGATAGTAGAATAAAAATTAAAATAAGAACCAGTATGTTCATGCACACTTGTAATCCTAGAATGGGGAGATAGAGACAGGCAGATCTCTGGGCTTGCTTACCAAGCAGCCTAGGTTTATCAGTGAGCCCCAGATCCCTGTCAAATAACATAAGATGAACAGCTCCTAAGACACAACATCCAACATCTCTGGTCTCTACATGCACACACACACACACACACACACACACACACACACACTAATCAGGTAGGATTATATAATAATACTTCAGCAAAATCCAAAAATCAAAAGAGCTTATGTGTACAGATCTCTTTTGGTTTTTGGATTTTGCTGCACATAAGCTGTGTAGAGACTTGAAGAAAGAGTACTCCAAGCAAAGAAACACCAGCGCAGCAGTCCTTGCTTGCATGCTTGTGTGACAGCAAAGGCCACAAAGAACGGGAGGAAACAGGATATAACAGTCTAGGAAGAAACAAAGATAGTATAAAGAGTAACGGTGTGCCCCTCCCTTTAACTATCAGACTATTGAGACAATAGATTACAAGAAATTGGAATTTCCCCAGGAGTCTCATACTGGGGAAGGAAAAGGCTAGGGCCCTGGTGCCAGTCAGACAGGGAGCCTGTCTCTCAGGAAGAGAAGGCACACAGTTCTGACAACTTGTTAGTCCACCTGGCAGGAGGGACAACAGATGGATGATGGGCAGAGGCAACTGTTGACCAGAGCTGCTGAGTGTGCAGACCTCTGAATCTCATATAGGGGCTCTAATGATGATGAGCTCTCTCCTTACCCCTTCCCTAGACTGTCACTGAACGTCTTTATTTGTTCCTCTTCAAATGTGGGCACACTGAATGACTTCTGCTGTTTATCGAAAACAGATGATCGAGCCCAGCCTAGCCTCTAACAACTCTAAAAGCTAGGAGCCCAGCTGCGTCAGCCAGTGCCCATCAGTGGAACTTCTGCTCATGACTCACAGTGGGCACCATTTGGAGAGTCTAGGGAAAAGGAAAGAAGCTATCTAACTGGTTTTGACAGATTCTTCTGACTCTTTTGTTGACATTGGACTATAAAGGAACAGGTCTAGGAGCAGGAAGACTAGGAAAGAGTTACAACAGCAACCTAGGAAAGGTTTAGGATGAATATAGAAAGACAAGGGAGACAAAGTGTGGGGGGAGGGAGAGAGGGAGAGAGAGAGAGAGAGAGAGAGAGAGAGAGAGAGAGAGAGAGAGAGAGAGAGAGAATGCTTGCCTATAAAGCATTACTATCTATACTCTGCTGCTGTTCTATCCAGGTGTGAGTCAATGCGTCTCTAGTCCAGGGATGTAAGGAGCCCTGTCTGGTACCTTGTTCTGGTCATAGGAAGCATCAGGTGTGCTGGGGCTTGAAGCAAGGTTGAGGCCTGCTACACAGGGACAGAAGTTTTGTGAGGGTGTTGTCTCCTTTACAATGCTCTAGGAGGGACACTGATTAAAATGAACTTTCCCTTGAGGCCTGTGTAGAACTGGATGTCTACCCAAGTTGGAGTTTTCAGAAGACAAGCAAACACATTTCCCTCGTCGCTATGCCCTGCCCGGAGCCAGGAGATGGGAACATGGACCTAACCATGTCAACAAGCTGGCCCAGCCAAAATAGCAGAATGTTGTGAAAGTCCTTCTGAAGACTTGACTTTCAGAATTTCCCAGCTGTCCGGTCACTCCCTCCGGAGGTCAGTGGTTCCATCCAAGCAACCATCCAGGCAACATGAGAAACGACTCCTCCACACAGTCCCTCAAGGCCCTATCTGGCAGCCACCTCCCAATCTCCATCCCTAAGCTGTATCCCATGGCCATTGGCACTCGCCTTTGAGATACTCACAAGCCCTAAAGGCCCTAAAAGATGAGCTACAGTCTTGCGTTCTACCCAGAGAAGCCCCCTTCCACACTCCCGGGAGTCATGGGGACTAGCTGTGTGGGGTCTGTGTGGGGCAGGTTAGAAGACATGGAAGTTTATGGAGACATGAGAGGGAAAGAAGACCCTTCTCCCAGGAGTCTGGCTGCAGCCTTTAGCCAGCTGAGAATCAAGGATCCCAACACAATTAATGTTTGATTGAGGCCTTGCTCCTTTTTAATCTATAAACCTATAATTTTCTGGTAATCCTACCAGAGATCCCATGACATCTTATGATTTATAGCTTCCTAGTACTTGTCCAGGTTCCTTAATATAGAACTAACATTCTTCTTGAAGCACTATGCAGACTCTGCCTTTGTTGGCTGGGAGTAAATCTGGGGCCTGTCTATTTTAAAACACCAACCCTGACATACAGGTGCCTTCATACAACCTGCACCAAGGGAGCGAGTGCTCTTACCTCCCCAAGCGGAGAGATTCTCTTCCTGCCCCCACCCCCGATCAAGATGACCTCCAGGGCCCAGTCCCAAGCTACTGAGATGAAGGGGATGAATTGAGTGGAAGCTAGCTCAATTCATTTGCTTCTCATTTGGGGTTAAGTATTAGTTTTTCTTCAAATTTTTGTGAAAGGGAGAGTTAGATGGGGGTGCTTTGAAAGGGTAAATCAGGTAGGAGATAAACTAATGTGCATAATCCTTACCTGGTGGTGGGGAGATAGAAAAATGTCTCAGTTCTGCAGAAAATGTACATCACAGAGGGTGGATCAAACCAAAGAGAGTAACCATCATGGCGGCTGAGAAGACAGCCAGCTAATCAAAACTCTCTCCCTCTCCCTCTCCCTCTCCCTCTCCCTCTCCCTCTCCCTCTCCTTCTCCTTCCCCCTTCCTCCCCCTTCCTCCCCCTTCCTCCCCTCCCCTCCCCCTTCTTCCCCCTCCCTCTCCTTCTCCTTCCCCTTTCCTCCCCCTCCCTCTCCTTCTTCCTCCTCTTCCCCTCCCCCCTCCCCCTCCCTCCCCTACTCTCCTCCTTCCTCCCCTTCCCCTTCCCCTCCTTCCCCACCCCTTCCCCCTTCCTCCCCCTCCATCCACCCCCTCCCCCTTCCCCTCCTTTCTCACCCCTCCCCCTTCCTCTCCCTCTCCTCCCCCTCCCTTCCTTCCCCCTCTCCTCCCCCCTCCATCCCCTCTCCTCCCCCATCCCCTCCCCCTCCCCTTCTCCCTCCCCCTCTCCCTCCCCTCCCCTCCTCCTTCTCCCTCCCCCTCCCTCCCCTTCTCCTTCTCCCTCCCCCTCCCCTCCCCCTCTCCCCTCCCCCCTCATCCTTGTGCTCTTACATCTTATTTATTGCTACGTGGTGTGTGTGCACACATGCACATGTATGACTGTGCTTGTCATGATCCATCTGTGAAGGTCAGAAGAGTTTTCTGTTTAGTTTAGTTTAGTTTAGTTTAGTTTAGTTTAGTTTTACATCCCAACCACAGTTTCCCCCCCTCCTCTCCTCCCAGTGCCCCACCCCACCAGAAGACAGTTTTCAGTAGCTGATTCTCTCCTTCCTTGTGTATTCAATGGATACACCTCAGGTCCTGAGGCTTGGCAGCACCTTTCTCCTCAGCTGTCCTGCTGTGTCCTTTCCTTGTTTTGATCCTCCCTCTCTCACACAGAGTGCTGTGCTGAGTCTGAGAGTCTATGTGAGCCATACAACCTCTGGCAAGAATCTACAGATGGCTCAACAGTCAAGAGCACTGGCTGCTTTTCCAGAGGTTGCTGAGTTCCCAGCAATCACATGGTGGTTCACAACAATCTATAATGTGATATAATGCCCTTTTCTGGTATGCAGGTTTACATGCAGATAGAGCACTCATAAACATGAAGTAAATAAACATTATTTTTTAAATCTACTTTCCAAGACTTCCCTTTTCTACAGTTTTTCTTTTTAATAGTTAAGTCTATTTCTTGACAATTTCGTATATATATTTCATATATACATATATAATATATTATATATGCATATATTTATACATATATACATATATTTAACATATATAGTTCATATATATGTGAAATATATAAATATTTCATTCTGATTATGCTCACCTTTGCTCTTATTGCCCTCCTACTCTTGATAAACTCCCTCACCTCCTGTCGGGGCCCTGTCTTCAAAACCATATCATGTAGGAGTTTCTAAAGCACTACCAAGTTCAGGTTGATTTCTTTGTTTTGCAACAAAAATGGGTGAAGTCTTATCATCTAGTTCTGATAAACAACTAAGAGCAATGGGAATATCATGAAAACAGGCCAGATTCTGAATTGTGAGACAATATTGTTTATCTTGTTTAACACTCAAAGGGAGGAGGGTCATGGTACAAGACTCAACTGTTGAGTGGATGTCTGCTCTGGGTCATCCAGGCTTTGTATGTTATATTGTTTGAAGGCTTAATGAAGGAGCCACTGAATACCGAATTTGGAAAGGTCCAGGGGAGGAGAATTTTGTACAGACAGGAAACAGTTGGATTAATATTTATAAGGACATGTGTTTGGATTTTTCAAAACAATGAAATTTTGAGGTTTTATATTAAAGTAAATGGTGTTTTCTTAATGAGAAAGATCACACTGATGATAGTCCAGCCTAAATTTACTAGGACAGAAATGAGACCCAGGCTGGGGTGTGGAGCCACACGTACAATAAGCTATGTAGCTCAAATGATTTGTGTACTTAATACTTGGCTGGCCCTCTGAGTAGTTTCGTTGTAGGGGTGGTGTAGGTCAGGCCACAGAGAAGAGAGAATTCCAGAAGAGTGCATAAGAGGAAAAACATCAAAACAGAGAAAAATCTTTGTGTGAGCAAAAGAAATTGCACTCACCCCAAAACATACAGGTTCTTATTGTTAGATTTCTGCAGGCCATCTAGTGGAGAGATGAAAGACACAAAGCAGAGAGGCCTGTCTGACTGTAGAAGCCATCTTTATTCCCTGAAAGGGAGCACGATCTCCTCATACCATGCCTCACACCATACAGGTAGATGACAGAATATGCCATGCCATACAGACAGATGAGAGAGTGCCCAACAGATGATGTCTGTAACCCTTCTTAGTGCCTTCCTTCCCTGCTACAGGGAAGCTGGGAAATGTAGTCTTTCAGCAGGAAACTATCATTGCAAACTCTAAGAGGATATAGCGAAAGTTTGGGTTGTTTTCCTGCTGAGGATGGTCTTTGTCTGGGGGTGGGGTGGAGAGGGAGTAATTCTGGGTCTGTTTAACATGGAATCCTCTGGTCACTTAGCTGGGGAAGAGATTTGATGTGGTTGGTTGTGGTAGATCCTGCCATCATTGTCCTGAACTTCCTGAAGAGACTTTTGAAAAATAATTGTTAGAGGGCTGTAAGCAGATGGTTTGGTTACAGCGTAGACCTGAGCGATTTTTCTGGGAAGGTTGAGGAAGGGGAAGTAGCAGAGGCAGAAGAGGCAGAGTGGAAGGTGTCGCGGCTCAGCCTCCAGAGTCTGAGCTGCAGCCCTGATCAATCAGTCTTAGGGTGTGTGTTCAATAAACCATCCTCGTCTGACTGAGATCAGTGCTCAGATCCCAACAGGCTGCAAGGTGAGAAGAGAGCCTTGGAGCTTTCTCTCTGGGTGGAGACTAGATTATATTCTCAAAGCATCACAGATGAGCCCAGATAGGAAAGAATCTCCTTCATCTAAGTCACCTCCTCCTGAGGAACCTGAGGGCTTGGATATCACTTAATAGAATCATTTGTTCACTCTACAGACACAGAAGCAGACAGTGCTTGGATACTCTGAATAACTTTGCAAAACTGGGTGTCAGATGGCAGAGTATTAGGCATCCTCCTTTAATAAGGGAACATGAGTGGCTAGGGTGTGGACCCTGGAATTAGATTTTGCTAAAAGGAAGAACTGGAGTAAAGGGCATCACCAACTGAACTAGTACACAAGTCCCATCCCAGTTGGTGGTAAATTCAGGGACAAGGTTCCCCTGTTCACCACATCTCCATATGTCAGTTTGATAAATGCTAATAGCAAAGTAATTGCCTCTTTGTTGTTTGAGATATTTAGAACATGGATGTATACTCTAAGATCCTCTACTGAGCAAGAGAATCAGTCCACTTGTCCTGTGAAATGTGAGAAGTAATCTGTTTTTGTATAAGGAGGAGGCTTTTTCTAGTCAGGCCCATACAGCCAGAGATGTCCATGTCTATGCAGCTGGAGGCAGAAGCAGAAAACTCTGACTTAAGCCAGGTCTCACTTCCCAGTGCATCCTTGTCCTGTAATGAGGCTAGCATGCAACTTACGCTGGTGGCAGGTGCTCCATCCAATGGAATTTGTGCTCCATCCACTTTAGCCTGGGGACTGCCTGCCATGCAAGTGTATTATAAATTTAACCCATTTTACTCAAGCATTCGATCTTTTATAATCCATTTTAATGTGCCCGATTTTAAATATTATTTTACATTAAGCAAACGTTAAGTTTACTTAAACCTTTTTTGCTTTGCTTGCTTTAGGCTTAACATTGATAACATGTATATGGGACTATATGATAGGAAATAAAATTTGGTGTTGTATCAGAGCAAGACAAAATTTTCTGCTCCATCTTGTACTCTTACTGAGGCCATTTCAAGTTTAGCTAGAATTGAATCTCCTTTGATGGAGAACACCATGGAGAACTACTCAGCTCTATTCTAGGAACCGAAGTCCGGGATGTACTGGTTAACTTCTCTTAGCTTTTGTTGGACACTGGAGAGCACACCTAGGTCCCCAGATACCTGGGTATAGTCCTAGCTGACTGGAGTGAAGACTTTCGGTTGTGTCCTAAACTGTGTCATTTCTGAGGGCCTACCCACAGCGGTGCCTCCTTCCAAGCTTGCCTCTACAGATGAATTACACTGGTACTTAGCATGACCAGCTGTTAACTTATATATCTTAATCATCTTTAGCAATTTAAAATAATTTTAGTAACTTTTATAAGATTAAAATTTTATAATACTATCCCTTGTAAATTTGAGCCTAAAAATTATAATTGTTTTATACTAAAGATCTCTGGTATCAAAATAAATTTTAATTCATAAATATAGTCCACAAAGAGTTAGGAACCGTATTTTACAAAGTTCGATGGTGGTTTATATGACTGAGTTACTTTAAATGACTAAAGCTAAACAAAGTTAGCAAAGGCATAAGTGATTAGACATACATCCTGAAATCAGTTTCTGTTAGCCTAAGTGGACCATTCCAAACTTAGGGATTTATAAATCTTAATCGTGAAGCATGCTTCGTCCCCAGGTCCTGTTTTCCACAAACTGTGTCTGTGGTTTTGTCCTTATCTTTTACTTTTCACTTGGGACAAAAATCATCACACAAACATCCATCCTTATCCAGGACATCCTTGAGACATGCTGCCGCCTCCTTAATATAAAAAAAAGAGACAATGACAAGCAGAGGGCTCAGAAGGACTGGTTGTTTTTCTGATGCTTTAATAGTAGATTTATATCAACTATCCAAGATGATCATGAAGTCACATGGCATGTCCTTTCTTTAACCTTAGTAAAGATGATGGCCAACCTCATGGCTGATTTATCCTGATGTCATCAGCCAAGATGGCAGCAAGCCACGTGGCTACTGCTTACTCCAAAGCCACTACTTACACACACACACACACACACACACACACACACACACACACTTTTATCCCTTCAAAAACATCTGTTTTCATAAATAAAAATTGAATCCAAGTTACATATGTAGTAAGCTATAGCAAATTACATTAACCTATACATAGACTTAGGTTACATACATAGGTTAACTATTAACCCTTTTGTTACAAGTTTTTTCTTTAGGATTTATTTATTTATTTATTATGTATACAGCATTCTGCCTGCATGTATGCCTGCAGGCCAGAAGAGGGCATAGGATCTCATTATAGATGGTTCTGAGTCAACATGTGGTTGCTGGGAATTGAACTCAGGACCTCTGGAAGAGCAGACAGTGTTCTTAACCTCTGAGCCATCTCTCCAGCTTTTATTACAAGTTTCAAGCTATTTTTTTCTATTATACAGATTTTACAGATCTTTTAAAAATCACATCTAATGAACTTTTAAATCCTAAATACAGAAAGTTAAAGTTTACAAACACTTTAAAGACAGTAAATAAAACTCAGGAAAGGCAGGTATTCAGAGAGCTGAACATCACCATTACACTCTGCCATCTGCAGCCTCTGTTGGAAACAGCTTGCCTCTGAGCTACTTACACCCACACAGCGTCTCTTCCTGCCTGACCCAGGATGGAGATTTTGGAGAAACTTTGTGTTAAACAAATAAGCTTTGGACAGGAGTGACCAGGCAAGCCAAATCCCCTCTCCAGAGACAGCTTTTTAATAGAGTAGAACAACATTAAACTATTTTTTAATATTATTTGTACCCAAAAGATAATTGAATCTTTGTAAGACTGAGCCCAGTGATCTTCATATCCATAACCAGTTTGTATGTGTCTGAAGATGGCAGAAAACCTCAACTGCTTAGCACGTATTTTAAGGATGATAGAGATACAAGCAGAACTTTTTCCAGGCTTAAAGAGGCAGAAACACAAGCATAAGGCATAAAGTATAAGAGGTATAAAGTAAAAGAGTTCTGTGCTATCTCAGTTAGAAAAATGTAAAAAATATAGGTTTGTAGACCCAACAGAAACTGAGTATTCCAGCTCCGGACTTGGTTATAAACCAGAGCCCTGAAAAAAAAGTAAGGTAACCTGGGAGTTTTATGGGGGGAAGGAGTCTCAGATCCCACTACTATTCCATGTTAGGGAGCTATCTAAATCACTTTAGATATTAAACATTGAAATTCCTGAATTCTGGCCAGCAGTATCCATTTGTCTAATGCTTACTGATGCTCACATTAATACATTTAATACTCACATTAGAGTTGAAGGAATGGAGTCAGTTTCAGTTCTTCTAATTGGAACTTTTTTTAAAGATGCATTCATTTTTATGTGCATTGGTGTTCTGTCCAAATGTCTGTGTGAGTGTTCCAGATCCTCTGGAACTGGCATTACAGACAGCTGTGAGCTGCCATGTGGGTGCAGGAATTGAACCAGGGTCCTTTGGAAGATTAGTTAGTGCTGTTACTCACTGAGCAATCTCCCCAGCCCCTAACTGGAGTTTCTTTAGGTTATAACAAACAGACTATAGGAGTGCCTATTGGCACAGAAAATTTGGAATGCATAGCAGGTGTGGGACCAAGGTATTAAAAGGGATCAAATCCAGACACCCAGGGCACGCCCTATCAGCTTTACACTGACCCAAACAGGCATCCTGGGGTCAGTTTGGAAGACCAAACTGCTGAGAGAAATATAGACAATGGAGGTCATGTTCTGTGCATGTTCTAAGAGTCTGAGTGAGGCTGAATGAAAACAAAAAGGAAGAATGTGTTTGACAGGTGACATCTTAAGACAGGATAGCATTTAGGCCAAGTCCTGATTATTACTGTTCTTACCAATTCTGAGGTGAGAGAACTAACAAGCAGGTAAAGCAGAAAGATACAGGAAATGTAAAGTTTTGTGGGAAATGAGTGGATTTAAAGTCGCAGACAGGGCGGGTGCAGAGAAAACAGCTCTAGCTGTTGACAAGATTGGTGCAATTTCAAGAGATACCTCATTTAAAGGGACAATTGGGACAGTGTCTTGAAGGCAAGACCCTGTCCACCAAAGGGTTGCCAATCTTGCAAAAATGCAAATCATTTTGAAAACAGAGAGCCTAATAAATAACTGCCCGGGAACATACTTCACCAGGGTCAACACACTTCGGCTGATGCAACTGTGGTCTTAGGGGACCTGACTACATTTTGAGCAGAACTTGTCAGCAGCATCCACATGGTACTGATTTTACAGACATGAACTATGCGAGAGTAAAGGGGTCGTGGAGGTTGGCACCCAAGATTCCTGAAGGCAACTGAGGCCAGGCAATAAGTGACAGAGTTGGAGTCCATGTAAGGAGAGAAGCCATTGCATGAAGCTGTGAAAGTAAAGCCTAAATTGTAATGTAAAGTCCAAGTCCATGGGGTATCTACAAAGAAAATCTGTAGGAGGGATTTTCCTCCTACAGTGCAAGAGAGAGGGGATAAGTGCTACAGGCAGTAGAACTGGGGGTGGAGGTAGAGTTACCCATGCTCTTTGGAACCCAGATGATTTATTTCATCATGTGTTTTGTAATCAGATGTAGGACTACAAGATTTAGTGTTTGCCCTGCTGATTTTTGATCTTCCCCCATTCCAGTGTTCCCTTGTCTCCATGCCTCCCCTCTGTGCCATTGTAAGTTGGAAATAATCAAGTTTTACATTTTTATTTCTAGGGACTCACTGTTAAGAGGTTGCATTGGGTTTCAGAAGACACTTTGGACTTCTGAACAGTGTTGGAACCATTAAAAATTATGTGATTATGTACTGGTCATGAGGCTATGAGGCTCAGGGTGGAATTTTGCTGTTTGAGTTAAAGGTGCTGGTTAGCTTTTGTCAATTTGACATAAGCTGGAGTTACTTAAGAAGAGGGAACCTCAGTTGAGCAATTGCTTCTATTAGGTTCTCTTGTGAGCAAGTTTGTGGGGCATTTTTTGATTAATGACTGGAAATGGGAAGGCTCAGCCATGCTGGGTCTCTGTTGTACAAGAAAAACTAGCTGAGCAAGTCAGGAAGCAGCATCCCTCTGCGGTCTCAGTTTCAACCCCTGCCTCCAGGGGTCTCTCTTGAGTTCCTGGCTTGACTTCCTTTGACAATGAACTGTAACCTATAAGAAAATAAGCTCTTTCAATCCCAACTTGCTTTTGGTTGGTGTTTGCAACAGAGGCCTAACTATAACAGTTCCCTGACCCCACAGGTTCATAGGTTAGAATACTTGGTCTCTAGATGACAGTTTGGTTTTGAAAGGTTGTGAAACCTTTAGGAGGTGAAAATGCGTAGGGGAAAAAGCAGATTACTAAGTGTGAGTCTTGGGGTTTTATTGCCTGGTCGCACTTTCTGTTCGCAGTCTGCTTCCTGACAGCAGGCACGGTGTTACCAGCTGCCCCTGCTCCCAGCCCTGTGCCTTCCCTACCATGATGAACTATATTCCCTATTAAACTGAGAGCCAAGATAAACCCTTCCTCACTTAAATTGCTTGCTGCCATGTATTTGGTCATAAGCAATGAGACAATTCATATAATAGGATTGAATTGCTAATTCATAGAAGTTTCCTTCAGGGAAATTACAAAGGCAGGGCCAAGAAACGGTGAGCAAGATGGTCCTGCTCCCCTCTTGTTCCTCATCTGATTCAGAGTCAGAGGTCATAGGTTGACCACACAGTACGTTTCCTCTCAGCTAAGACTCAAAAGAAAGCAATGTGAAGCAACAAAGAAGCCATACTTTAGTTAATATATCCATATCAAGTTGGTCTCTTCACTTCCAGTCATTTATTTACCCCAAGCTGCTATGTAGATGCTAGCATTTCCTATGTGGCCCTGGTACAGGAAGTCTCCTAAAGGGCACCCCACTCTCCCCAACTTTACATTTTGTACCTCTTGTTCTTCCCAGGACCCAGCTCTCTGACCTTTTAGTCTCCTGTTCTGCACAAATCTATGTGCCCTGTCCAGTGGTTCTGCTGGGACCTTTTCCCCTGAGGTGGTCGAAATGCTCAAGGCGCACACATCAAGCTGATATTTATGGAAGCTTTCTTCTACTTCGGTCTTCTAAAATCTCCTAAAGGATGTACTCTGTTCAGCTCCAAGGAAGTGCTTGAGGATTATCATAGGATGTGTTTGCTTCTATCATTCCTGGTTGGAGCCGGGACAATATTATTTGGAACAGGCACAAATCCTTATTCTGGTGAAAGGGTCATTGCTTCATGAACTACCAATGCCTTTTGGAGGCAAAGGCTGGACCTCTGTCTGGGACCAGAGCTGAAGGGAGACAGTCGGAGTGCCTGGTGCTTCCCCATTCCTCCAGACCTCGTGATATGGTTGAACATTAAGTTTAAAAGCGATAGACATCCCAACTAGGAGAAAATTACTAAGGAAATGCTCAAAAGCACTGCTAGGGTTAAAAAATGTATCTTCTTGGCCATAAGAAGGTATCTGCATGAGCCAATAAGTCAGTCAAGAAAGTTGTGGATCATGATCCTACTGAAATAACAAGAGTCTCTGAGTTCCTGTTCATATAAGATAACAAATGAAAAGGAAGGAATGTTTGAATGTCATCCAATAAATGTGGAAAGGATGATGTAACTGGTGAATCAACAACATTTGGCAACTATAATAATCACCATCATTCACTCAAGCAAGAATAATCAATAAGTGCTAAAACTAGTAGATATATGATATTTACAGCCTAAAGATATCACTGAATAAGATACCTCTGAACAACAAAGTGGAAAATAGTTAACCCATATTGGAGAAAGTGGATAGCATAAAATTACCAGCACAACTTCAAGTCGATGGATGATTGGATTAACCATCTTCAGTGTTTTAGTTACTCTTGAACTGCTGTGGAAGAAAATACCTTACAGAAATGTGCTTGCTACAATATCAACTGCCAGGCAAGATTACCCACCCACAGGTGCAACAATGGCACAGCTGTTACGGAGTAACCACCTGCTTTATGATTGGCTCTGAGGCCTGACCCATGGGATGAATTATATCTCCTGCTAAAACCTTGATCAAAAATCCATGGCTGGGGAGGTCCTGGGCCCTAGGCAGGAACCCACTACTGTTCTTTTGCCAAATGAACATGGTGTAAAACTAAATTCTAAATATTTGTGCTTGTCATCATAAACAAGGGCTGCTCTCAGCCTTATCAGAGAAGTTTCTTTTTGTAGCAAATGGCAGTGAATGCACCTATCTGACCCCCTGGAGGCTTGGGAAGCATCATAGAAGAGAGAACTGAAAGAGCAGGAGCAAGATGATGGGGAAAGGGGGCATGATGTGGTGTTAGAATCACGAACTTACAGAAGCTGCAAGGAGGGAGGGGGGCTGATGTGAGTGTCTGGGATGCAGGTATCGGCATTGTGTCCCTCTTCTTAGAACCAGGAGGAAAGGTCTACTCAGGCAAAGGAGTCAGCGATGGGGCACAATGTCAGTCACATTCCCCCGCAGTCCCACTCTGGGAAGGTTGGGAGATGGTTGTGAGTTTTCCTTTGAACCCTGTGCTACCTTCATGCTATGATGAAGTAGGTGGAGGGGAGGGCAACCCACTAGGGTTCTCTAGCCTTCATTTTCTCATTTTCCCATGGGAACCTTGACTGGAAAGCAGGGTGGACCTTGATGTTACTAGACACAGCCATCTGTGATGTCCCTCTGCTGGAAGGGCCAGTCTTCTTTGCTGGAGCTCCAAGTGAACCATTTAGTCATGGGCACCATGGAGCCTTTGTAATACCTAGAATTAATCTATAAGCCCCACCTACTCAAGAAACAAGCAATCCTCTGGGATGCTGGGAGTTGTAGTTCTTGGAATATAACAAAAGCCCTATGGAAAAGTAAGTTTACTTTTAGGTGGGGGATCAGTGTAAGAAGAGGGACACGATGCAGATACACGCATCCCAGACACCTCACGTCAGCCCCCTTCCCTCCATGCTTGTAAGAATCAGGTGAGGAGATTCTAGGCATTTTAAGCTTACTCATGTAGACTGATCCCCAGTCTAAAAAGAGGCCTGTAGGTTTGTGATTACAAACCCCTGCAACACACGTATCTCAGAACCACTCAGCTGAGAAATTCCAGGGAGTAGTGCTGACCAAACTCCATCTCTTGGTCAATATTTAATATTTAATCAAGCTTGCTTCAAATTTGGCCCAAATGGTGGAATTGCTTTTTTTCTGACAAATCTCAGGGTTAACACCTTCCTGGTCCTCCCTAGGCCCAGCTGGACAGTTTCCAGGTGCTTCGAAAGGACAGTGGGACCCATTATGTTCTCAGACCTGGGAGCTGAACTGCTCCAGTTCTGAAGCCCCGTTTAGGTGCTTGATAGCTGTGTGACTTTAAACACTCTGACTCTTCACCTGGACAACAGGAATGAGAAACAACGCTACTGGGAGGATTAAATGAGCTTAGCGTGTTTTCAAACATGGTTGGCTTCATAGCAGCAGTACCCACAATATTCCAAGGATGGAAACACCCAAGAACCCATGAACGCACGAGTGAACAAACAAAAGAGTCATACTATTTCCACTCAGTGGAGAATTATTAGGCCTTAAAAAGACAGAGCACTGACAGATTATACAATGTGGATGGATACCAGGAACATTAACTAAGTTAAATAAAGCAGTCAGAAAACTAACCATTCCCAAACCACCTTGACTACCCAGATGAGTGAGGCCTCGGAGTATGGCAAGCCTCCGGCCAGCTCTCTAGGCTTTATACTCAGGTCCTGGAAGGCCACCATGATGAGCCCAGTGATTGTAGCAGTGGTTTGATGGCAGTGGTGTCTGTGCCTGAGCAGCCCATTGTCAAGGGCAGGGTCCAGGACACCATGCCCTACCCATCCTGCACCTTTAGCATTTCTCAGGGAACCTTGGACCTGCCCACAAGGTAGAAGAAGAGATGCAGGGTAGCTGTGGTCATATCATGGTAACTGGCCTGAGCTGCAAAGAAAGGCTTCACAATGAGGAGTGAGAAGCAGCAAAGCTATGGGAGGTGGGGCCTGGGCTGTGGCAGGGACCCTGTGGGCTGTAGTAAGTGTGTACAAAACCAGCACGGTGTTGTTCAGCAGTCAGCACCATCAGCCTAGACCAGTGTCTTAGTTAGGGTTTCTATTGCTCTGAAGAGATACCATGGCCAAGGCAACTCTTATAAAGGACAACATTTAGTTGGATTTGGCTTATTGGTTCAGTGGTCCAGTCCACTATCATCAAAGTAGGAGCATAGCAGTGTCCAGGCAGGCATGGTGCTGGAGGAGCTGAGGGTTCTACATCTTCATCAAAAGGAAGCCAGGAGCAGGCTGTGTTCAGGCAGATAAAAGAAGGGTTTCAAAGCCCACCCCCACAGTGACACACTTCCTACAGTAAGACCACACCTACTCCAACAAGGCCACACCTACCCAACAAGGCCACACCTCCTAATAGTGCCACTCCCTGACCCAAGCATATTCAGACCACCACAGCTGGCATCACACTTGAGCACCTGCCTCACCATAACCAGACTTTCCTGGAGCTACCTGGATGGCAGGGCTCAGGGACCACGACTAGAGGCTGAGAAGGGACTGCTATATCTTTAGAAAAGCACCACGGATGGCCTCGGCCTCCTCAAAACTTCGCTGTTCTGTGTGGGTCTGTGTTCCATGCTGCTGTTAGAATGTGGGACATGATGCTTGGGTGGGCAGACTGTGGAGATGCCAGTTGTGTGTCCAGTCCGTGTTCCGCCCGATCACTGGGGTGTGGGACTGGTAGTTGGAGAGGTGAAACACAGGGAGCGCTAGACTGTGTTGACCCTACGCCACGGCTGTTGGGTGCTGGGCTTTAGGGAAGCTCCACGACACTGCTCAGGAGGTGGGAGAATATGGTCTAAGATATGAGAAGCTGTAGTTAGGGTTCCTGACATCCAGTTGCCACTGGGGTGCTGCACAGAGGAGTTGGGAACTAAGGATCAGGGGTCCATGCCTGAGACAAGGCCTGGATTAGGCACCCCAAACTCTTGGACATCCAGTCACTGCTGAGTCATGAGGTTTGGGGAGCAGAATTGGGGACAGTGGGCTGAGGATAGCAACTAACCAGGAACCAGGGGAAATGGGAACTCTGGCTTAGCTCATTAGTGATTTTCCTTGGCTTGGCGGCAGTTGTCTGCATGAGCAGAGAGGCCGTCTATGGGAGACTTAGGCTGAGGCTCTATAGGCAAAGGTCTTCTCCATGTTCCCCATGGTGGCTTTGATGGAAGGGACAGTCCATGTCTATCCATACTGCTTATTGACTGTTCATCGTGGAAAATGGACATATACCAACTCCTCAGGGTGAATCAGAGATTAAATACCTTTTTCAGAGAGGAATGTCTGTGAAGGGAAGCTTGTTAGCTAAACCCCCAGGTCTCTTGGTACCTCATTAGCATGGAAAACTCTGTTTTGGGCTATGTGACTGATGTGTGTGTGTGGGGGGGGGGGGTATGGGCATGTGTTCCAGGACAGGAATCTAGTAGGGAGCAGAGAGGGGCCTACTGTCTCAGATGGTACCCCACTCAGATGGTTCCCAGCTCAGATGGTACCCAGGTGCCGGGTTTCATGGCATGGTCCACTGTCCCACAGTTCTGAACCCATGTGTGACCAGGGGCAGTTCCCCACTATAGGCTTCAGTTTCCACAGCAGGAAAATGGCCACGGTGAGTGGACCAGAGCAACTACAGGACCCTCCACCCTGATTCCTACTGAATTCCCTTTCCTTGATCTCCAGGAAGCATAAAGAACCTAGAGTGGGGACAGGCAAGGATTAAACACCGACTAGATGCACACACTGACTCCAGAGAGCATTTGGGCGTGACCTTAAAGCAGAGTGGTCAAAGCAAACACAGAAGATCATGAGGTGTGTCTGAGAGTCAGTCCACCAACTGGTGAACACCTTTCCTTTCCAAAGGGAATTTGCTTTTTCCGTCAGCTTTTCAGGCCCAGCCACCATCTCATCTTTTCAGGGGTGCGGGTGGGGGTGCGGGTGGGGGTGGGGGTGGGGGTGATGTTTTATAAAACAGAGGTATAATGTGGCAGGAGGGAGCACCTCGGTTGGCCCATGCTGCTACATCCCCATGGCCTAGTGTAAAGGGAAGTTTATTGGGGGAATGGAAGGGAGGGAGATGGAAGGGAAGGGAAAGGAAGGGAAGGGGAGCTGGAAATCGGGAGAGACAGAGAGAAGGGAGAAAAAGAAAGAGAAAAGAGGGAGAAGCTGGCCAGGAACACATGGGGAGAGAGGGAGGGAGGGGAAAAGAGAGAGTAGGAGATGGAGAGGAGAGGAGAGGAGAGAGAGAGAGAGAGAGAGAGAGAGAGAGAGAGAGAGAGAGAGAAGATGGCTTCTTGTCTGAAGACCAAAAGCAGGTATCCTAAGCCCATCACAACCTTGCCATTTACAAGTAGCCTTAGAAAGGGTTAAACTTGGAGAGACTTCCCCATCCACCCTAGCCATTCAAGCTCCCATAGAGAGCAGTTTGAGGACTGCAGGGTGCTGTGTCCTCCAACTGTGTCCTGAGACTCAGCCCTCTGAGGAACAGGCTCCTCTATCATCCATTCCCCCCTGCCCCCATACACACATACACACACACACACACACACACACATACACATGCACACATATACATGCACACATACACATGCACACATATACATGCACACATACACATGCACACATATACATGCACACATACACACACATATACACATACACATATACACACACATATACACATATACACATATACACATACACACATACACACACATACACATGAACACATACACATGCACACATATACATGCACACATACACACACATATACACACATACACATACACACATACACATATATGCACACATATACACACATACACACATACACATATACACATACACACATACACACACATATACACATGCACACATACACATATACACACACATATACACACACATACACACACATATATACATACACACATACACACACATACACATGCACACATACACATGCACATATACATATGCACACATATACATACACACACATATATACACACATATACATACACACATATACACACACATATACACACATACACATATACACATACACACATATACACACACATATACACATGCACACATACACATGCACACATGCACACATACACATACACATGCACACATACACATATACACACACATGCACACATACACATATACACACACATATACACACACACATATATATACATACACACATACACACACACACACAAACACACACACACACACTTTCCAGGGTCCCTACAAGCATTCCTGGTCCGTCTTTACAACTTAGCCTGGGGCTAACATCCCCTTAGGAGTTGCAACAGCTGTCAGGTCACCCCCATGCCTGAGGAACTTTGGTCACCTATCACCTGTGAAACCTCCCTCTGCCCTGGCTCTGAGGTCTGCCCCCTCTGCCTTTGCTGACCAGGTCTGCTGACCAGGTCTTTCCGGGGCTCACTTGGAGTACCACAGCTTAGCCCTGCAGAGTTCTTGCAGTTTTCTGGCTCCTCCCATGCTGACTGGTCCTTAAGCTTCCCCTTCTTCGAGGATATAAAAGGTCCCTGGACCACATCACACCACCATATTAACACAGCTCACCAGAGACTTCTCTAACCATAGAGCGTAGAGCCGGGCTGGTGGCCGCGATAAACGCCCCTGCCTTGTTTCCTCTGCAAACAAACTGGGCCACCTGATGCCCTTGCTCCAGGCTCACCCTCCTCTGTGTGACCTGGAAAAGTGGTTAAGAGGAGTGCCTACATCTGCTCTGAGGCCTGAAGCCACACCCCGGCTCACAGTGTAACAGGCTTGAGTGCCTAGACATGTCCCCAGCTGGTCCCTGCTGGTCCCTGGAGTCAAATGGCTCTCTGTAGACTGGGCAATGGGCTAGGATTAGAGTTGGGACTCAGGGCCAGAGCTGGGTGGCTGAGCCAGCAGTACAATGCAGGCCACTGGATGGCCAGAGCTGGCCACACCATCTGCAGGAATGAGGACTGTGGAGGCCTACCATACATGCCCACCACAGCCAGAGGAGCCTGACTTCCTGGCCGATAGCTTGCCACGGACCCTGGCTAAGTCAACTGTGGACCTCAGCATCCTCCTCTGTAAAATGGGAGTGTGGGATGGCCTCCCACAGTCAGAAAAACATGGCCTCCTTTAGGCCAGGAAATGGTTCTGACTTGGCCACAAATGGAGCAGAAATGCACCAGGCACGCGGAGGAGGTTCAGGCCTGCTGCTCTTGGAGCACAGGAATGTTTGGCTCGAGTTTACATAAACAAACAGTTCTGACTCTGTAAAACCCAACAGCCTGGGGCCTCCACTAAGGCAGGGTCACCCGGCAGTCACTCGTGCGGCTTCCAAGGAGGCAGGAAACTGCTACGCTCCTGTTTCATAATTCAAGGGGATGTTTAATAAGGAGATTGTGCTAGCTAATTCTATGTCAATCTGACACAGGCTAAAGTCATCTGAGCGGAGAGAACCTTAGTTGAAAATAAATGTCTCTGTAAGATGGGGCTGTAGGCAACCCTATAAGGCATTTCTTAATTGTGATCAATGGGGGAGGGCCCAGCCAATCGTGGGTGAAGCCATCCCTGGGCTGGTGGTGCTGGGTTCTATATGAGAGCAAGCTAACCAGCTGTAAAGAGAAAGCCAATAAGCAGCACCCTCCAGGGCCTCTGCATCAGCCCCTGCCTCCAGGCTCCTGCCCTTTGAGATCCTGCTCTGACTTCCTTTAGTGAGGAATAGGGATACAGAACCTTAAGCAAAATAAACCCTTTCTTCCCCAAGTTGCTTTTGCCCATGGTATCTCATCACATCACTAGGAACTCTAAGACAGGCAGTACTAACCAGGGGCATTGACTGAGGTCTTGAGGTGCCTGTATTAGTCAGGGTTCTCCAGATGACCCAAGAACTATACATAGGAAGAGATTTGTTTTAAGCTTTTAACTCACATGACTGTGGAGACTAGCAAGTCCTACTGTTCAGTGTGGAGCTGGCAGGCCGGAGATCCAGGCAAGAGGCCATGAGCTGCAGAACTCCTCTTGCTTGGGGAAGTCAGTCTCCTACCCTATCCACGCCGTCATCTGGTTGGATACGGTCTACCACATTAGAAAAGTTACCTGCTTTACTTAAACTCTGCCACTAAATATTTGATCTCATCCAAAACACCATGGCCCAGCCCAGTTGACACATAAAAGGAACGTCACAAAAATGAGGCCTAGTATCAAAGGGCCATCATTGGCCTAGACCCATACAGCTATATGGTGAGGTCTTGCACAGCCGGCAGCAAACGGCTATAGGCCTGATCCCCCACCTCCCCAGCTCAGGTGCTCCCTGACCTAGCTGCCCCAGCACCTCATCCCACTTGGATTTACAGAATGTAGAGTGTGGCTATACTCTTCAGAGCCAATGCCGTGGGGTGGATGGGACACACTGGGGTCCATATCACACTTCCCTGAACTTCTGTGCACGTCCACTGTTTCAACCAGTCCCTTGGCCTTCCAGAGGCTTCTCCCTCTGCCTTCCACCTGCCTCCCTCCACCTTTGCTGTCTTGGTCTCTGCTGATTTGTAGAATCTACTGACTCCAGCCCACTCAGAGGGGCCCTCACAGAGGTAGGGAAATCTTCCCAGTTAGCCTCTAATGAAAATATTCTAAGAAAAGTGTTTTTCCTGGCTGGAGCGATGGCTCAGCGGTTAGGAGCACTGACTGCTCTTCCAGAGGTCCTGAGTTCAATTCCCAGCAACCACATGGTGGCTCACAACCATCTGTAATGAGATCTGATGCCCTCTTCTGGTGAGTCTGAAGACAGCTACAGTGTGCTCATATATAATAAATAAATAATAAAAAAGAAAAGAAAAGTGTTTTTCCACATCAGACCCACTGACCCTGAACTTAACAGCATTTCAGGATGCTTTCCCGGGATAAATAAAAATGTTTGCAGATATCCCAGCAGGCCCCTTATAGGCAAAACTGCTGCCATCTGAGAACTACAGTCCCAAGGATTCTGTTCCCACTGGGACAGTTTCTTTCCCTTCTAAGAACATGGCATCATATTAGACTTTTTGTTATATTGTGACTTTTTTAAAAGCTGAAAGAAATCATACTCGGGGAGACCCCTGCCATAATTTTAAGCAAATTGGCAAATCCCATGCTGCCTGTGCAGGTAATGAGGCCACCTGAAAATTCAGTAAATTAGAAAAGACTCGGTGTCATGCCGTGTGAGCAGACAGTCAGCCTGCACACCTGCCTTCCTGCCTGGGTCTGTGGAGAGAGAATCCTGTCAGGAAGAGGAACCCCAAACAAAGGCCTGCTGTTCTGTCAAGCCCCACTTCATTCCAAATCCCAAAATTAGGGTTATCTTCTCACACACAATCCAAGTTTTCCAAGCCCTGGACAGAAGGAAGTCATCCTAAAGAGAAAGGAAAATCTTACCTTTTTCATGATTTCTTAGAGGGAAGTTAAGCAAATACTTATCAAAAAAAATTCAAATAGTAAAATAAAACAACATGGAAATTCTTTGCCTAAATTATCTGTATTAAAAGTTTTCAAGCCTTGACTTGAAACCTGAAACTCACATATGCAAAAACCCAATCAAAAGCCAGCCCCAAATCACCGGTTCTATTCATTACAGTAGCTGTAGGAATTTCAATTGCTGGACACCAGGGGGCGCCACCAACATTCAGGTAGCTGCCTAGACACTAGTGGGCACAGGGAGGAATGGATCTTTGCACAAAAGCAAGTGTCAAGGGCAGATGTGAGAAACCCTAGACAAATGTCACACTTTCAGCGTCTCCACTCATGGGAGCCCACTAGGATTTAGCTTCCTTGGATCTTAGCTTCAATCCATTTTAAATAAGTTGAGTAGGCGACTAATTGTGTTTTCTGTAAGTGCATGGACAGCCGTGCAACACCACTGTCATGAAGTAGAAACAGCAGAGTTCAGGCTCTGTGAGATCCAGGAGAGCTCACGTCCTGTGGAGATGTTTCCCCAAGCTCCAGAAAGCCTGGGAGAAAAGGATCGCCTTCCATTCTGCATGTCAGGGCTCATTCTTCTTGATAGGTTTGTTCCCGGGTTTCAGCACCAATGAAGGGGGCATAAAAAGAGAGAGAGGGGTTTAGAGAGTGCAGCAGGATGGTGTAGGGGAAGGGGGTGCCTAAACGGGCCCATGCCCATGTACCTCTTCCCCCTGAGGGACCACATGCACACAGACATGGTATAGAATAGAGTTTATTTAGGGCAGAGGATGGGAGTTAATGGTATAGTGGAGGTAGTTAAAGGCAGAGAGAGAGAGGGAGGGAGAGAGAGAGAGAGAGAGAGAGAGAGAGAGAGAGAGAGAAGAGAGTAGATAAGTGGAGGCCAGCCATAACCACGTGGAGGGGGGAGGGGAGGGGAGCTCAAGAGGGCAGAGATGTGAGAGTGTGATGAGAGAGAGCGATGAGAGAGAGGGAGGAGGGGCAAGTAGCCCCTTTTATAGTGGGCCAGGTCTATGGGGCGGGGCATACCTGGCTGTTGCCAGGTTAAGTGTGGGGTGGAGCTTAGACAGAATACTAACACTTCTGGCTTGAAACCTAGTGTCTGGGGGCATGATGGAGATCCAGGGACGGGCTCTGCATCACTGGGTCCCCAAGTGATTGGTTCCCTGAGCTTATCAGGCAGCATGTGAGCAAGTCCATGAACCACGCAACTGAAGGTCGGGATGATGAGTGACCAGGGTGAGGCTGGGGGCGAGGCTGGCCTCCCACTTTAGACCCAGGGCCTTGAACATGAATCTGGAGCCTCAGCTGCTGACAGAGTGACCAGGGCATCACGTTGCCCCCCACTTCCTTGTTGTTGAGGGGGCAAATACCTTGTAGGTTGTTTGAAAAGGCCAGGAGACCCCTGTCACACAGCAGGCGACCGATGTCATGAACATTCCCCACAGTGTGACGCCCATCCTCCCGATGCTTGTCCCCGGGGAACCCACTCTGAAGTTTGCTACCCAGAAGCTCTCACCCTTGGATGGCTTTTGGAAAGAGATGAAGCAAGATTTTGTGTGTGTGTGTGTGTGTGTGTGTGTGTGTGTGTGTGTGTGTGTGTATTCACTGCAGACTCCCCTACAGCAGAGTAAGAGTCTACACAGCCTCTGTCCATTTTCCTTTTGTAGTAGCAACTGTGTCAGTTAGGTTTTTTTTTTTTTTTCAAACCTAACACAAACTAGAGTCACCTGGGAGGAGAGACCCTCGAGTGAGGAATGGCCTCCATTGGACTGGTCTGCAGGGTGTTTTCTTGATTAATGATTGACGTGGGTGAGCCCAGTGTTCTGTGGGTGGGGCCACCCCTTAGCCAGTGGTTCTGGGTTCTGTGAGAAAGCAAACAAAACAAGCCATGGAGGTCAAGTCAGTGAGCAGTGTCCTTCCAGTGTCGCTGCCTCTGCTCCTGCTTGAGTTCCTGCCCTGCCCTTCCTCAGTGACCACTGCGATCAGGAGGTGCAAGTCAAATAAGTCCTTTCCTTCCCAGAATGCCTTGGTCATGGTGTTTACCAACGCAATAGAAGGCAAACTGGGGTATCATCTTTCAAAGCACCCAGACCCGACCACAGCGGATCCCCAGAAGCTGACGATTCCAGGACCAGAGGACACACGTGGATGTGGGGGTGTGGCACGCTGTGCAGTGTCATGAGTGTTTTCAATCGTTTGTCCAAATACAGAGCTTGGCCAACACACAGACCTTGTGTTTAGGGAGGTGCTGTCAACGGTTTCTCCTGAGCTCATAAAAAAAAAAAAAAAAGAAAGAAAGAAAGAAAGAAAGAAAGAAAGAAAGAAAGAAAGAAAGAAAGAAAGAAAGAAAGAAAGAAAGAAAAAGAAAGAAACCACTAAGCCAAACGAGAAAACAAGACTTAAGCCACTGGGGAATCATTAACTCAGTTAGAGACAGGCTGTTTACAAAGGCAGGTTCACTGAGTATAGACAGCAGAGAAATTTGAACAATCTCTGATCCTCCTACTTCCCTAGCCTGAGGAACATTTCTGCTCTGGTTCTTATTTTGTTTGCCATATCAGAGATGAAGCCCAGGGGGCCATGAATGTGTTGTTGGCTGGGGGCCTGGCCCTGTGTCCCCACACTCTCCTCTCAACCCCAGCAGTGAAGCATCCCTGAGCAGACCCTTGCCTCTTTGGTCTCTGCCTCTTTCTCTTCGTCTGTCTGAGTATCTCTGTCCCTCTGTAATTCTCTCTCCCTCCCTCGATCCCCATTGTCCACACACCACCCTAGAGGACCAGGGGTGAGAGCTTTGGGACCCAGTGACCCAGGACAGGACCGGGTCCCCTCTAGCACTCTCTTGCTTCATCACAAAAATCAAATCCAGTCAGAAATCTGACACCAGCACTCTGACAACGTCTGCAGAGACCCTAGCTCCTCCCTGAGAAGGGAGGTCTACTAAAGAGATTATAAAAGGCATGGTGGGAAGGAGCGAGCACTTTGCAGGGGCAAAGGAGTCCAGACAGCTGTGTAGGCTGGCTAGGATGGAGCGCAAGGCATGCATGGGAGGTGAGGACTATGAAAAAGAGTTTACTCCCAAAGACTACCTGACCACCTACTATAGCTTCGACTCTGGAACGGTGGCAGAACGGGAAATCGTAAAGTTTAGCCTGCAGAACCTCCACCAGACCTTCTCTACAGGTGAGTGGCCGAGGTCTCCCTGGGGAGGGGCTGGAGCCAGGCCAACAGGAAGGGCTCATTCTGCACATACAGATGCTACAGAGGTGACTAGTCCCACGGAGCCCACAGAGGGTCACGCGTGAGGATCCAGGGGAGCCAGGCCTCAGGAACAAAGGACTTGGCTTGCAGCCATGATCGGCCTCCGTTGCTTCACTCGTGAACTTCGAGGGGCACCCTCAGATGTGTGGCGCTCCTAGGCACGTGCTGAGAGAAGTGTCATGGGACTGGGCAGCAAGGCTGCTCCTCCCTCCCCTTCTGCCAGAGGCCTTCCAGAAAGCTCTGCAGTCTTTCTGGGACCTTGACTCTCTCTGAAAAAGATTTGATGAAAATTCTTCCCCACAAACATGCATACAAGTTTCCACCATTTGCCCCCAACGTCTAAGGGGAAACTGAGGCTCAGCACGGTGGGGAGGGAGAGAGGTGGCCAGTCGACATCAGAGAGCTAGTTGTAACACCAGCAAGAAGAAAGCATAATACTTCAAGTGGCCCAGCACTGACGGGGAGGGTGTTTTTGGGGACCCTGGAGGTTGCTCAGTGCACACACATTACCCCCCAAACCCCCTCACCCCCGAAAGCTTTCTTAACCAGACATTCAGGGCCAAGGAATGGGTAGCAAGGAGCAACCTCAGCATACAGAGGAAAGGAAGTCCGGTGCTCCTGGAGAAAACGGAGAGCAGGCATCAGTCCTTGGCAGAGGCATAGTAGGTACAAAAGGGGTCTGCAGAAGGGAGAGAGCAGGCTGAGAGGGCGTGCCCTAGGCTGCCTCGCTTTCTTATGTGTAGCAAACCAGAAGGGCTCTTAAGAACAGGCTGGTCCTCTCAGCCTTTCTCCAGACCCTGCCACTCTATCAATTCCTCCAGTTTTCTAAATCCAATGTTCTTCAAAATAAGCCCCTGTCAACTGATTAGAGAGAGAGAGAATAGTCCTAAATGTGTCCAGAAGGCCAGACGTACCCCACCCTGGGCCTCCGCTAGTATCCTGAGGGTAACGGGGAGGCGATTAAGGATGTCGGCTGTACCCCCCCCCCCCAGCATTGCTCCCCGGTCTGGTCAACATACAGCTGCCGCCCTTCCCAGCCTGCACATGTGAAGCCCGGGTGCCCAGACCTGCCATGCTATCTCCACAGGAGGTGTAGGGGGCGATGTCCTGATCGACGTTGGCTGTGGCCCAACCATCTACCAGCTGCTTTCAGCATGCGAGGTCTTCCGGGAGATCATTGCCACTGACTACACCCCGCAGAACCTGCAGGAGCTGCAGAAATGGCTGAAGAAGGAGCCCGGAGCCTATGACTGGTCCTCCATAGTGCAGCATGTGTGTGAGCTGGAGGGAGACAGGTACCTGCAAACGGTCCCATGTTGTCCACCACCGTGTCCTTCTCAGACAAGCCCCCTCTGGTGCTCAGACAGCACCGGAACCCACCACCCACCTCACGTTCTCCTGGCCCACCTTAACCTCATGAACCTACAACATTCCCTCTGGCTCAGTCCCACCTCTGGCCCTAATGCTGCCCCAAACCATCTGACCCAGCTCTTCCTTTCTCTGTACCCGCTCAACCCAGCTGTGACATCAGCTTCTATGTCGCGTCCTCCAGGAAGTCCTGCTGACTGTCCAGCTTACACCACCCCTACTCTGCTCTGGAAACTGGTTCAGTGTCTCCTTTGACATTGGGGGACACACTTGTTATGGAAAGACAGGCTGTGGGGTGTACCTTACACTTGTCCCCTCAGCATTGTGACAAAGCACAGAGACCAACAGCAGTAACCTTCTGCAGGTCCTGTGTCACTTTGGTTCATAGAGGGTATATACCCCAACTGGAGCTGCAAGAATCAGTGATTCTGATCTTATCATACAGACAGGGAAACTGAGGCCCTGGCTTTGAGAGGGTCCTCTAGCCATCCTCAGAGCAGAGTAGAAACAGGTTAATATTTCTGTCCTGAAATATTGGAACAGAGTACTGACTTTGTTACAGTCTAGAACAGTCTACGGTGCATGGTTAGAGGGACATTAATTATAGGGGGCCTTGGAGATAGTCCCATCTGGTGTCATGAATCAAGCGCACACACAGCCAGGAGGAGGGAGCCCCACGGAGCCCCTGTTACACAGGGAGACAGTTACCATCATGCTAGATGGAGAGAGGCAGTGGGAGGTTGGGGAGAGCCTTCGGCAGGGGCAGGAGAGCAAGGTTCTGGGCGAGAGGTGACCTCTCTTGTAGTTGAAATGAGGGAACAGAGATGTGTCTCAGGAAGACATGCAAGTGACATGAGCCACACGACAAAGGTTGCAGACCCATGTATGAAGAGAATACATATCAGGGGAGGCCACCAAGGCCATACTCTGGCACACAAGGCTATGATAAGAGTGACATAATGGCACAGCATGTGTGTACGTGTGTGTGAATGTGCACGTGTGTATTTGTGTTTGCATTATGTGTGGATGCAGCATGAAGGTGTGTGTGTGAATGTGTGTATGCCTTTGTCTGTGAGAGTATATATTTGTATGTAAATGTGCATATGTATATAAGCGTGTATATATGCATGTATGTGTGTACAATGCACATGTGTAGGTGTACATGTATGTCTGGTGTGTGTGTGTGTGTGTGCATGTGCGTGTGCGTGTGTGTGTGTGTGTGTGTGTGTGTGTGTGTGTGTGTGTGGTGGCACGCATTCCATACTGGATGTGTGGAGGTCAGAGGTTAACCTGTGAGAACTGGTTCTCTTTTCAGCATGTGAATCCTAGGGACTGAACTCAGCTTCCAAGGCCTGGCAGTCATCTCACTAATTCAGGACCTATATCTATTCAGGACACCAAGCTGAGGAGAGTGTCAAACCCAGTCAGGACAGCAGGTGGCAGAGTTACCCTAGCAGTGACAGTAGAGAGAAATCCCACGGAGGAACCTGGAGAACGCTGGAGTCTGTAGCAAACCTATGGGTCTCCTCAGACACTTCACACTGCAGTAAAAGGAGACAGTTCCAGAGGAATGACACTGAGGCTACTCTGGCCTCTACGCACATGTGCAAACATCTGCATGCACCTTTCCACACATACATGTGCCCCCACATATATACACACAAACAAAAATAATAATAATGAAATACACCAAAAAGATTAAATGACTTTAAGAAGGAGGGGGAGGTATGAAAGAGGAGGACAAATCAAATGCCAAATCCACCCTCGCTGGTGGCTGTGAGCAGTTTTGTGCCTCAGTTTCCAACTGCAGGGCATGTTGCCAATTAGATTAAATATCAGGATGGTTGCGGGGTCAGAGAAAAAGAACCACAAAAGTTGTTCTTCATAATTACATCATTTATGATGTATTTCATCACGTATGATGTAATTCATCATTTATGACGAATTTTAAACTTTATCATTTATTATATCAATCGGCTCATTACGTATGGTTGTATGGTCGTGCTGTCCGTTGTAATCATCACGGCATCTCTCTGACCCTCTCACAGAAGCAGGTGGCAGGAGAAGGAGGCCAAGCTCCGAAGGACAGTCACCCGTGTACTGAAGTGTGATGTGACCCAGACACCCCCGCTGGGGTCAGCTCAGGTGCCTCTGGCTGACTGCGTGCTGACCTTTCTGGCCATGGAGTGTGCCTGTCTTGACGTAGACACCTACCGGGCAGCCTTGCGCAGACTGGCTGGCCTGCTGAAGCCGGGAGGGCACCTGGTGACCTTGGTGACGCTGCGCTTCCAGCACTATATGGTGGGCCCCAAGAAGTTCTCTGGGGTCTACCTGGAGAAGGAGACGGTGGAGAAGGCTATTCAAGATGCCGGTTGCCAGGTGCTGAGGTGCAACTGTGTCTCCCTCAGCTACTCGGAAGCTTACTGCGTCAATGACGGTTTATGCTTCGTGGTTGCCCGGAAGGGTCCCAGTGCCTGAGGCCACCGGCTCTGGGAAGTTATAGCGACCATTGGTAAAGCCTCGCTCCACCGCTTTCTAACACTGACCTCCTTGCTTCCATCTATTACCGGTCACACTCACAAGGGAAAACCCAAGGTTCTCTCATTTCAGCACCAAAATCCATCCCCTTAGCTCCTTTTGAACCCTGATCAAAGCTCATTAAAGTAAAGTGATTTCTCTGGACTCTGTCTTGGAATGTCTTCTCCGAACGACAGACAAGAGTTTGGCTGACAGACATTTATCTGAGAGCAGATGCTGTGAACACACATGCAGGCACAGCACAGACAGCGGAGAGGCAGGCAGATGCTGCAACTTGTAGCACAAAGCCCTTTCTCGGAGGCGGCTGGAGCTGGGGCCAGTGTTGGGGCCTGCAGGTGCTGCTACCTTCTGAGGGAGCGAGCCGTGCCTCCCAGCTTCCCTCACAGTGGCCAGGGGCAGTTCTTGGGGTGTCTCTTGTCTCAGCAACTTCAGCAGACTTGAAGGTGCCAACCATAGTCTAGTCACCATGCCCAGGTTCAGGAAAGGGATGCCAACGTGTGCAGTGTGTTAGCTGGAGTGGACAGCTTCCGGGTTCCCTGACCCTTCTGTGGGAGCAGTGGAGGATTGCTCAGGTGACCCAGAAATACGGTGTTTTCTGGCTATGACAAAGTGTGTACTTGGGTTTTCAACTATTATTTAAAGCCAGCAATGCCCAGTTCTCAGGATATGTAAATGTCACTTTCTTACCCACACTAGCTGCCGTGGGGGAAGTGACTTTCTGTAGCCCACTAGTTGAGGAAGGAATATGGTTTTCTGCACAATAAAGAGTTGGAGCTGGGGCACAAAGATGGGGCAGGTGGAGACTTGGGGGAGGCAGTGAGAAGCAGGACAGCTATGCATGGAAACGAGATGGCATGGGCTGGAGGCAGGCAATAAGAACCATGCGGCAGGCTGGAGGGCTGGCTCAGTGGTTAAGAGCACTGACTGCTCTTCCAGAGGTCCGGAGTTCAAATCCCAGGATCCACATGGTGGCCACAACCATCCGTAATGAAAATGGGAATCTGATACCTTCTTCTGATGTGTCTGAAGACAGTGACAGTGTCTTCACATACATTAAATAAATAAATCTGGGGGGGGGGGAGGAAGACACACCACCTGGAGAGACAGAATGGTTCTGTTAGAAGCTAGACACTAGCTGTGAGGCTGCCCCAGCAAAAAGCCGACAGCTTTAAACTATGTAGATTTCTTCCTGTCCTAATTAAATTCAAGATCCTTGAAAGCCCCACAATAGAAGACTAGTACCCTGCCACCCACAGCACATGCAGCGTGTCTCTTAAGCCCTAGCAGTACACAACTGCTGTACACAGCTCCGGTACACAGCTGCTGTTGGCCTTGGTGGTCATCCCATAGTATTAGTAAGAAGGCTAGGCTGATTCCACGACAGGCTTCAAACGGGCAGCTAAGGAGACTAGGACTAAACTCTGTTTCCAAGAACTGGGTAATCTCAGGTTAAGTCCAGGCCTCAGAAACTGGCCCTCGACTTGGCCTGAGGGAAGGACAATGAAATGGATCAGGAGCAGTTTCCGACTTCTTCAGCTACTTCCTCCGCAACTTTCCAGACCTCCCCAGCAAGTCTCCAGCCCCCACACCCTGGGAATGGAATGTCCTTAGAGATGGCCCTGACAGATTAACATAGAGGTCACCCACCCCGGAATTCCCTAACGTGCTTTAAATCAGGCCGGCAAGCTCACTTGGTTGTCTCTATTGTGGTAATGGGAGACCCCAGCATGCTGGACTTCTGCAGAATAAAACACTCTGCATTTGCATACTATTTGAGTCCAGGAGTCATTCTTTGGGGAACCGTGGACCCTTACACTAACATGTTAGGCTCTCCCCTGCAGATGGGTTGTACCTTCATCAGTAGCTCCTCCTGGCCTCTTTGGAGACCCTGACCCTGCCATGTGGAGCCAAGCCCCAACTTTCTCTCTACACCTCCGGTTCTACGGCTTCTACATCAGCAGTCTGCACTCTCACCAATGGCCTGTACTGGCCTTTCCTGGGGTCAAGCCTCAGCTTCGCTCCATGAGCCCTTCATACTTTTAAAACCAGTACCGCCTGAGAGGCTCCCACACATCACCAAATTCAACTACCAGTGTGAGACACAGTTCAACTTCCTTGGACCACAGCTTCTTTGTGCTGACCCTAGGGAACTATTCCCACACGACTTTTATCTCAGTGATGCTGGGCTCCTCTTTACTTGCTGCCAACGTCTTAACCAGTATCGATTGTGCCACCAGCAAAGCAAAGGTGTGCTCTGGTCATTTTGGTTACAGGGCAGACGGCTATGGGGTACAAAGGGTGGAGGGGGAACCTGGCAGGCCTATGCCCAGGTGTGTCCCTGAGTAATTAGCACTCGAAACCATCGAGTGATCGGAACTCCATGAGACAACTCCATGCAAGAAATCTGGTATAAAGTAGGATTTGGAGGAAGGAGAGGGGGATTGGGAGAGAGGGAAGTTTGGGGGGATAGGGAGGGGGGAGGACTTGGGGAAGGAGTGGAGGCAGCAGGAGAGCCACGAGGGCAGAGAGATGGGGTAAAGAGGGAGAGGAACGGGCTCCAAGGGCAGAAAGGGAGAGAGAGAGAGAACCCCACTGAGAATGGGGTGGGTAGCGGGCAGTCTTTATACTTGGCACACCGGGCACTGGCAGCAGGTGACGGCAGCAAGTGGAAGTCATTGCTAAGTCCCTGAGGGGAGCCTGGTGGAATCGTCTGAAAACTAACATTAGCCACAGCTAACTCTTCAGCTCTAGCTGACTGGAGCCACAGGTCTGAGTGCCAACTATCACCCCATGGCTCCGAGAGACCTTTGCTCCACTCCAGAGGTCACTAGCCTCCGCCGTCTGCACTGCTCTCCACATTTGTAACCTCTACGAGCCTAGAGAACAGCTCACTGGGTTCCGAGCACTCAGTGGTTTGTCCAGCCCAAAGTTCAAATGAGAGCACAGTCTCAGGTTTGTTACAGTGCCCCACCCTAGTACCGATTTCCGTCTTAGTCAATAGGGCAGAAGCCCGGAGACAAGAAACGAAGCAGAACCCATGAGGAACTTTACTTACTGGCTTGTTCTGCCTTTCTTACATCATCCGGTTCCATCTTCCCAGGAGCGGCACCACCCACAGTGGGCAGAGCCCTTCCTCATGGATTATCAGTCAAGAAAGCTCGATAGGCTTGCCCATAGGCCAGCCTGGTGGAGGCATTTTCTCAGCTGAGCTTCCCTCTTCTCAAATGACTCTAGCTTGTGTCGGGTTGACAAAAAATTAACCGGACAGCCACCTACCTGAATTACCTCACCTCTTCCTCTCTAACCCGTGCTCCACTCCTGAGCACTGAACAGAAGCAGCAAGTGATGAGGAGGACCAGGCCAACAGCCACATCCAGGGGAAGGGCAGCCTCCGCTGCCGCTAAAACAGTGTTTCCTAAATGTGTCTATTGTGTGGGGGAGGTGATACTGAGGCTTAGGTTAGAGAACAATAACAAGGAAGTCCTCCCGTTAGAGAACAATAACAAGGAAGTCCTCCCACCATCAAGGGAGTCCTCCTTCCCATGTTAAGGACAAAGCAAGTTTGGTCCCTGCTCCTTGCTTTAAGGCAACAGCAAAGTGAGGCTGCAATGATTCCATATGGCCATGAGAGGGCAGTGTGGGGCAGAGCATCAGCAGAACTCCGTAGCTTGCTCAACCTTTTGACATCCTGAAGTATAATTTCTTGTTCTCTCAGGCAAAAATAAACAAAAAACAAACAAACAAACAACAGAAACAGAAAAACAACTTTTAACAGGCAAGGTCTCTCTGAAATCAGGACCTGCTCCCTGTCTGTGTGGTCCCAGACTCTGTGCATCAACTGGCCTTGGAGATGTCAGGAGAGGAAGCTGAGGCTTGAGTTGGGGCAAGTCCAGTAGTGTTGGGAGGATGGCTGGTGGGTGGAGCATCTTGAGGTGGGCAGCACGGAGCAGGAGGGTTTGAACCCCTATCTCAGTGTCTGCACTGGTCATTGACACCTTCAGTAGACACAGGCTTCTTTGAGAGTGCGTACAGCATGTAGGCTATGACATGTAGGATCTGACTGAGCTCCTCCTCCCCTTCTGCCTGCAGGCGAGAAAGGGAGCGTGCAGGAATCTTTGAGGGCAATCCAGCCGGGCATCCTGGTCAGTTTTAGAAAATGCAGATGCCTCTGAACTCTCCACATATAACCTGTGTAGAACAGACCAGCAAGAAATCTGCTTTCAGAGTCCTCTGGGCACAACAGAACTGGGGAAGGGTAGGGTAGCTCCTTTGCAGGTACCTGGTGATGCTGGACATCTCCGGGTGAGGAACTGAACTCTGTGTCTGTCTGCTCTCAGGGTGTCTTAGTTTAATCTCTATTGTTGCAATCAGGTGCCAGGACCAAAAACAACTTGGGGAGGAAAGGGTGTGTTTCAGCTTACAGTTTATAGTCTACCACGAAGGAAAGTCGGTGCAGGAACTCAAAGCAGGGACCAGGAAGCAGAGACTGAATCAGAAGCCATAGAGGTGTGTGGCTTGCTAGCTTTTCTCCCCTGGCTTGCTTGGCCTGCTTCCTTGTACCACTCAGGACCACCTACCCACGGAGGGTACCACCCATAGTGGGCTGGACCCTCCCACATCAGTCATTAGTCAAGAAAATACTACATAGGCTTGCCAGTCTGATGAGGACATTTTTTTCATGGAGGGTTCTTTTTCTCAGGTGACTCTAGCATTGACAAACACCCAGGACCACACAGGCAATGAGCTCTGACTCAGTGGAGAAAGGCAGGCTCCCTGGGGCTCAGAGCATGTCTACCACCTGGTGGCAGCCTTCTCATCACTAGCCAGAACCAGAACCAGGTTTCTGAGGGGCACAGGGGCCCCAAGCTCAAGGATTGTTTCCAGGCAGGGTGGTGAGGACTTGGTCCGAGGAAGGACAGTAAGTACCAAATGAGACCTTCAGTAGCAAGCGTGCCTAGGGAGGCTGGGGAAGGGTGTGTCCTAAAGATCCCCCTATTGCCATGAGGTATGCATCCAGATAAGCTCCTGCAGGCCAGTACTCAATAGTAACTGGCCCAAAGATCGCTTCTGAGCCTCTCTGAGGTCTACAGTTCAGTATCCCTATGTTGGGAGCAGGGCTGGAATGGTGTGTTGGTGGGCTGCCCCTGGAAAAAAGAAAAGGAACCCACCCACTGCAAGAGTCTGGGACAGTCCTACTGGCTGGTGGGGATGAAGTGCCACCAGCTTAGCGAGGTGTTGAAGGCTGGGAAAGGGGGGCAGCCCTGTCAGGGGTCTGTGGTCAAGGGACGGGTGGGTAGGACTGCTATGTAGTGACCTGCTAGCTTCCAGGGCTGTCAGTGGAGACTGGGAACAGTGCAGAGGGACTAGGGAATCAGGGTTGGGTGAAGTAGAGACTGGCCCGCTGGGTGGGACTCTCATGCCTCTTGGAGGGTAGGTAGGCAAGAATAGAACTCAAGGAAGGAAGGGCACCTTTCTGCAGGGCACCCAACGGGAAGAAGAGGTACTCTGAGGCAGCAGGGAACCAGGCCTGGGTAGGCAGAGAAGAGTGCAGTGGGCAGGGCTGGTGGGGACCTCCTAGGATGAACATTACCTGGAAACCGTTCTCATGGTTCGTGCTGCTGCCGTAATCAGCCCACTGAGACTGTCTCAGCCGCCATGCTGCAAACAGGGCAAGCCCCTCCTGTAATTGAGAACTGCATGTTACCCACTGTTGTTAGACGGGAAACTGACTCCCCCGTGTGTTGGAAGAAGGTTGTATCTTTTTAGTTGGTAATAACTTTGGGATCAGAGAGGGATGTGAGCATCTGATTCGGCTGAGTTCAGCCTCACCCCGAGAACTATTGTGTCTTCTTCGATTTCCGAAGGCATGGCTTTCCTTTAAAACCACAGATCAGTCAAGCAGCAAGAAAGTACTTTCTAGAGGATGTTAGAGAGTCCAGAAGTTTGGCTCCTAGGGAATCCAAAGGGCTTCAGCAGGAAGGGATTGTGGACAGTGCCCACTATATTCATCTGTGCCAGGACCGCAGAGGCAAAGCAGAGTCCCGCACAGGCGCAGTGAAGGACTGGACAGCAGCCAGGAAGCCTGGGTTCTAGAATCTGACTTCAGCAACTGAGCCACGTGAGGCGGATCTACACACCAGCCTTGGATGTGTGCTACGGCTCCTTTCCCACTCCAGGCTCTCGGCTCCAAGCTCTTCTGAACTGAGAGTGTGTCTTGACTCTTGTTTTAAGGTTCTGGGTGGGAAAGGACAGCTGCAGTCATCTGGGACATGATTCATGACCTGGCAATAATGCAAAAGCTGGGAAGGCCGGGATTGGCATGGTGGTAAGTTAGACCTGGGTACTTGTTGGCCTCAGTTTCCCAAGCTCTACCAAGGAAGGAACATATGCAGGCAGCTAGAAAATCTGGGCTTCATCAGAAACAAAGTATAGGAAGAGGCAGGGAGTCATCCTTCAAGCTATGCCGCTTCCTGAGGGTGTCAGTTAACGTCTTCTGTCTCCTTTTGGAGCTGGGTCTCTGCCTCTTTACTTGACTCTAAACTTCTCTGTTTTCTTCACTGTATAGGTTCTCTGTGCATTTTAGTGTGGTGTGTGAGGCATTGTCACACGAGCGGATTCTACACTGAGCATATCCCCCCTTCTTTGCCTGCCCTCTCATTAGTTCCCTTTGTTCTCCTAAATAGTTTCATTTCTACCTTCATACATAATTCAACATTCCAGTATAAATCTAGACACCTCATATGTTTTAGTTAAGCTTCTGTTGCCATGATAAACATTCTGACCAAAAGCAACTTGGTGAAGGAAAGCTTCCTCTGGCTTGCTCGTCCTTATCACAGTCGGTCACTGAAGGAAGTCAGAACAGTGATTCAGGCAGGAACCTGGAGGAAAGCCCCCTCCAGACTCATCTTCATCTACCTTTCTTATACAGCCTAGGTCAACCTACTTATGGATGATACCACCCATGGTGGGCCGTCCTCTGACATTGGTCAACAATCAAGACAGTGTTCAGCAGATACACTCACAGGCTAATCTGATTGGATACTATTCCTCAACTGAGGTTTCCTTTTCTAGGTAACTCTAGTTTGTTTCAAGCTAACAAAAACCAACCAACAAAGCTTATGAGCAAAACATGATGTTTTGTCTTTCTGAGAGTGGTATAATTTACTTAATATTATTATGTCCAGTTACACTATTTTCCTACAAACAACTATACCACATTCTCTGTATTCATTCTTCTCTTGTTGATAGCTTCTTTGTTTCAAGGGACAGGTTTGCAAAAGAAAAGCCATCAAGGTCCCCTGTGGGCTCACCATGTCTCCCCAAGGCCATGTACTCCAGAGCGCAAGAATAGAGTAGGGTTTAGCTGCTCGGAAGACTGACGCATGGCTTCCATGAGTTTGTAGATAGTCACTGTGTGAGGTTGTGCTTGCAAGCCAAGTGCAGAGTCTAACATAGACTAGGTCTGCAGTAAATAATTTCAGAGTAATAACCCCTATTTTAGTCAAGGTTCTCTAGAGGAAAAGAACTGACAGAATGATTGTGTGTCTTAGTCACTACTCCTGTTGTAGAGATACCATGACCAAGGCAACACTTATAAAAGAAAGCATTTAATTAGGGGCTTGCTTACAGTTTCAGAGGGTAGTCCCTGACCATCACAGCAGGGACCATGACAGCACACATGGTACTAGAGCAAGAGCTGAGAGCTTTACACCCTGATCCAAAGGCAGCTGGCAGAGAAAGAAACAGTGGACCTGCCATGGACTTTTGAAACCCCAAAGTCCATCCTCAGTAATACTCTTCCTCCAATAAGGACACACTTCCCGATCCTTCTAAAACTTTCAAACAGTCATATTTCCTGGTGACAGTGCTGACTAAATATATGAACTTATGTGGGTCTTTCTCACTCAAACCACCATATATAAACACATGCACACACTCATATGAATATGAGGATTTATTGCTTTATTTATTTATTCATTCATTGTAGCTTTTTTCTATATCAGTTTTATTTAAAATACCAAAGCCACACAAAGATCCAACAAAGAAAGAGAACTTCAGACCAATTTCCCTTATGAACATCGATGCAAAAATACTCAATAAAATTCTTGCCAACCGAATCCAAGAACACATCAAAACGATCATCCACCATGATCAAGTAGGCTTTATCCCGGGAATGCAGGGTTGGTTCAATATACGGAAATCCATCAATACAATCCACTACATAAACAAACTCAAAGAACAAAACCACATGGTCATTTCATTGGATGCTGAAAAAGCATTTGACAAAATTCAGCATCCCTTCATGCTTAAAGTCTTGGAGAGAACAGGAATTCAAGGCCCATACCTAAACATAGTAAAAGCAATATACAGCAAACCGGTAGCCAGCATCAAACTAAATGGAGAGAAACTTGAAGCAATCCCACTGAAATCAGGGACCAGACAAGGCTGCCCCCTTTCTCCTTATCTTTTCAATATTGTACTTGAGGTACTAGCTCGGGCAATTCGACAACATAAGGAGGTCAAAGGGATACAAATTGGAAAGGAAGAAGTCAAACTATCATTATTTGCAGACGACATGATAGTCTACCTAAGTGACCCAAAGAACTCCACTAGAGAGCTCCTACAGCTGATAAACAACTTCAGCAAAGTGGCAGGTTATAAAGTCAACTCAAGCAAATCAGTGGCCTTCCTATACTCAAAGGATAAGCAGGCTGAGAAAGAAATTAGGGAAATGACCCCCTTCACAATAGCCACAAACAGTATAAAGTATCTTGGGGTGACTCTTACCAAACATGTGAAAGATCTGTATGACAAGAACTTCAAAACTCTGAAGAAGGAAATGGAAGAAGACCTCAAAAAATGGGAAAACCTCCCATGCTCATGGATCGGTAGAATCAATATAGTTAAAATGGCCATTTTGCCTAAAGCACTATACAGATTCAATGCAATACCCATCAAAATCCCAACTCAATTCTTCACAGAATTAGAAAGAGCAATTATCAAATTCATCTGGAACAACAAAAAACCCAGGATAGCTAAAACTATTCTCAGCAACAAAAGGAAATCTGGGGGAATCAGTATCCCTGACCTCAAGCAATACTACAGAGCAATAGTGTTAAAAACTGCATGGTATTGGTACAGTGACAGGCAGGAGGATCAATGGAACAGGATTGAAGATCCAGAAATGAACCCACACACCTATGGCCACTTGATCCTCGACAAAGAGGCTGAAAACATCCAATGGAAAAAAGATAGCCTTTTCAACAAATGGTGCTGGTTCAACTGGAGGTCAGCATGCAGAAGAATGCGAATTGATCCATGCTTGTCTCCTTGTACTAAGCTCAAATCCAAATGGATCAAGGACCTCCACATAAAGCCAGACACTCTGAAGCTAATAGAAAAAAAACTGGGGAAGACCCTTGAGGACATCGGTACAGGGAGAAAGTTTCTGAACAGAACACCAATAGCGTATGCTCTAAGAGCAAGAATTGACAAATGGGACCTCATAAAATTACAAAGTTTCTGTAAGGCAAAGGACACCATCAAGAGGACAAATCGCCAACCAACAAATTGGGAAAAGATCTTCACCAATCCTACATCAGATAGAGGGCTAATATCCAATATATATAAAGAACTCAAGAAGTTAGACTCCAGAAAACCAAACAACCCTATTAAAAAATGGGGTACAGAGTTAAACAAAGAATTCTCACCTGAAGAACTTCGGATGGCGGAGAAGCATCTTAAAAAATGCTCAACTTCATTAGTCATTAGGGAAATGCAAATCAAAACAACCCTAAGATTTCATCTTACACCAGTCAGAATGGCTAAGATTAAAAATTCAGGAGACAGCAGGTGTTGGAGAGGGTGTGGAGAAAGAGGAACACTCCTCCACTGCTGGTGGGGTTGCAAATTGGTACAACCACTCTGGAAATCAGTCTGGCGGTTCCTCCGAAAACTGGGCACCTTACTTCCAGAAGATCCTGCTATACCACTCCTGGGCATATACCCAGAAGACTCCCCACCATGTAATACGGATACATGTTCTACTATGTTCATAGCAGCCCTATTTGTAATTGCCAGATGCTGGAAAGAACCCAGGTATCCCTCAACAGAAGAGTGGATGCAAAAAATGTGGTATATCTACACAATGGAGTACTATTCAGCCATTAGAAACAATGAATTCATGAAATTCTTAGGCAAATGGATGGAGCTAGAGAATATCATACTAAGTGAGGTAACCCAGACTCAAAAGGTGAATCATGGTATGCACTCACTAATAAGTGGATATTAACCTAGAAAACTGGAATACCCAAAACATAATCCACACATCAAATGAGGTACAAGAAGAAAGGAGGAGTGGCCCCTGGTTCTGGAAAGACTCAGTGAAACAGTATTCAGCAAAACCAGAACGGGGAAGGGGGAAGGGGTGGGTGGGAGGACAGGGGAAGAGAAGGGGGCTTGCGGGACTTTCGGGGAGTGGGGGGGCTAGAAGAGGGGAAATCATTTGAAATGTAAATAAATTATATCGAATAATAAAAAAAAAATAAGTATCTCTCTTGTTAATGGCAAATGGTTCAAATAATGTTAAACACAAATCATTCACTAATTCAGGGTATTAAATATGAACAGACTTTTTTAAAAAGCAAAAGTATAGAGGTTATATACAAAAGAGACCTATAATCTATAGCCAATTCAAAAAAGGAAATGTGTTTATAAAATGTGTGGTGAAACCAGAACCTTCCACCTCTGCTTTGGAGAGGGGCTATCATACAACATTCAGCCAGCTGAAGTTAGAATGGTATAAATGTCTATACAGAAACTTCAAGTCATTTTTGCATGTGCAGAATCATCCAGGTCTTCCCAGACTGAACTGGCAGTCCTGTGGCTTTCTTCCTTTTCCATATTCCCAACAAGGCTACATGAACTTCAACTCTTAATGAGCTGCTTACAACAGCAGTTCCTTAGGAGCCAACGTGACAGGCGATCCAGGATTTCCCTATGAGAAACGAACTGGCCACCTACAGAAAGTATCACAATGAACGAGTCTTTTCTTTCCTTCTTCCAATTCTGTAGGGTCTCATTTCAAGACTATTATCCTCATAAGACTTGTTCTTTCACAAGCCTAAACCTTGAGGTGATATGAAGAAGAGCAACATTAAGAAAAGAAACTCAATCAAGACAAGGTTTTTCTGTGTAATATTGGCTGTCCTAGAATTCCCTCTAGTAGACCAGACTGGCCTCGAACTCAGAGACCCACCTGCTTCTGCCTCCCAAGTGCTGGGATTAGAGTGCCACTGTGCTCACCTGAGGATTTATAAGAGTGGCTTATATTATAGACTGTGGTCTGGCCTGTCCAGTGATGGCTATCTCCCAATGGAAAGGTTACAAATTCAGTTGTTGTTACTGATCACGAAGCTAGATGTTTCTGCTTGTCTTCAGTCTACATTGGAATCCCAAAGATGAAGGTTCTAATATTAGTTAAAAAAAAAAAAGAAAGAAAAAGAAAAGAAAAGAAGAAAAACCTTTGCAAACAAGCTAGATAAACTTTCCAGTAACTGTGAGAGCAAAAGCTTCCTTCCCTTATATCCTTATGAAGGCTCCTACCAGATGGCGGGGCTCAGACTTCAAATGAGCCAGTAAAGAAAACACCTCATAGACATGCCCAGTTGCTTGGGTTTTAGCTGATCCCTGATGTAGCAAAATTGACAACCAAGATTTTGCAGATGCATAAACCGGAGCTCAGAGAGCTTAAAGACCTGCCTTGGGTACGTAAGAGGTAGCCTGGGCTCCCATCCTGTCTGTTTCTGGCTGCCAAGGGGATGGATAGATGATGAAATTAGGTGCCCCATATGTTCTCTGCCCAGGGCAGAGAGGCCAAAAAGGTGGATCTCAGGGACTGCACAATCTTCATCAACAGAAGGAGAGACTGACAGGGACCCTGGCTCTGCCTCATGGATATCAGCCTGGAGCCTGCATCCCTAGTGATGAGCAGAGGAGAGCATCCTCTCTTGGGTGTATATAGCACAAGCTTCTTCTGGGAAGTGTGTGGCCTGGCACAGGACTGTTGGTGGGCCAGGTGGCTTCATTTCTGGGCCTGTCAGAGCTCCAAAGTAGGGACCTGTCTTCCCTCCCTTCTAGGAAAATGCCCTCTTGCTTTGGAGGACCCCAAATGCTGTCGCCACCAGCATCATGGTGGCGACCTTTCTGAAAACTGTCCTATGATTTTACAGCATGAAGAACTTGCTACAAAATGGATCTGATGGTCCCAGGAATGAAGGCACTTGTCCCACGAAGGGCTCTGTGCTAGATCACACACTTCCTGGAAGATGACTTTCCCATATGCACTCCATCCCCAGGGGGGCTTTCCCCTGTTCACCACAAAGATGCAGACTTGAGGCTCCATGCTGATATCCATGAGACAGGTCCCTGTCAGTCTGTCAATCTGTCCTGCTGTGCAGCCTCTGGAATCCACCTTGCTGGCTTCTCTGTCCTGGCACAGAGTACATGAGCCGTCTCGTGGCGAGCCACCACTAAGCCATGGGGGGGTGGCACCACAGCTTCAGGAACATCCAGCATACCATCCACCTGAGACTCCTGTCCTCTTAGCTTAGCCCAGAGTCCTCCTGCTGCTTCTCCTGATGCTGGTCCCCACCAGCCTTCTTTCCTGTGTCTCTCCTGTCTATACTGGAGCCCAACCGGAGCTTTCCACAAAACTCACAGTATAGCAATACTTGCTGCACAAATAGTAAATGGTGAGTCACAAAACAAGCTATCTATAGAAGACCTATTGCTTTCGGGCATTAAACACCAGGGACAAACCAGGTGAAACATCTCTGTTAGAAGAAACAAAACCACAGGAATAGTTGGTGGGTCTTACATAGGACGCAATATGACAAAGGGTCGTTGAGGGGCGTGGGACAAGCTGCTGTTACGGTTACAAGTCCTGTTAGTGTGCCAGTTCCTGGAAGCAGAGCAGAGATGAGGCTTTGAGGATTTCCCTTGGAACAAGCAAGGGAATGGGAGGAGCCCTCTTTATTCAGCCTGGTCTCGGGAACTCTGGGTATTGGCTTCATGCATATTCTGCCTTGAAACCTTCTGTCACACTGCACCAACTAGGGTGGCCTGCTCCCCAATCTAGTAACAGTCTAGTAACCTTAAGAATGATTTTCTCCAAGAGAGGCAGCTCCGCTCACCCCTTAGCTGGATGAGAGCCAGGCCGGGCAAAGACTGTTTCTAACTCACCTGGCTTCTTGGCACTGCATAGGAATAAATGAAAATCCTAGACAAAGCAGGTGGTAAGAAGTCACCTGAGAACAGAACACTATCGAGGAAAGTGACAGCTTGTGCCCACAAAGGAAAGCGCCAGAACGGCCCAAGAGACCACCCCTCAAGGTAGATCATACGGGCACAAGCACTGCCACAGTGCCAAGGCTATAGATGAAGAAGTTCACTGGGGCAGGGTCTCGGGGCACAGTGGACACTCAGTCTGATGGTGTTTGTATTTATAGTCATAGAAAGCATCATCTGAGCTCTTGGGTGTCCATTTCAGAGGACAGGCCCAGGTACCAACAGTATCATTTACATACAGATGCACAGCTGTCAATGTGGCTGTCAGCCAGTTGTCAGGGTGACTATCAGCCAGTCATTTGGCTCAGTTAGAGCTTTTGTTAGAAGTTCAAGATGGAGTCGGTGCTGTCAAAGCATGGTCTCATTAATCATAATTAGAATACCAATTTACTCAGTGTCACAAGAACCCCATCGCAGCAAAGGACATATCTCCCGGCTTCTACAGCCTTGCAGTCAACTGGCGGCCCTGGGCTGTCTAGCCCTGGAGCAGGAAAGAAGCATACTCTCCCAGCAAAGCAGCTGTCCTTCCATGAAACAGTGCATAGGAATGGAGGGGAGCAGGTGTGAGGAGTGCCCAGTATGGCCAGAGAGTGTCTCTATGAAGCGACCTTTGAAGGAGAGGCAAAAGGAAGCGCAAGAAGTGTCTAGTGAAGTATCTTTGGGAGAATGGCTAATGACCAGTGCAAGAGCCCTGAGGTCACTGAAATAGCATCTGGCAGATCAATGCCTGGGAGTACAATGAAGGGGGTGTGGTTTGGGGGGGGCAGTAGGATGTGTACAGCACAGTCCTGTGTATCCCTGCAAGGCCCATCATCTTACTCTGGGAAAGTTAGGAGCCACTGAAGACACTTCAGCTGAGGGATGACATGGTCAAGAGATCAAGTTGATGCAGGTGACAAGAAAGCTGTGCCCCCAGGGGTACTGCTCCTCTGTGGGCAAGTGACTGTCAGGCCTTTCATCCCCTACTCTCATCCACCCCAGGCCTGCAGGCAGAGGGACCCTCAGCTCTTTTATCTGAGGCAAGAGAAGAAGGTGCAAAAGAGAAGGGGGAGAGTGGGAGAGAGCCCTGGGCTCAGCCTGGCCCTTGGGTGATTTATCCAGCACGTGACAGTAGAGGGACCTGGGCACTCACTGGAGAGGCAGGAGCTTCCTCTGGCCCCAGCCTGGCTCAAAGGGCTTTAGAAATAATACCCCCAAATAATTAAAAAGAGACTTGCTATCCCACCTCCGGGCCTCTGGAGAGGGATATTCATCAGCAAATAAATTAAAACCAAATCTAACAATTTACACGGCTCAAGCTACAGGCTAGGGGAGTTGCCAGAAAACTGAATTTCATGGTTATGCTAATGCAGCACAGCCCTGCCCTGTCGGGCTCTGACTCCACTCTGCTCCCTGTCTGCTCCCTCAGAGCCTCTTTTGCAGTGGAGGCAAAAGAGATTAGCCAAGAATTAGGCCCCAGCCATCACCCACCGCAAGACAAACTGCAGGGAGAGTGTGGTCTATTGGGACGCCTCTGTCTTTCCAGCTTTTCTGACCTGAGTCAGAGCCTCAGTTTACCATTTATGAAACTGGCAGATGATTTTGGCAGATTTGCATTGCAGCAAAATGTACTGGCATTCAGCGGGGTTGAAATGACAGGGCTTCAATAGGTAAAAAAAAATGGCTATGCAAATTCAAGGTAGAGCTGCATTATATGACCTAAAAATATCCACAGATTCCAGTTGAGCCCTGCTTCCGGGCAGCAGGGAAACTGTAATCAAAGACTCGCATTTATTGTCCTTTGGTAATATTTTTCTCTGGAACCCTTTTGATAAGATACTCTGGGAAGCCTGTGAGAGACCTTGCATGGCATGAGCCCTCTTCTCCAGGACCACACATGAACAGGACACCACCACCACCACCTTAGGTGTAAAAGGAACCAGGAGATAAACTGGGGCCTCAAAGATCATGGGAGCAGCACCCTGGTCTCCCCTGCCTGCTTGTTGGCTAGTAAGGACAGACTAGCCTGCTGTGAAGCCACAGGTCACACCTTGCCAACAACAGTGTACCCTATAGTATCCTGGCAGAGGTACAATAATATGGAATCAAAAGTGTGTGTGTGTGTGTGTGTGTGTGTGTGTGTGTGTCTAGAGTCCCAGGGCAAGTACACAGTCAACACAAAGGTTCCAGGGTTTCTGAGACCTCCCAATCCAGTAGCCCAAACCATCTTTTCCCCTAGATTTATAGTGACAAGTGCCCAGGTAAAGAGGACCACTAGGATCCCCAGGTCATCATGATAAGGTAGACTGGTATTGGTTTAGGCCTACTGAGACAGGACGCTACAGAGGTATGTCTATCTCGTTCCTTTTTTTTTTGGTTTTTTTGGATTTGTTTTTTTTTGTTTTTTGTTTTTTGTTTTTTGTTTTTTGTTTTTTTTCCGAGACAGGGTTTCTCTGTGTAGCTCTGGCTGTCCTGGAACTCACTCTGTAGACCAGGCTGGCCTCGAACTCAGAAATCTGCCTGCCTCTGCCTCCCAGGTGCTGGGATTACAGGCGTGCACCACCACGCCCGGCTGTCTATCCCCTTCTTATGTGCTTGCAGAGATAGAACTTTCTAGAATCCCATGCCTGCTGCATGCCCCCAGGCATCTGGGGCCTTGATCAGATAGAATAAACCCCAGATTCCTGTCTGGGGAAAGATTATCAGAGTCTCATTAGCCAACAAGAGTAGGCTGTAAGTGGTGACAGCTGTCAATCATGAAATGCCATACTAAGGACCAGGCACTCCATTTTGTCTGTTAACTCCTGTGTGTTAGGCAAGACACCAGTTATCTTGACTGCATGGAAAGTAAAGAAACACTGGTGGAATTCGGAGATTTGCTGAAGGCTTCAGAGCCGATGAGGGAGGGCCATATCCCCATCACCAGTGAGAAGCTGAGCGTCTGTGTGTGGTGTCTTGAGGCTCCAGGAACGAACCAAACTCAACCACTTAACAGAGTGCGGTGTTAACTGGGCAGGCTGCAGTCAAGGCGGCTGCTTCTGTGGCCCTTGCTGCTTATGTAGGCTCTCCGGCTGAATCTAGGATCCAAATCAGTACAAGGGCTCAGCAACCATGAAAAAGCGAGTAGATTAATAAACCTGATGCGTGCATGGGGCTCCTCCCCCTATGAGTGGACTCTAGAATATGATGGCCGATTCCCACCACTCAGGTGGGTTAGAAAAGGGGCGGCAAACCTTCTCGGGAAGGGATGGCGAAAGGATTGCAATCTGCGCTTGGATCGTTAATCCCAGAGAACTTCCTGAGACTTGGTGGGGACTGTTGAAGCTGATGGAAGGTAAGATTCACGTCAGAGTCTGTCCTTAGGATTAGTGGCAGCCACGCCTCTCATATTTTGGCATTAGTATGTGAAGGTAATTCCCCCTCCCTCACCTCCCGCCAAGAATCATATGGCTTTATGCACAGGGGAAAGCCAGGCAAATGGCCGTTTCTGAAGATAGACGTTTAAGTGACTTCAGCTGGCAATAATCACCTTCAGCCTGTTTTAAGAAGGTACACGTCCACCTCCTACCAGCTTGCAGGGTCATTATTTCACCCTCTTTGCCACCTCTACACGACTTTCCCCGCCCTCCCTATGTGTCCCACCCCTGCCGTGTCTCTGTCTTATATTCTGTCTCTTACATGATCCACCCTAATAATGTAAGAATATCTATGCCTCACATTACAAAGATCCCACTGACAAAGAATGCCATCCTCTGAGAGTCCAGAGAAAGAGATCTGGGTGTCGGATTTCCTCACATCTCAGGGACATGTTCCAGAAATTACCAACACTGGTAGGTAAGATTCAGTCCCTTTGGGCTCGACTCCTCTTGACACTGTCCTCTGCCCCTTCCCTGCTGCTCTGCATGGGAAGGACAGACTCTGACGTGAATCTTACCTTCCAACATTCATAGCCAACGTTCAACAAATACTTTTCTTTTTTGCAGGATTCAGATTGAACTTAGGGTATCTTCTATGCTAGGCAAGTGTTTGGCCACTGAATACACCTCCAGCCAACAAGCATATCCTAGATAGATCAATGAGTATGCGAACATGGAGTAGATCCAACACTGGCCAGCAAACCCAAGTCCTCTTGTGTGAGCCTCCTCCATTTCCTAAAGTCCTTGACCTCAAGAGTACATTGGCCCTATAAAAGTCTTTCTTTTGGAGGGGGGAGATATTAGAGACAGGGTTTCTCCGTGTAGCCTTGGCCATCTGAAACTTGCTCTGTAGACAAGGCTGGCCTTGAACTCACAGGGATCTGCCTGTCTCTGCCTTGCAAATGCTGGGATTAAAGGCACATGTCACCAACACCCTGCTCGGCCTTATAATATTCTTGCTCAGTCTAGTCACAAGGAAGTATCAGACTGCTCTTTGGTGGGAGTTTCTCCAGAATAGAGATTACAGCTGAGCGAAAGCATTGGTCATGGCAGAGAAGAGAATACCAAGAAACAACAGCCCCGATTGAAATGGCATGACAACTAGATGTCTGACCTCAGACAAGAGACAAGCTGACAGAAAGTGCACTCTCAGGACAACTGATGAATACAGGACACGCAGATGAGCCAGTGGTAATGCTGGTGTTGCAGTTGTAGTTACTGGCTTTAGTCACTGCCACAAACAGCCTTGCCAACCCTGTCAGCACAGGCCTTGCAATCCCAGCCCTCCTCAGGCAGAGACAGGAGCATAAGAGTTCAAGGACAACTTGGGCTACATAGCAACAACTGTCTAAAAAAGGCACATGTATGCACACAAACACACACACACACACACACACACATACATACAAACACATTTTAGAAACTATTTTAAACCCTGAAGTATCCAAGGTATAAAATACATGACATACAGATCTATATGAGTGTGAGATACACAGAGAGAATGATTGATACTTTCAATATGGCAAAATGATACTGATTGATTAACCTGAGTAAAAGCCAGCTTTTCTACATCTTTTTTTTTTTTCCGAGACAGGGTTTCTCTGTGTAGCCCTTGCTGTCCTGGAACTCAGTCTGTAGACCAGGCTGGCCTCGAACTCAGAAATCCGCCTGCCTCTGCCTCCCAAGTGCTGGGATTACAGGCGTGCACCACCACCGCCCAGCTCGCTTTTCTACATCCTGAAATTATTTTTAAGTGACATTAAACTTAAATAGGTTGCATGTGCATCTGAAACAAAATTCAAAATGTAGAAGAGAGGTTGGGTTGTTGTTCAGTTCAGCGGTAGAGCACTTGCCTTGCATGTTGTGAGACCCTAGGTTCAACCCCCAGCACTGCAGTAAAACAAACAAGAATGGAAGAGCTTTGGACATTCCAAGGTAACCCTTGGTGCCTGGCTCTTGAGTCTCCTTGAGCCCCTCTTGCTCTTCTCCTTTTGTCTGAAGTCTTCCTCAGTCGACCACCCAGGACACAAACTCTCATGCAGAGCAGCAGGGAAGGGGCAGAGGACAGTGTCAAGACTGAGTAGAGTAGAGCCCAAAGGGAGATGACAGACTCCTCCTGCTTCAGAGCCAGCTTCCTTGGGCTTGCCTGGCCTGAGTAGAGGAATAAATTATGCCCCTTTCAGGCACAGGTGAATGGCATTTGCATGGCCCCAGGGCGAGCCTCAGTGGGCGCTGAGGCAACACCTCAGCAGGACTGGTTTTTATCTCTCTCTCTCTCTCTCTCTCTCTCTCTCTCTCTGTTTTGTTTTTTGTTTTTTGGATTTGGTTTTGTTCCCCCTCCCCCCCCCCCCCACAGGGTTTCTCTGTATAGCCCTGGCTATCCTGGAACTCAGTAGACCAGGCTGGCCTCGAACTCAGAAATCCACCTGCCCCTGCCTCCCAGAGTGCTGGGATTACAGGCGTGCACCACCACTGCCCGGCTTAGCAGGACTGGTTTTTATGCGCTGGCCTCAGTCCCCATCTAGCATCACACAAACAAGGTGGTGAGAAAGAGGAGTATGGTTCCTTACACAAAGGGCAGGGCAAGAGCTCGGCACTGAACACAAATGACTGTTGGGGATTGGCTCTAATGCTTTGTCTTAATTCAGCTCCCAAAGGCACACTTTTGGAATCTGCATGTCCAGACGTTGAGGGTCCGTGTCCCTGGTTGATTTTTGATTGATGATTAAAGAGCCAATGGCCAATGACTGGGCAGGGTGAAGGAGGCAGGACTTTTAGAACCCTCCACCCACTCCGCAAGAAATGAACAGAGTCACCTTGATGGGGAAAGAGAGGGATCAGATTTCAGAACTGCAGGAGAGGAATCACCCAGCAATGCAGGTGCAAAGAGAAAGCAGCATAGCCCATAGGAGGGCTGCCCAGAAGGAAACAGGGCAGCAAAGAAAATATGATTTTTAAATTGTTAACTCAGGAATACCAGAGGGGAGTGTGGGCTAGCCTCAGCAAGATTTGCAAGTGCCCATCCATTGAGCTAGTCAAGGCAAAATATAAAGGTTGTGTGTGTTATGTCTTTTCATTCAGGAATCCAGAGAACTCTGGCAGGTGACAAGAAGTGCGATCACCCACAGGGAGCTCAGGGCAGATTAACAATTCACCACTACAAATGGCCACCTCCTTTCTAAGCTTCCAGGAGATTGGATCCTACCTATAAACAACAAGACAACACAGCTCACCTGCCCCATGAGCATGTCCCACAGCCAGGAACTTCAGATAGCACTGGCAGCTATTAAGCTAAGAGACAGTAAAGACACTGAGGTGCAGAGAAATTGCAGGACTGGACATAGCAGAGCTCTGGAATCAGAGGCTGCTCTCTGGCTTCTTTCACATTGGTTGCCATGTGAAAGAAATGGAAAATAGTGGCAGAAACAGCTGGGTCTTTTATTCAGCACAGTAGAGTATACAGGCCCCCATGAATGCTAAGTGCAGATGACTGGGTTTCTAGGAGACACAGGGGTGGAGGGGAGGGAATGAAGTGTCTTGGCAGGTAAGTGTGTGGGGAGATGTGGGGGGGATGTATTGATAAATGGATGGAGGGATAAGTGGGTAGATGGATGGGGGATATTTAGGTACATGGATAGAGGATATGTGGGTATATGAAAGATTGGTAGAGGGGTAAAAGAAAGATGGATGGATGGGTGGTTGGATAGTTAAGCAAAAAGTGGATGGATAAGTGGATGAATGGGTAGATACACAACACTCATCTTCCTATGAAGCTGGCCCATGCAGTACACTGTCATATCTTTGACTAAATGAGAATATTGAGAACATTTATCCATTAATTCAAGATAGTATAAGAGATGGTCTAGAGTACAACCTTAGGATTCAGTCTGCCTGGACTCCTATTCAAATTCCTATTCTATGACTATTCATTACTTTTCTGTTACTGTGATGAAATATCATAGCTAAAGGAAACTTTGTGAAGAAAGGATTTATTTTGGCTTACTGCTCCAAAGAAACAGAGTCCAGCAAGGCAGGGATGTGGCAGGAGCATGAAGACAGCCTTCAGTCAGGAGGCAGAGAGATCACAGAGAAATAAGAAGTGGGGTGAGGATATGAATCCTTACCATACCCCCTCCCCCCACCCACCCACCCCACCCCACCCCCTGTGATGTACTTCCTCTATAAAAGTCTCTGTCTCCTAAAGGCTTTGTAAGCTCACTCAACTACCAACTAGGGACCAAGTGTTCAAATACCTGAGTCTATGGAGGACATTTTTCATTCAAATCACTGCAATTACTTTATAGGTGTGACCTCATAAAAGTTACTAAACTACCCTGAGTCTGAATTTCCTCATGAGAATAATGCACCAACTCAAGAAGTGGCTATAGGATTACAAGTACTTAACACAGTGCTTATCAGAAAGAATTAAAGTTACTAGTAATAACTTCATTTCACGGTTGTTTCTTACACAGTTTTCTTTGTTAATAATAATAATATAACAATGATAACTTCCTCCTCTTAAGTTGCCACATCTCAGTATAAAAGCAAGTGCTCTTACAGTGGCCCTTAAGGTCTCATTTCTTCCTTGCCCTTTCTTATCTCTTCTCCTCTTCCTCCTCCTCCTTCTTCCCCCCCCCCCACCTGATGATGCTATACATAGCTTTGATCCAGGCCAGTCTCTGTCAAGCTTCTCCCCAGAGAACCTCATTTTCATACCTCATTTTCCTTTATCACGAAGATTTGTAAATCTTTGCTCAAATGTCTCCTTCAAGAAAGGCTTCTCCTCCTCTGAAATCGCACCACCCTATGTGTAATAGTTAGCTTTAATTGCCAAGCTGATACAATCTGTAATTACCTGAGCGAATAGTCTTAATAAGGTCTATGTTGAGTTTACATGAGGGCACGCCTATGGGGCATGGCCTTGATTAAGTGAATTGATGTGGGAAGACCCAGCCTACTGTGGGCAGCACCATTCCCTAAGAAAGGGGTCCTGAACTGTATTAGAGAAACTGAGCACAAGCAAACAAACAAACAAATGAGCATGTCTGAACTCATTTCACACTGCTCTTGACTATGGAAGTGATGCCATCAGCTGCTCCAAGCTCCTGACACTGACTTCCCCATAATGATGGCATGGAATTATAAAATGAAATAAACCCTTTCTCTCCTAAATTACTTTTTTGCAGGATATTTTAACACAACACCATTATACTTTAATCTTGCTTCCTTGCATCCTTTTCCCCAACAGCACCTGCCTTTAATGACTCACTGAGTTCTTGACTCACTCAGCTAGATTATCCATTGCCTCCCACAGCAAGGCCTAGGTCTAGGACAGCAATGAGTTTCATGACTTCTAGTCTGTGTACTATGACATCATCTGAGCAGAGCAGACCTTCCACAAAGAATCACCGGTGAATAAATGGTGTGTCACGTGATCATGCTGCCTGGCTCCAAAATTCCAATGATGACGGTTGGGAGGAGAAAGGCATCCAACCAACGGTAGGACCTGGTCACAGGACTGCCCTCCAAAATGGTGTCATGGATACATAAGCCCATAAGCCATAAGGTATTCTTAGGATATACTGAGTGAAGAGGACATTCAAGCTGACCTCACTCAAAGCCCTTTAGAAGAGAAAAGGTCTGGGACCTGCACTGGCAGTCCAGAGCATAACCATCTCAGCCAGACAGCATAGCCCTGTCAAGTGTAGCTTGACTCATTAGAGCCACAGCAAGACATATGTTCCACACCTTGTGGGCACAGAAGCAAGTATCCCTGCCTGCTTGGTTCCATATCAGGCCCCCAAACCTCCAGTTTCCTACCATATGCTGCAAGGAGAACTCAGCAAGGAGGCAGAAAGTCAACAGGCATCATGGAGGCCCTTGGCTGTAGTAATCTTCCCAGGAGCACCGCAGCTCTGCAGGTGAGATGATACTGCTTCTTCCAGCAAGGGGTAGAAGAAAGAAGCTATTTGTCAGGACAAGGCATCTGCAGATCAGCACTGGAAAGCAGCTGGAGCAGAGAGGCAGAGCCTGTCACTGCTCTAGGGAGGCCTAGACAGGAAGTCTCTGGAGTCTGAAGAGCACCGAAACTTGAGACTGGGCTCTCTTCCCTGTCTGTTCAGGGCTTTTGGCAACACCTTCCACGTCTCTGAGCCTCCTTTTCTTCACTAAGGGAGCAACTGGTCCAGACCTGGGCACATTTGGGGTTTGAATTTAGATTCAGAAAAACTTGTGATGGTTGAGAATTTGAGAATTAAGGTGCTTCTCTGGGACAAGCTCACTGAATTCTTAGAAAAGCAAATCAACAAACCATGCTACTACTGAGAGGCAGTGGAACCACTAAGACAGATGGGTTTATGGGGTGCATTCTGGGTCTTTAGAGTGATCTGGGAACCAAGTCTCTCTCTCTCTCTCTCTCTCTCTCTCTCTCTCTCTCTCTCTCTCTCTCTCTCTCTCTCTCTCTCTCTCTCCTCTCTCTCCTCTCTCTCCCTCCACTTCCCTCCCTTCCTCCCTTCCTTCCTTCCTCCTTCCTCCTTCCCCTTCTTTCTCTCTCTTATTCTGTCTCTCTGTCTTTCTGCCTTTCTGTGTCTCTGTCTCTGTCTCTCTGCCCCCAGTGCTCCCACTTCCCAGAATGGAGTTCGAGATTTTGCTCTCCCAAGTGCTTCTGTTGTTGAGCAGGAAGAGAAGGGGGAAGACCAAGAGGGGTCCAGTACTGACCAGCACTGGCCCAGGACGCCAATGCTGGGAGAGGAAACAGGACTTACAGAACATGGTCTAGGGCAAGAGTTCCCAAACTTGCACTCATCAGATGACATTAGGGATGTTTAAAGTGTCACTCCATCCTAGAGGTTCTGACTAGAGACTCTGAAGTGGGCCAGAATGCATAGTTGCTGCTAGTTCCCAGAGTTCTTAGGACCAGGGAGGCCACTCAGCATCCTGGGATGCCTATATCCAAATCTCAACAGAGGGGACTGTACTGGCTACAACTTGACACAGGCTGGAGTTATCACAGAGAAAGGAGCTTCAGTTGGGGAAGTGCCTCCATGAGATCCAGCTGTGGGGCATTTTCTCAATTAGTGATCAAGTGGGGAGGGCCCCTTGTGGATGGTACCACCTTTGGGCTGGTGCTCTTGGGTTCTATAAGAGAGCAGGCTGAGCAAGCCAGGGGAAGCAGGCCAGTAAGAAACATCCCTCCATGGCCTCTGCATCAGCTCCTGCTTCCTGACCTGCTTGAGTTCCAGTCCTGACTTCCTTTGGTGATGAACTGCAACGTGGAAGTATAAGCTCAATAAACCCTTTCCTCCCCAACTTGCTTCTTGGTCATGATGTTTGTGCAGGAATAGAAGCCCTGACTAAGACAGAGAGATTCACGGGTCTACAGGAAGATGCCTGAGAATTCCCAGTCTGTTCCTGTCTTCCTTTGGCTAAAGACGTAGACCCCTCAGTTCCTCCTGCACCATGGCTGCCTGGATGCTGCCATGCTTCTGCCTTGGTGACAATGAACTGAACCTCTGAACCTGTAAGGCAACCCCAATTAAATGTTGTCATTTATAAGACTTGCCTTGATCATGGTGTCTGTTCACAGCAGTAAAACCCTAACTAAGACAATAGGTCTATACAATATAAGCTTCCATTCATTAGACTCGGGCTTACTTTCAACTTCTGTACATTTTTACAGAGAAGTAACCAAAGTACACATGCCAGCATGCCTTCAGACATCCTCTTTGAATGTCTAGCTCCTCTACTTTACCCTTAGGTCTGTCACAAGGCTGACAAGAACAAGCAACATTTACCCCTCCCCCCCCCAACAAGTCAGCTCCCTCCCTTCCCTAGCCACAACCATCAGATCTGGGTGGGCATTAGACCCTGTCCTGGACAAGGGCCAGGGTTGGAGGATTTTCTGGATCATTTCGAAGCAGTGCCTCCGAAAGAGGCTGGTTATTAGGGGCACTGTTTCCCTGTAGTCAGATTCCTGGCTGGAAATTCAGCAATGCTGGGTCTCATTTTAGATCTATACCTAACTAGCCAAGAGGCAAATATTTCTCTTGGAGCCACTTTCCCACTCTGGGAAGAGGGCAGGAAGACTCTCATTCCAACAGAGTCGTCATTGCTGTTCTGAAGACCCGGAAATGCATAGGTCCAAGGACTCAGGCACTAATGGGTGGGCCAGGAGCCATAGTGAGAACTTGAGGTCCCGGGTTAAGCAGGTGCACACAGAAGCCTAATGAGTACATAGGTGGCTGCCATCTCCCCCTTAAATCCACCCTGGCACCTCTGAGCCAAGCCTGCTAACTTGGGATGGAAGCGTCTTTTCCCAGAAGCAGCTATGAATTCCATGACCTTCAGACCTGAGTCACAGGCTTGCAGAAAGAAATGAGCCTGCAGAAATGACCCCGGCAGTGCAGCTGCCCAGTCAGACACATCTAAGCCAGCCTTCCATAGGTACTCACGGGCTAGCAAGATGACACCACAGGGAAATGTGCTCGCTGCCCAACCTGACAGTCTGAGTTCTATCCCTGGGACCCTCCTGTTGGAAGGAGAGAAGTGACTCCCAGAAGCTGTCCTCTGATTTCCACATGCACACACTGGTACTTTGCCAAGCATCACTAGGCTTCCGTTACTTGTGTAAACATCCAAGAAAGGCCAATGCCTTTTCTAGCTCAGACCATCAGGAGCAGCTTCCCGGGGTGACCTCTTCAATCCAGGCATTTCCCTCACTTTCCCACTGGTAGCCATAGCAGCAGCAGACTTAGAGGCTGAACCTGGGCCAGGCATCAACCTGACCACCAAGCCTGAATTACCACATGAAATCTTAATGCCAGCCAACAAAGTCGATAAAGCCCCTACCCAACTGTGGATGTCTCTGCTCGTGATGAGGCTTCATGATGATACCAAAGGAGCACACATGTAGTTAGACACCTTGCTGTGACTTTTGAGGGAGGCTCTTCCACAGCTTGGCTATTGAATGGTATGACGCTGCCTTGGGACACTGGGCAGTAAGTAGCAGGAATCGCAGTTACTGGCCAGCTCCAGGGTCACAGAGGAAACTAGCTACACCACAGCCCATGTTGCTAAGCTAGGCAAGTCTACCTGGTCAGGCATACTGATTTTGCATTTTGACTTGTATCAGGTTTATTTGGACATGATCGCTGTTTTGTGATAGACAACATTACCAGCTCCACTCTACATGAAGGAATTGTGACCCAGAGAACTGAAGTCACCCACTTGAGGTTGAGCTAAAAAGCAGCCAGAATGCTCATCGGCAATATGACTCCAATCTGTTTCTATTGAGACCTACTATGTGCTTGTGACAAAAATCACCACACAGAATCAATATTTGGAAACATGTGTGATGGTATTTATGCTATGTTCAAAACCAATGTCCTCTTTTTCCTCAGAAGCCGTTGTGGGTGGGGGGAATGACACAGGACTATTTGAAGCTCTTTTGTCAATATTCTTTATACCTGCCAAAGAGAACATTCTGCGATCATACAAGGAGAAGCTGTTCTCCGCACAATACCTCCTATTACTGCTGAATCAATGACTCCAGGCTTAGGGCAACAGCATTGTGTCTTTTTTAAGGAAGGAAAAAAGCTGAATCCTTTGAGTCTCCTAAGCCTGCTGATTGGGTTTTCAGTCTATTGTAAGGTGTGGCTCCTCCTGCCCCGTTACAATCCTGCATATTACACAGCTGCTATGGACTCAGTGAAAAGAAAGACAGAGCAGCGCCATTGTGAGGTTCTGAGTCCCTCTTCACGGCATTCAGTAAGCGCAGCAAGGGGGCCAGGTGAGCAGGAGTGCCCTGCAGGGAGGGACCATGCTCTCATTTCATAGCAAGCCCTGGGAAGCAAGATTGCTGCTTCTAATGGCACCAAAGCATGCTGTTTTAAAGTGCTGATTCCTGGCCCACAACTTCTGGGGTTCAACTCCTAGGGCCACTAAACATGGGCTCTGTGACCTTAGGTCCATTGTCTAATCTCTCTGCACTTTCTTCCCTGGGTGGTATGAGGAATATAGAAATGTACGCAGTTCATTCACCATCCAGTGCCAGTGAATCCAGGACCTCTGTGAATACTAAAATCCACAGGACTTAAGGTGCCTCACATAAAATGACATAGTATTGACATAACCCGTGCACATCCGGCTGCATACTTCAAATCGTCTTCGGATTACTTATAAAGGACACGGCGTGTTCTGTAAGTAGTTGATACACCGTTCTGTGAGGGATAATACGAGAATACAAGTCTCGCACATTCAGGACAGATATAGTTTTTGTCATTTTGTTTTTCTGGAGCTGGGGCTCCCTTTGTGGATAGTACTGACCTGGGGCTGGTTGATCCCATGGAGGTAGGACCCACAGACACAGGTGGCTTCATAGCTATAGGGACTGGTGTCATACCAGGAAAAGCCAAGGCTTTGTACACCAGCCATCACTACTCCGACTTCAGATCACTCACTAAGCTGGATGTTCAGAAGTGCAGAAGTCATGGAGCAGTGGGGGATTTTACTTCCCCACTAAACATACCAGTTTCTAAAAATGGTGTTGTGGTGGCCTTCGGGGACACAAAGCAGCAAGATGACTCTCGCTTCTCTCAGCCCAATCACATCCATCCTAAGGATCCCTTGGGATCCATGGCCGACTGTTCCAGGATCATAACCTCTGTTGACCAGCCCAGCTGTTCTCTGATGACAGGGAAGCCAGCGTCTCTGAGAACAGAGCCTTGGCTCCTTTTGTCCCAGAACATCCTTCTTCATGATCCCTTCTTTCCCTGGGCTAAGCTGGGCCTACACAGTGGGATGCATGTGGCTACACTTCATCCCCAGAGCAGCTCCGAGGCTTACTCTCCACCATGCTCAGATACCTGCCAGGGTTCTGCAGACACATAACCATAGCTCCTGAGTGACCCCTGCTCTTGCTCCTGCCCCTGCCCCTGCCCCTGCCCCTGCCCCTGCCCCAGCCCCTGCCTCCACTCCCATCCCCACCCCCACTCCCATCCCCGCCCCCACCCCCGCCCCCGCCCCTGCCCCTGCCCCTGCTCTTGCTTCTCTCTCCCAGCATCCCCTTTCCCACCAGGCACTGGGACTCCTGAGAAGCCAGGTGCTCCCTACTCCAAGTTCAGAATTAGCACACTGATCTTATTTTCCCTGGCATCGCTCACCCTCCAGTTTCCAGCTGGGGTGAGGAACCACCTAGGCCTAAGGCTCAGGAGGCCTGTAGGCCTCTCCCTGATAGCCATTATTAAATGTCTGGCCAAGCCCCACCCACCTGGGAGCTGAGGAAAAACTGCAAGCCAAGTCATAGCCAATCTCCCCTCTAAAGATTTCTTTTTTTTAATCTTTAAACAAAATAATTTATGTTAAAATATATAACATGAACCATTAAATTTTGGGACAAAAAAAAAAACCCCTCTAAAGCACAATGAAAAAAGTAATTGATAGTATTAGCTGTTTCTTTCATTATGATGACCAAGTGGCTGGCAAGAAATTTAAACGAGGGTTATTTGGGTTCACATGGTTCAAGGGCACAGCACAATGGGTGGGCATGGCCCAGTCAGTGATGGTTGGAATTTACAGAGGAAGTTGGTTCATATCTTGGCAAATCTGGAAGTAGAATGCTTTATCAGGAAACACAGAGCTTAGCCCAAAGCAGAGTTCAGGCTAGAAGTGGGTCTGGAAGAAGCAGGGCTTGGTATGCTCCCCAAAGTCCAGCCCCGCTGACTCAACTCTACCGTCATAATTCCTGGGGATTCCATAAGCTCTCTAAACAAAATCATCAGGGAGGGACTAAGCGTTCAAATGCTGGGACTAAGCGTTCAAATGCTGGACCTGTGAGGGCACAGCAGAACACAACTGGAGGGCTCCACAGTCCAGAGTTTATTGATAAACACATGAGCTTAAGTCACACAGAAATTAGCCATACATTCCATCTCCAGCTGGTAACACTAAATGTGAAGTCTCGACTCATAATTCAGACACATAGGTCAATGAAGTGGATAGTCATAGAACCTGGTCATGGGAAGCATTATGTAAAGCTGGGAAAGGATGTGGTATCCTTTTGTTTGTCCAAATATCTAATGAGATGCTGCCGTAAAAGTATTATCTGGATGTGACTTATCATCCCAATCAGTCTTTGAAGTGGAAACTTCTAGTTCTTTGAAAAGTTAGTTAGGCCAAATGATGTTTTGCTGGGGTATGCAAATAAAAGGATATCTTGCTAAAACAACACATGAAAGACTGTTTTCCTGAAGTAGACACAGGGGAAAGGATGTTTGGATATAGCAGACATGTGAAAGGACTCTTGATGAAGAAGTATAAATATGACCCCACAGGCAGTGGGAGATGAGCACTGAGCTTTGGTTTGGTTTGGTTTGCTCCGCCTCACTATTCTTCACTAATGACACACATGCATTGGTTCACCTTACATAGTGTTGTTGAGCTCAACTTGTGATAACTCCATCATTGAGAGAAACTCATGCAAGAACTGATCGTGAGGCCCTGTGGCAGCTTGCCGCTTCTCGGGCCTCACCTCAGGCCGGTTGGCAAGCCTGTAGTTCTTCAGGATTGAACTACATCTGCCTGGTGTCTGCTTGCTGAAATGACTGGACTGTAGCTGCTGGTTCATGCCTGGTGTCTGCCTGCCTAGAGGCCTGGTCTACAGCTGCTGAGTCATATTTGGTGTTTGCTGTGGGACTGAACTGCTGCCCAAGAAGATCAAGCTCGCCTCAAAAGAACTCTTGCTGAACAGGTCCACTTCCCGCATATCCTAATAACTTTTCTCTTCTACCATCTCAGCTGGTTAGTGGACTAAAGGAGAAGTTGAACCCTTATTACAAATAGGTTTTAAAAATTTATGCCTATAAGTCTCTTTTAATAAAGCTGATTACTCTTCTTAATGTGGGTGGACTTCATGCAGTCAGTTATAGGGTTAAGAGCAAGCACTGAGGTTTTTCCCAAAGGAGGAAGAATTGGGTCTCAAGACTTCCACATGGAGGTCCTGCTGTTCATCAGCACTCCTGAACAGCATCTTGCCTGCATATTAGCCCCCCCCCCCACATATGAGCTCTTCTGTCCATCAGCCCAACTCTGCATCATCCACGCCAGTGCTATTAGTCCTGCCCACACATTAGACTTCCTGGTCTGTCTGGCATGTCCTGAAAACCTCAGACTCATGATTGCAAGCACAACTCTTAATGAACTCTGCCCTATCCACAGAGTTCAGACTTGCCATATTCTACAACAGCATGAGTTAATCCTTTGAAACATTTATCCATTCATCTATCTACCCACCTATCTACATACCTACATTCCTACCTATATCATCTATCTATCTATCTATCTATCTATCTATCTATCTATCTATCTATCTCTATAGTTTATCTAGCTATCTAGCTGCCCATCTGTCTATCTACCATCTATTTATCTATAATCTCTCTCTTGCTGGTTCTATTTCTCTAGAGAATTCTAAATCTGTGAAGACCAAATGCCAGGGCTGTTCTGATATCCTTTTGTGAAGCAGAGCTCAAAAGAAAAGACAAAGTGACCATATTGCCACAGTTCCACAATGCCACAGTGGCTCTGTCATTTTGGGGCACCCTGTCTACTTTAATAGCTGTCTCACCAGACATTCCTCGCAGCACTCCCCTCACATGGGAACACATTGCAGAGCCCTCTGTGGCTTGCACAGTGGACAATGTGCAGGCCCTAGAGCCTCAGTCCCCCACCCAGAGTAAGTGAGCCCTGTGCCTGGCAGAGGCAAAGCCATGGACGGCAAAGCCTGTGAGGAGAAATGGAGAATCGAATCAGCAGGAAGAGGACGACAGGTCATAGCTAAGCTTTCTCATAGCAAGAGTGGCTGCGCCTGTTTGCTGCTGAGAAGTTGTGGGCTTCAATGCGCAGACTTATATAAGCTGCTGAGAAGAGATACACATGGGATCAAGAAGCTGACATTCTTCTTGGAGGTGACCATGAGAACACAGACTTCCTGGAATATGTGATGGTCTGACCCTCCCCTGGGAGGCAGGATAGCATGCTCACAACAACTTGAGTTAAATCCCAAAGGACAGCCCCCACCACACTCCAAGAGAGTCAAATGGGAGAAGCTAGGAGAAAGAAACTTCATAAAGCAAGAATGGCAGTCCCCTTACGTGAGCCACATCTTGGAAGGCTGGATGCCCTGTAGGCACAGTGCTCTGTCTACTCAGGCCTTTCTTTGAGCTCTGTCCCTAGCTGACTTCAGTATTGTTGATGCCTTTGCCTGTCTCGGGAAGGTAGGCAAGGTGTGTCAGGATGCATTGGCTCCGATCCTCATAACCTCCATATCCCCTAAGTGTACTTTTCAGGACTTTGTCTTATTTCAAGAATCCTAAGGGCTAGGAGAAGAGGGGAGCAGAATGCAAGGAAGGGATTCCCACTCTTCTTCACTGGCATGAGGCTCAGGTCAAGGGGATGAAGTGCAACTTCCAGCAGCCAGTGGAGCATGGCGATGCTCCATGAACCTAAGAGAGGTCATCACCCAGCCCCTAGGCAGAGTGTGGCCAAGTGAAAACCAGAGGGACGCTGGGAATGGAGGCCCAAGCCTTGAGAGTCCCAAATTCTTCAGTCTCTTCTAGCATCCAGGGTTCTACAAGGCAGGCATTGGACAGATGAGAAACTTGAGATTCCTGTGGGTAGAGCCACTTTCCAAGAGCTCCCGGAAAATAAGCTGTTCAATGAGTTGGAATCCTCCATCCAAGCCTATGCTCGAGGCCAGAGACAAACTTCCCAAGCTGCTGGCCCTGTGGCTCCACCCGTACTCAGTCTTGCTGGCTACCAGAACAGCACACTGGTGTGCCGTGCTAGCTCATATCATCTCAGTACCAGACTGGACAGTTTACGATGGTCACTGACATTTTTTTGGCTCTGGGAACTGGACCGTTGGAGGTTGAGGGACTTTCTCCTGTGTTCACATACAGAGGGCATTGCATGGGAGAAAGCAAGGGAATTTGTAAGCTCAGATCTCTGTTCTTCTCATAAAACCTCCAGCCCCACATGAAGGCCTTTCCTCATGACCTTGTCTAACTCTAATGACTTCCCAAAGGCTGCCCTCCAGATACCACAAACACATACATTCATGGACTGCCTTAGCGGCTATTCCTATTGCTGTGATAGGAAGCTATGACCAAAAGCACCTTAAGGGTTTATTTCATCTTACAGCTTGTATTTCCATCATCTGGACAAGTCAAGATAGGAACCTGGAGGCAGAAACTGATACAGAGGCCTTAGAGAAAGTTACTTACTGGCTTGTTCATCATGGCTTCCTAAGTCTGCTTTCATTTAGCAGCCAGCCCCGCCTGCCGAGGGCTGGTACCACTCTCAGCGAGTTGAGCCTGCCCACATCAATCACCAGTCAAGAAAACAGCCCTGCAGACTTGCCTGCAGGCCAATCCTATGAAGGCATTTTCCCCAATTAAGATGCCTTGTTCCAAGATGACCCTAGCTTGTGTCAAGCTGACATGAAAACTAGCCAGCATAATTAAATTTCCAATGCATGAACTTTGGGGTACAGTCAACCCACAGCATGGTTTTCTACAACTCTCTTCTTGTCTTCCCGCCCAAGGAGAAGGCAGCTTTCCAAACACAGGCAACTCCATCAGAAAAGACGGCTCCCTGCCTTGCCGGGAGGATCCTACCTGCCTGTAGTCTTTAATCAACAACTTTCAGAAGTGCTCCTAAGCCTCTGGGCCTGGCATTTGCCCAGTGGAAACCAAACTGAGGCCCTGGCAGCCACGAGGACTCCCACTTCTACTGATCTGAAGACTCTAGTTCCTGCCCTCCAGAGTCCAAGGCCCAGTAAGTCCCCGCACAGCAAAACAGCCTGGCTCACAAATGCTAGGAGGATAAGCCAGTGAGTGGACTCATGGCCATGGAGGCCCCTTCCAGCTCATGCTCCCCGCAGAGTGCCATCTGGATAAGGATTCAGGGTACCAGCAAAACTAATTTACAAGGTTCGTTAAGAGTCCCCTCGCCTCTAGCTGATCCCAGCCTGGTCACACTCCACCATGTTCCTACAATTCCAAATCCAAGACCTCAGCAAGATCACCTTATATAACTGAGTGCCTTGTGGACTTGGCTCTGCCCACCGCCCACTTCACTCATCTTCTGGGTTGAATGTGTCCCCTCCCCCAGTTTACATGGAGAAGTCTTAACTACCAACACAGGGGGCTCACAGGTAGATTCTCTAGAAGATAAAGACATCACGGAGATGGCATCCTCACAAGAGGTTTGGCGACTTTAATGGGCACTTTATGGCTTGTCTACATGTGAAGACACAAGAGAAACAGTCTACCAATCGAGATGTAGGTCCAGAGCCAGGATCTGCTGGAACCTTCATCTTGACTTCTTAGTTCTAAAACTGAGAGCTAAACGTCTGTGGTTTAATCTCAGTGGTGTTTTGATTTGGTGGACCAAACTGACAAAGGCAGCTGCACCCACCCACCCATCTAGGGGGGATCCTTCTCAGGCAAACCAGTCTTGGCCTGTCCCATTGACCCCAGGAAGCCATCCTTCTATCACAACATCCCTCCCACTGCCCTCCCTCACCTCCAAGGAGCAGAGCCACGCCCCTGCTCCCCACCTTCCTGATCCACTGCCTGGTGGTCACTCTCACTTCTTCTTGTGGTCTTAGTCTGGTAACTTGTGTCCGCACCAAGCTGCAACAGTCAGTGTCTTTTTGCTCTCCCTGCACTCTGCACTTAAGAGGAACTCAATAAAAGAGCTAGTATTAAATGTCAATTGTTGGGAGGCTGGAGAGACGGCTCAGTGGTTAAGAACACTGGCTGCTCTTCCAGAGGTCCTGAGTTCAATTCTCGGCAAGCACATGGTGGCTCACAATCATCTGTAATGGGATTTGACGCCCTCTTCTGGAGTGAATGAAAATAGTGTGTGTGTGTGTGTGTGTGTGTGTGTGTGTGTGTGTGTGTGTGTACTCATATACATAAAGAAATCTTTTTTAAAAATTCCAGTGGTGGCTGTCTTCTACTGTCTAAGCTCTTGCAGGAGTCCAGAAAAGGTGGAAGCAGGGGCTAATGTGTGATGACCTCCTGCAGTCTCTCTGTCCCTCACTATCCCATCCCTTGCCTTGAGATTCCCATGCATTCAGGACTCAGCAAACCTGTGCTAAGCACATGCTCTATTCTAAGCACCCATGGCCATACTTTGTATGCAGTCTTAAGTGTAGTAGTTTCTCGTCTTTGTTGTTTTGAAAAGAAAAAAAGGGATAGCCCTGCGTGCAAGTCAAGTAGGGACCATGTGCCAGTGTGTCCCAACTGACACTATAGCCAATTTAGCATACTTTGTCAGGTTTGCACAACAATGAAGTCACCTTGTCACTCATCTCTGAGTATGATCCCACCATGAAGTAACGTGTGAGCATAAATAACCACCCTTCACATTTCTTAGCGCAGGTTCCACCTTGTTCCTCTTAGTGCCCTCCATGAGACAGAGTCCTTTCTTCTGTATGGGTAGGTGATGGGACTGATGTAGGAAAGGGGGGGGGGAACAAACTGAGCATCACAGCGTCACAACAACCAGTGCAGCAGGGCCAGAGGCAGTCCCCACAGAGAGGGCCCTGAAGGCCCTGGACAGGCCACCTCCTCCCAGAGGCCCATAGTGACCTGCCCTGCACTGCCCTTGGGATCCCTTCCACAGGCTTCTGCCAAGCCCTCCTCCTGGGAGGAGCCTACACATGGAACAAGAGGACAACTGTGAAACCACAAACATGACAACTGGAGTCAGGCTTGAGTGCCACTCAGGACCAGAGTACAAACCCGTCCAGAAAACACAAGCCCTGCAGCTGTTCCCAGGCCTGAAGTCCAAGGCTTCTTTGTGAGCTGGCAAAAACCTCGGCCAAGGCTGAATCGATGCTGCTAATCAAAGACAGTGATTGGTTTATCTTAAAAGACAGATGTTGGCAGAATTGCACCATAACTCATGTTTAGAGCCAGTCTTCCTGAACCAGAGTCTGGGGAAAGAGACAGTAATAGTCTGTGGAATCTTTGGGGAAAAAAATAAAAATAAAAATGAGCAAAATCAGCGCCCATTCTGTCATCATTGCAATAGAATTATGTCTGAAATTTCACAGCAAAACACCTGCATGTGAAGTTAAATTTGTGTGATTCCCACTAGCATAACCACTTCACAGAGCTGTGCATGCCTCCTGGCAGCAGGCAGGGCCAAGGTGAGGAGGACTCCCTCTGTGTGACTCAGGGTCTTCCCCTGCCGTGATGTCTGGTCCTAGAGAAGAGATGAACCAGTGTGGTATTTTAAGGGCAGTTGGGGCTTCTGGCCATCACAGGCCCTGCCTTTCCTAAGCCTCATCACTGAGTGGGGAGGATCATCTGGTGTCTTGCCAGAGCTGCCAACCACCCAGTCTCCCTCCTTCACCTCAGACTCTACCTTCAACTCTAGGCCACCCTGAAGCTGAAGAAGATGTCCTGAACACTGTCCCCCACCCTACCCCCTGCTCCAAGGCGTGTGCAACCCAAAGTCCCGAAAGTCCCCCACCCTGTCCAGTTTTCAAAGTCATCTTTTTCTTTTATAGTCACATGCAACGATCCAGTCATGCCCCTATCTTCTTAACAGAAATCCCACGATATCCTAAAAGCACAGTTTCCAAGGCTTGGGGACAGTGTATCTTAACGTCTTCCTGGAAGCCATTTACACTGGATTCTCTAAGCATTCCTCTGCATTGCTCAGAATTCCCTGCAGGATAAGCAGCTAAAACATATACAAAACTACCCCCAGAGACAGGAAAACTCTTTGGAAAGCTCCCTCACTGGGGCAAAGCAGGAAACCAGAGGCTCAAAAGCCACCCCCCATCCCCCACACTAGCTTTTCTACTCATCTTTGTGTAGAGATCCACACTAATGAATCGACTTAGCAACGCAGCCCCTGGTTCTATGTGAGTGGGCAGAGGAATGTACTCTCTCTGGAGCCCCAAGGCAGGACCTCACCAGGCTAATTCATATCAGCTGTCCATCCCCCTGTTCACCAGTTGTGGATTATGGAGTGAAACCATCTCATTGATCCCAGCCAGTCAGTGCACTGAGAGGGCCACCACAAGCCCTCTGCCAGTCAGATGACATGGCTGGAACATGACATGGACATGCACTTCCACTGAGGAGCATGGGTTCTTGGGAAGTGGGACACCTTTAGAATTTATAATAGCCATGCCCCTCCATAACCCAATTTCATGTCAGATTCACAGTGTTATCTGTGGTGTTAAAATATCACAGGGGAAAAGGTAAGAAACAACTGTCTAAGCTGGGCATAGCATACAACCAGACAGCACTTGGGAGTCTCAGGAGTGTGATATTGAAGCCAGTCTGAGTTGCTTATGTGGAAAGGCTCAGTCTCAAAGAGGGAGGAGGAGGAGGAAGAGGCGGAAGGGGAGGAGGAGGAGGAAGAGGAGGAGGAGAAAAGTAGGAGGAAGAGGGAAGAAGAAGAAAAAAAGTAAAAGAAGATAAAAGAAAACCAAAAAAGGCCCCATCTTGGTCCACTCTCTATTGCTGCAACAGAAAACCTGAGTCTGTGTAATTGATGAAGGATGGAAGTTTGTTTTACTAACAGTTCCACAGTCTGGGAAGTCCTGGCAGTGGCATCTAGGGAGGCCTTCCTGATGCACCAGAGGGCACCACATGATGTGCTACTACAGCAGGCCAGACAGTTCATAACAATGAAGCCACCTCTTCCCAGGCATCCTATGCCACAAATCCACATGTGGCTTAGTCTACAGCTTTCTGACCTGATCACCTCCCAGTCTCTACATTGCCACCTCAGTACCAAGCTCCACACATGAAGTTGGGATGGGGGTACAGTCAAAGGACAGCAGGATCTTTATAAGAATAATCTCAAGAAAAGAGCTGTAGTGGAGACCTTCCAGGAAGGCACCATTCTGGGATAAAACAATATGGAATCCAGCCTCCTAGTTCCTTCCTCTGCTGACCTCTTCCAAGCCTGTGTCACCATGACGATCACAGTGAAGTGCTTCTTCCTGGTTCCCCAAGCTCTCCCAACGCAAGCGACTGAGTATCGAGAAGTCGTCTTTAAAACTGAGGGCTGGTGAAGGTCATTGCTCACTCACATGCACTGACCATGGGCATCTGTCCATCTACCCCTCCTTGCACCTTGCATGTGTCTTTAGTACTGTCCCCTATTCTAACATTTTCTCTCTAGAGCACAGACTTCAGGTCAGCACTCTACCCCTTCCCTAATCTAGTCACTTTTGTTGCTTTCTTTATGAAAAAAGTTGAGAAAATGTGGCTAAGAATAGTCAGGAGAACCTTGAAGGTGCATGGTTGTTTGTTTGCTATTGCTGTGACTTGCTTCATTTTAGCATATTCTACATAGGCCAAACCCAGATCTCTCTGCTCTCTGAACATGTAAATTCCCAAGAACCATTCCCCAGATCAGAAACAAGCATTCACATGCCGTGATATGTAAAGGGGGGTGCTTCCAAGAAACACAAGTATGTGGAGAAGCCATTCACAGTAGCCTCAAAGAAATTAAACACCTCGGAATAAACCTAACCAAAGAAGTGGAGGACCTCTATGAGGAAAACTTAGAACTCTGAAGAAAGAGACTTCATCATGCAACACATGGAAACAAATACAGAGACCTACAGCGGTACATTATACAGAGAGACCTTGGAACACACAACTCTAAAGGAGATGTCTTTATCAAACTCCCCTCAGAGGTCAGGGAACTCTACAGAAAGGAGGCAGAAGGAATGGGGGAAACAAAGGAATCAGGGGACACCAGGAAAACAAGGTCCTCTAAAACAAATTGTCAAAGCTTATATGGACTCCTAGAGGCTGGAGCAGCAATCAGAGGGCCTACCAGGGTCTGCACCAGGTCCTCTGTACATGTACTATATAGCTTTCAGTTTAGTACTTTTAGGGAATGCCTGAATGTATTAATTAGTGGGTCTCTGATTCATGCCTAAACTTGACTGTCCTGGAACTTGCTCTGTAGATTGACCTAGAACTCAGAGATCTGCATGCCTCTGTCTCCTGCGTGCTAGGATTAAAGGTGTGTACCACCGCACCTGGACCTACGCTTTTCTTTACCTGAACCTTGGCTCTGTACCAGGTTGGCCTTGAACTCAGAGATCTGTTTGTCTCTGTATCCTGGGAATAAAGGCCTGCACCACCATTCCTGGACCTAAGCTTTTCAAGGCCACCATCTCTCAAGAAGCCTGTGTCTTCCAGCTGCAATATCTAGATCACTCATATACCTTCCAATTCTGATGTAGTTCATTCCAGATATAGTCAAGTTGACAAACAAAAATAGCCATCTCAATCCATCCCTTCTCAATTTGCACACAATAACATCTTCTTATGCCCAAAAGAAAACAATAATCAGGTCATAAAAGCACCTAACATCGGGCTGGAGGGATGGCTCGGTGGTTAAGAGCACTGACTGCAGTTCTGAAGGTCCTGAGTTCAAACCCCAGCAACCACGTGGTGGTTTACAACCATCTGTAATGAGATCTGGCACCCTCTTCTGGTATATCTAAAGACAGCTACAGTGTACTTAACATATAAACAATAAATAAATCTTAAAAAAAAAAAAAGCACCTAACATGATACAATTATCCCTTGCTCAAGTGAAACCCCATAAGCAACAAGCTTACCTGGATCTTCTCCTGAGGTCAACGTTACTTCAATCTCTCCCTCCCTCTCCCTCCCCCTCTCTCCTCCCTCTTTCTCCCCTCCCCCCTCTTCCCCCCTCTCTCTTTGGTTGTGTAGCCCTGGCTGTCCTGGACCTCACTCTGTAGACCAGGTTGGCCTTGAACTCAGAAATCTGCCTCCCTTTCTCTTCCAAGTTCTGGGATTAAAGGCATGCACCACCACTGCCTGGCTACCTTAATTTCTTTATCTCCTTGAAGGTAGGACTTACCTACATTTTACTTCCTGGTGCCCCTTTAATAGCTGAATCATACATTTTCTATTTTTCCTTTCTCAGCTTCCTCATTTTCATCAGAATGTGCTTCATAAGAGTTTAATTTAGTAACCATACAACAGAATTTATACCAGGCTGTTTTGAGATATCCTTTGCTAAAACAACAAATCTAAATCTCTTCACTTTAGCCTTAGGCAGACTCTTTGGACAAGGGCAAAAGCAGCCACATTCTTCACCAAAACATCCCAAGAAACAGTCTCAAATCCACATACTAACATTCTTCTTCTTTGAAACCTCTTGAGCCAGCTTCCACAGTTGAAATCACCTTCAGCACAAATGTCTTTCATATTCCTACTAGGATGTCCCATTAATCTAATCTTAAAGAATTCCACTTCTTTCCAAATTCAAAGTCCTAAAATTCACATTCCCCCAAACAAAAGCATAGCCAGGCCTATCACAGAAACACCCCACTCCTGGTACCAACTTCTGTCTTAGGGTTTCATTGCTGTGAAGAGACACTTTAACCAAGGTAACTCTTATAAAGGACAACATTACCTGGGGCTGGCTTATGCCAGCAAGCAGAGCAGCATGGGAGGCAAGTGGGTATCTATGGCCAACCTGTGCATTGCACTGGAAGGCAGGACTGTGGGTGGGATGCAGTCTGTCTTCCTCCTACCCACTTGCCTCCATGCCATGCAGTGAAGATGGAGGATGCTACACCGGGGCCCACCAGCCACGTGGCCAGCGTGTAGCAGGACCCACCACAGTGTGCGAGTGTGTGGGTCAAATGGGAGAGAAAGAGAAGTGGTGCAGCTTGAGCATTATGAAGAGACATGAAACTGGAGATTTAAGGGTGGAGATGAGTAGCCTGTTGTGGGTAGACAGCCCTGCCACCTGGAGCCATGGTAAAGTCCCAGGCCAAGTTGTCACTGAGGGCCATATTTGAGTCCATGGCTACACAGTGGGAGGGGTCAGTGTTAATTTTGTGGCTCATTTTAGCTCTAGAGAACATGGGGACATCCTTAGTCTGACAGCTGCTTGGATGCCCAGAACTGTCCCTGTCCCTCACTGGCTGCAGTGCTCTGCTGAGCTGGCCAGGCCCCGTTTCTCACTAGCAGCAGCACGTGGGAGGGTGGGCCCTGAGCCTCGCCCAGGAAGCACAGTGGAGCTGGCCCTGCAGTTGAGGGTGTAGGTGTGCCAGCCCCTAAGGTGTGAGTGTGGGAGACCGGACTGGCATTTATCTGCCAAGGAGTGCAGAGCTGATGGTGGCAGGGGTGCTTGCTGGGCAGCCAGCTCAAGGGGGAGAGTGCTGGAGAGCTGGCCATGTCACTGGGCTGCTGTGAGGTGGCATGGGTGTGGGGAAGATGCTCCCTCCTACCCCTCCCACACCTTCAGTACTCGAGAAAGCTAGCCCTAAGGTTGTGAGAGCAGGAGATCTGACCTGCCTTATGCTGTTGGTGGGTGGCATTGGGTCACCTAGCCAGAGCAGCGCTGGAGAGCTTACCCTGGTGGTATCGATAAAGGACTGACATGCTGACCAGCTCAGCTACTATGCAGGCCCAGATCCGGGACTCTGAGTTGAACCACCCCAAAATGTACACATCATCTGTGAACCTTTGGGACTCCGGAAAGGGCTAGGCCTTTTGATTCAAAGCTTCAGGATCTGTATGGCACAGGACAACCTGGAGGAGTCCTGGGGAGGATCTAATATTGATGGTGTCACCTTTGGGACTCCGGAAAGGGCTAGGCCTTTTGATTCAAAGCTTCAGGATCTGTATGGCACAGGACAACCTGGAGGAGTCCTGGGGAGGATCTAATATTGATGGTGTCACAGAAGCCAGAGATCTCGATCCAGACCAATGACTCAGTGTAATGAACATCTGCAAGTAGGGATGTGTGGACAAACAGACCCTGTGACATTCCACAATTTCCATAAGATGTCTTCTACGATTTGGTGTGTGTGTGTGTGTGTGTGTGTGTGTGTGTGTGTGTTATTTTGCGGGGAGGTTGCAAGGATGAAGGGCAGATATAAGAGAACAGGGAGAATAGCAGGGCTGGGGTACATGATGTGAAATTCACAAAGAATCAATAACAAATTTTAAAAATGACATTATGCAGGTTATGCTTACATATTTAAGGATGTATATGTATGTACATATATGTATGTAACAACAATTATGATTCTAAAGGAGAGCAAGATGAGGTATGTGGTGGGGTTTGGAGGGAGGAAGGAGAAAGGGGAAATGCTGTAATTGTAACCTCAAAAAGATGAGAGAGAGAGAGAGAGAGAGAGAGAGAGAGAGAGAGAGAGGACTTCCAACAGAAAAAAACATAGCCTAGTCCCTTAGGAGCTCTGGAGAATCAATGACACCTCTAGACAAAGGGGCTCTTGTCAGTCAGTGACGCTTGGGCTGTCGCTGGAGGACAAACTGCTGGGTACTTGGGCATTTGATCTGGTTTTAAGAAAAAGGAAATCTAGTTTTTTGAATGCAGTTCTTCAAATAGTGCTCCAGGCTGGGTGTGGACATGCATAAGGAAAGGCAGGAAAGCCAAGACTGCAGCACTTCTAACACTAAATGTTTATGCCCCTCCCCCACATTCATGGATTGGCCCTATTCCAAATGGTTTTGATGTGGGGCCTTTGGGACGTTTTCAGGTTAGTTGAAAATGGCCCCAGGAGAAGATTCTTTCTCTTAGAAGAGCAGACCATGAGGAGACACAGGAAGGCCTTCATCTACAAATCAAGAATTCCCTCCCTGAGACTGACAGTGATGGCAGCCACACCTCAGATTTCCCCTGCATGTGGCCTTGCGTTATGGTGGCCAGGCAAACCAGGCAAACCTCCAGGACGGAGAGTGTGTTGAGGACCAACAACCAGCCTGTCTTCCACTCTCTGGGCCCACACCATCCTTACCTCAGCTAGGCTCTGGCTCAGCTCTAGCCGTCCTGGCCTGGCCCAACTCCTCCTGCCTACTGCTCATCTTGAATCCTCCAGCTGACTGGAGCTCTTCCCTTTTCCTAGGTCCTTCAAAGCCTGCCTGTAGCACTTGGTCCAGAAAGCCTCAAACTCACTGCAGGATGGACGGCCTACCGTGGGGACGGCCCACCGCGGGGACAGCCCAGAGCGCCCGCCCGCAATCCCTCCCTTCATCTCTTCTCTTTTCTAGCTCCCCCTTTCTCTTCACACCACTCCCTCCCTTCCCCTTCCCTCCCCTCCCCTCCCCTCCCCTTCTCTTGCAGGCTGTGGTGTTTGTCCTGAAGACACCCTCTTTGCCCACTGTGAGATAGGCACCAGCCATGCTCCACAAAGCCGACTCAACAAAACTGCATACTCTCCTGCTGGTCCAGTCAACTCTCTCAGTGCCTACAACTCCAATACTCTTGCGCCCTTTCCTTCTTCAAGAGCCCTCTCTGATCAGGACCGTTTGCCTGAGTCCAGTAAAGCCACTTCCTGCCTAGGACTTGGGAAAGATGTTCCCTCCCCTAACCCCTGTCATCTCCAAAATGAACAGGAAATCTGGGCCATTATTCCTTAGCTTTTCCCTTGAAAATTCCCTGTACCAACTGTCTTAGTTGGGTTTTATGGCCATGAAGAGATATTGTGACCAGGGCAACTCTTACAAAGAAAAATATTTAATTGAGGCTGGCTTATCAGTTCAGAGACTTAGCTCATCATCATCATCATCATCATGGGAAACACAGCAGGGTGCAGGGAGACGTGGTGCAGGAGGAGAGAGTCCTACTTGATCTGAAGGTAGCCAGGAGGAGACTGGATTTGTTTCACACTGGGTATAGCTTGAGCATTTTAGACCTCAGAACCCCTCCTCCACAGTAATGTAAGTCCTCTAACAAAGCCACACCTCCTAGTAGTGCCACTCCCCATAGGCCAAGCATTTAAACTCATGAATCTATGGGACCAAGCCCATTCGCACCCCCACACCAACCGTGAGGCCAAGTTTTGTGCCAAAAAGGAGGGAAAGGTGAAGAGGAGATGGGGGGGGGGGGCACACTCGTCCAGGCAGGGAAATCAGAGAACAGTTCCTATTGGTTCCCATTGAGGCCCTGAGTTGAGAGAGATAGAGAGAAGAGGAGGAGGAGGAGAAGGAGGAGGAGGAGGAGGAGGAGCCCAGCAGGAGCAGGGGAGAACATTGCCCAGAGAGATGGAGAAGAGGCCCCGGATTCAGGGCAGAAAGACCAGAGGGAACACAGAGCTTCTGCGTTCTCCATAGCCTCTAGTGTATGGCTGTATCTCCAGGAACCGCCTGTACCTCTTAATCACATTCCTAGAATGCCTTCCCCTCAAAGCCAGGGGACAACCACTGCTTAAGCTTTTAACCCCTGCACAATAGGCACACTTGTAGGAGCAATGCCCCGCCCCGTGTGCTCCCAAGATCTGCACCTGTCACCTCGAGAGCAGGGGTGTTCAGCACCCCTGGTTCTAGGACTCCGGATCAGTATCCCAACTCCAATCCCTGGAGCTCCCCTCCCCCATGTGGTCTCACTGCTTTGGGTGTTGTTGTGATTGTTGTTGTTGTTTTGAAAAAAGACAGAAAATCTGCGCAGTGATTGGCTTACACCCACATCCCCTCTGTCCAGGCCTCTCCCATGTGTCCTCCACCAACTGCAGATCTCAGTGCTGCTCTAGGCGTGAGGGCTGGTTTGAAGACTAACTTGGGTAACTGGGACCTCTCAAACAAGAGGGGAGTTCTGATCCGGGTGGCCTCAGCCAACCCCCATGAATCCCCAGGGCCATCCTGCCTCTCTCTTCGCGACTCCTGGCTCTGAGGAGCTCCAGCCCCAGCCATGCTGGCGGGAAGACCATGCACATTAAGCCCTGCTCTGGGAACTGGAGTTTGTCCCCTGTCCGCCTGCAGAAGTTGCTGCCCAGAGCCAGCTATAAATAACCTGGAGGCGGCCGACTGTGGGGTGGTGTCACTGCTACCCTGGGAGAGGCGGGTGAAGAATGCCCTGGTGCCCAGGGCTTTACCAAGGCTGGTAGGTCGGGCAGGGTAGGACAGGCCTGGGGGAGGGGCAGGACAGACCTCCTTCGGGAGCAGCCGCTTCTGGTCCCCATCCCGAGAGGCAGGATCTGGCGTCCATGGGGACCCCAGGCTCTCTTCCTAGTGCACAGCGTCTCCTCTACCTATTTTCTCTGCTCCCACTGCTCCAGGTAAGTGGCTGGGTGGGTGTGCTGAGGGCATCGGATCGGAACGGGAGCTCCCAGGTCTGTGACAGCAGGAAGGAGGGGGGAGTCATGACTTGGTGGCTGAGGAGCACTGGGGATCCACTTCTCTGAAAATGAGACAGTCTCATACCTAGACGGGGCAGGAAGAGAAGCAAAGGGATAACATCAGTTAGGATAAGAGAGGAAGTCCTGTGAGGACCAGCATGGGGACACCATGAGGACCAGCTGAGTGACACCATCCTGTGCAGGGCCTGTCCTTCATGGTTAGCAATATTCTAACAATTGTCTAGAAAGTCTCTGCTGTTACGCCTCCCCTCCCCCACAGCTCCTTCCAGCACAGCTCGCTTCACCCTTTCCCCATCAGATCTGGAGAGAGCACCCCTCACCCGCCACTGCCTGTCTCCACCTCTACTAACCCCCAGTATCAAATGAGCCATGAGCAGAGAGGGCCTGGAGAAAACCTGCCTCTACTGTTCCACTGGTCCTCACCCAGAAGCAAAGACAGAGAGAGAGAGAGAAAGAGAGAGAGAGAGAGAGAGAGAGAGAGATAGATCTGAGAAAGAGGGTGATCCCCAAAATTAGGCATGGAAGCAATCAGCTACCAACTATCTTTTCATTTTACATATGGGGAAACTGAGGCCCTGAGAGCAAAGTTACCTTCCTAAGACTACACTTCTCATAAAAAAACTACATTCAAATCATCCCAAGAGTAACCTCAGGGACAGCATCTTAAACCTCAGTATCCCCAGATGTGCCAGGACTGATTCATTAGACAGCTATTCCAGACATGCCGTGAATGTCTGCTATCTGAGGCAGGATGGTTTTTGCCAGCTTTGACAGGCTCCTCAAACTTACCCAGCCTCAGTTACCTCATCAGGAAAAGGAAAAGGAAGATACTCCCTCGTCAGGGTCAGCCTGAAGAAGAACGGAGATGACATGTCGAGCCTTGAGGAGCTGTGCTTGCATGGAGAAAACTCTAGTTGTGGTGCCAGGTGTGAGGACATGAGGGCCCTGACCTTGAGGCCCAGCTAGGGCCAGGAGGTGGGTATCAGACTGAGGTAGGGGCCCTGAGACTCAACATCCTTCAGGGCCAGCCAGGCCCATCTCTGCTTTCTCTAAGGTCTCCGGCTGGAGACAGAAATTAGCACCTTGCCCAAAGACACTCAGCATATCAGCATCTGGAGAGTAAATACACCTTGGTCTTTCTGATCCCCAAGCCCAACTTCCTCACCCTGGATCTTCTTGGTAATAGGATTGATTTCTGGGTGCTTGGCCAACTATTCTGAGATTTCAGACCTTGGAGAACTGGGAACTGGAGAGTCAGGCAGCAGCGTGGAAGAAATGTAGCAGGAACATGGCGGCTCACCACCTTCTCATTTATCCAAAGGGGACTTAACGCACAGTTAAAAACACAGCTGTGCAAGCCCACCCTGGGTGTCTGCCCTCGTGGCTTCCCAGGCAGAAAGGGCCCTGGCAGAAAGAGCAGCAAAGAAACAGCCTGTGTTTGTGACCTTTATAAATTGGGTATTGGCAGAAAGAGATAAAAAGGTGTGAGAGACCTCAGCGGCAGGAAGTGGAGGATTCTGGGGGGAGGAAGTCAGATCAGCGGTGTGTATGAAAGGAGGGCTGGGCTGTCAAGGGCCAGGCCTAGGGGCCTTGCCTCTGGAAGAGATCTGCACCCCAAGCACGTAGGGAGACCTCTAAACTGGAGTGGGGCTAGGGTTGGTTTCCAGGAGAGAGGTCCAGAGAGGAGAATAGTTCTCCTCCTGCCTACTCCTGCAGACCCTGGAGTGTGTAGCCAGTCTATGTACTAGGACTTCCAGCTTAGCTTCGAGGGCCTCTGGAGGCCTCAGAGAAACAGAGCATCCTGCATGCCAGGGCGTGTGCTAGTTTCCCAGACTAGTGGTCCAGACAGGGTGAGCACACTAGATGACGTATTGCAAGATCCCTAACTTTTTAAGTAAATCTTCATTTTGGATTTCAAATTTTGTCATTGTGGATGTTCCCTTGACTTCAACCAGTGCAGTCCATGTAAATATTCCAAATTCTGGGAAAACTCCCAAATCTGAAACACTTGTAGTCCTGCAAGCAAGCATGTCAAAACAAAACAGTTCACCTGCCTTTCCTCCGGTCAGCTGCACCTCTGGGGAGGCTCCAGGAGCCCAGTCTCCCCCAGCCAATTCCAGCCCCTCTCCTTGGGATGGAGAAAACTTCTCTTGCTGTCTCAGGACCAACCTCCTACAGTCCCTTGCTGGTTTTCATCCAGAGAAGGCCCAGCAAAGGGAGGAGACATAGAGAAGTCTGGCTGCCTTCAAACAGCTGTAGAAAACCGGACTTTACATAATCCACTCCATCCTCTCACAAAATTGAGTTCCTGGACTTTAACATCACCCTTCTGCATACCCCCCCCCACACACACACACACATACTACCCCTTGCCAAGAGTGCAGTAAACCCAGGGCCATTTCCCAGAAGCTCTGTCATCTAATGCCTTTCCACACAAAATTTAACTCCGTTCGAAGTGTTTTCTAACCTAATCAGCTAATTTAGTCTCTTTGGCTTTGCCATTTTGCCAGTGTTTAAGTATTTTTTTTCTGAAGCAATTTGTCTGCAGGACGCTGCCTACTGAGTTCCGCAGAACTCAGATGTCCTGAATTTGCGGCTCTAGAATAACGGCATGGCCCAGCACCCTCCTCATTTCCTTCATCTGATTGGAACCAGTTTGTTTAGTATGACTATTCAGAATTCTAACTTCTGAAGATGGCATCTTAGATCTAAAGAGTCAGAGGATGGCCTGCTCCGCACCCTGACTTGGGTTTTCTGTGCAGCTGGCCTGGGCAGAGCATGCAGGACTCCAGCTAGGGGCCACGTGGTTTCCTGCTTTTAGCTTCAAGACAACACAAGGAGTCCAGACCTTAGAACCTCCATCTGTCAGATGAGGAGGGGGCGAGAGGTCAGGGCTCATGGCCACTGCTCTAGTGAAGGGCGAGGCCATCTAAAAAAGCAGCTACCTTAACAAAACCTTGATTTGTAATGTCAGGCTAACTTTAAGACATTCAGACAGTTGCTGTCTGTCAGAAGGGTGACCACCACTGGGACACTAAATGAGTTGATTAATACGGACAATGCTTATAGGCCAAGTGACCCATGTTAGGGCTTCCTGCTGGCCAGCTCCCTCTAGACAGAGGCAAGGAACTCCTCCCTCCAACCATCACTTCTGGGGTGGGGCCCAGGAAAGAAAGAGAGACAGGATGAAAGAAAACAAATCTCACCAGCTCTCAGAGAAAAAAAGCAGAGTGAGGAGCCCGGAGACAGCCCCTCCCCCCCACACACATACACAGGGCCTATTTAGGTAGATTTGGGACTTGAAAGGAGATATCAGGGCACCTTAGGAAGAAGGGCTCACCCAAGAGACCACTAAAGCAGAACTACAGGTGTGAAAAGCCTACCAGAGGCTCCAATGTCTTGGGGCCCTACTTTGAGGCACCCCATCCTGTAAGTTATATCTGAGCATTGAAAATCTCCCATTAATGCTGCTGGCCCCCGTGCTCTAGGAAGCAGCAGCCTGTCCAATCAAGTAGATATCCTCAAGAGGAATAGCGCCATTACTGTCCCCAGTCCTGAATCCCAATGGGACCCAGATTTGCTTCACTTGTGGTCCCCTTCCTATTCTCCTCCTGAGTCTCCTCTTTCTCCTCTTTGTCCTACCCTCTTCCTCCTCACTTTTCTGTCATTTATCTCTTACCCTGTCTTCCCCCTGACTCCTAGTCTCTCCTCCCCTCCCCCTTCCTTCCACTCTGCCCTCCCCACCCCTCCTATCCTGCTCCCTCGGTTTCTTTTCTTCTCTTCCCTGACCACCTCCCTGAGCAAGGTGAGTGGACACACTGAATGGGGCAGATAGGGGGAGGAGCTCTCCCTCCCAGGTTCCCTTCCTGACCTTGGACAGCAGAAAGAAGAGGCAGGGAGGGGCTGATTCCTGGTCCAGCCTAAGACCCAAGGTTCATAAATCTGCCAGGCTTAGGCAGAGGCCTAAATTTAGAGAAACTTGTCACCAGACCCAGGAGGAGGAGGTCCAGCCAGACCCCCTGGCTCTTGTGAGGTGGCACCTCTGTGCCTGACTGGCCCCCAGGGCACAAGCTTTGCTTGGATAGGGCCCAGGGAGAGGAAGAACAGCTGGAGCCTTGGCTCTGCCCTCCTGTCTCCTTCCCTGCCAGGGCTTCTTCTGCCTTCTTCAGTAAGGGAACATTCTAGGGGCTAGAGACAGGGAATGGCTAACCTCTTAGGGAACATCAAAGCAAAGGCAATCTGAAGAAGAGCAAAAGTTCAGAGCTGGAGTTCCAAGAACAGGGCTTTTCATCCATCCATCCATCCATCCATCCATCCATCCATCCATCCACCCATCCATCCATCCATCCATCCATCCATCCATCCACCCATCCATCCATCCATCCATCCATCCATCCATCCATCCATCCATCCATCCATCCACCCATCCATCCATCCATCCATCCATCTGATTACTCAGCCAGCAAACATTTGTTGAGTACTTGCTGTGTACCAAGCCACGGTCAGGAACTTTGGACACAGATGTGTACCCTGACCTGCAATGGGACTCCTGTGGTAGGGGTGAGGATGAGGGCAGTTGTCTTGTCCAAGGCTATCCAAGGGTAGTGTAGAAGCCAACGTTGGCCAGTCAGAAGAGAGGATGATGGCCAAAGAAAACAAAGGCTGTTCTCTGCACATTACACAGGTCTCTAGTTTCCCGGAGTCCATCTGGACTTCTGCAATTCCATTCTTCCCTGGCACTGCCTCTAGGGAAGTGGTATAGGCCTCTCAGTGAGGGCTTAGCTGGGCCTCTCGGGAACAGTTGTATATACCCAGGTTCCCAGGCTTCAGCCTGTAGGGAACCCAGACCCCATGACCCTTCTCAGAGTCCAGTACTGGATTAGAAGAGCTCAAGACCTCAAGAAAATATCTGGTCTTGATACCAGTTGACGTAGAAGAAGGGAGAAAGGACACAGCTAAGGGAAGGTGGTGAGTGAGAGGAGGTGGGGTAGAGTGGGGTCGCGGGCTTCACAGCCAAACTACAAGTCTCTCAATGCGTCATGGAGACTGCATTGCACAGACAAGACAGACCATTACTACCAGGTTACTAAGGCAGTCTATCTTAGTCAGTGTTTTCTGTGAAGAGACACCATAAACCAAGGCAACTCTTATAAAGAGAAAGCATTTCATTGGGGGCTTGCTTACAGTTTCAGAGGGTTAGTCCATTATCATCATGTCAGGGAGCGTGGCAGAATACATGTCACTGGAGCAGTAGCTGAGAAAGCTGTCCTGATCCACAGGCAGAGAACAAGAGAACTGGCCTAGCATGGGCTTCTGAAACCTCAAAGCCCACCCTCAGTGACACACTTCTTCCAACAAGGACACATAGTTGAATCATGTCAAAGGGTCCCACTCCTGGTGGTTAAGTGTTCAGATACATGGGACTACAAGGGGCCACTCTTAGTCACACTGCCACACAGTCCCCACCATCTCTACCTGGGACAATGTCTGAAAGTCCCACGCTCCTCACCATGACTCCAGGAGCTCTGAGAGCTACCGCGTTAGAAAGAAAGGACACATCTGCCACTCTGAAGATCACAAGGGTTTCAGGAGCTCTGGGTCAGTAGAGCAGGGACCAAGGCCAAATAGAGACTCCATTCTATACCCCAACATCGCAATGTAAATTTCCCATTTCCCTGATTGGACCTCTGACCCACTGGCTGCACCTGCCTTCTGTGACCCAGATCTCTGTGAGGTCTCCTCACCATCCACTTTGCTCTTATGTGGCTGGTGAGGGGCTTCTGGGTGCCACGTATGGGCTGGTGTCCTGTTGGCCTCTGTAAAACTTGCCTTCACATGCTCACCTAAGACCAGCTTTTCCAAGTGTGACAAGACCAGTCAGTCATACACATAGCTCATCAGGTTCTCTGGGCTGGAATCTTGCCCTGGGCTTTTACCTGCTGTGTGGCCTTGGCTCCTGTGAAGTGAGGTTATTCACAGCTCTCTCAGAAGCTGTGGCAGGGAGCAAATGAGCTGTCTTCTGGTCTCAGTTTAGAGCAGTGCCCAGCACACAGTAAGCATTGCACAAGAAACTGTCTATCTCCCACTGCCTCCTACGCTCTCAACAGCCCCCCAAACCAGGGTCTGCTGACCTGTGTCCTCCTCTCACCAGCCTCCTCCCATCCCCCAACAATGGCCCCAAACCAGGGTCTGCTGGCTGCCTTGAGCCTTTGTTAATTTGTTCCACGGGCTCCTTCCTCTTCTTACTGTTCACCCTGATACCTCCCTACCCATCTCCCCTTTGGATCCAGCTCTCAGTTCATGCTTCCCAGAGCCTTGAATGTCTTGACAAGACAAGACAGTCATTCACTATGTATTCCTGAAGGCTGAGCCTGGTTAGGGAGGCAAAGGTCATGTCTGCAGGAGTCCAGTGTCCACTGAAGAGACCAGAAGACTGGCTTCAGAGAGGTTTGGTAGCTTTGTCAAGGCCATGCTGTACAGAAACAACATCCCCTAGAAGGCTGAATGTGAGGCTGTCTGAAGTTCCTGTCATACTACTCACAATGCTGCCCTGTCCCTACCTACCCACTGTCTCAATGGCCCCCAGGGGTTCTGCTCAAAATAGCTACCCAAAGGGTGTGCTGTGTGCTTGAACTAAGTCCAGTGTAATCAGGTAGATTCTGGGTGGATAGGTGGGTGGGTGGGAGGGTGGAGTAAAAGAAGATTCTTGTCTATGCTAACTTTTGGTCCCATGGAAAGAGGAGTTTGGAGAGCCAGAGCCAGAGCCAGAGCAGGGTCTGTGAAGATTCCAAAGCCCACTCTGACCAGCTCTTCTTGCCCAAGATGGAGCAATGCTCCCCTATACTGAGCACAGTGTGGCAACGGTGCTAGAGCTGGCACAGCCTGGGCCCTGGGGCATCTGAGATGGTGTGAGCTTCCACATCAGCCGAGTCCTGAGAACACTGCCCTCCCCCATGGCAGGCAAGTCACCAAAGTCAAAGAGGAGACATCTGGGCCCACAAATATTGTGGTGGTGTCTCTGAGATGCATCTGAAGTGCACAGTCTGGCTAGCCATGAAGCAAGCCTCCAGGTTTTTACTGTCTTAGTCTGGGGTTCCCTGCAAGCCTGCCTCTCCAGGAAGGACTTGCTAGCTGCTCTCTCTCTCTCTCTCTCTCTCTCTCTCTCTCTCTCTCTCTCTCTCTCTCCCTCTCTCTCTCTCTCCACACACACGCACGCACGCATACACACACGCACATGCACACGCACACACCCCCCCACACGCACACGCACACACACCCCCCTACAATGGGATGACAGAGAGGCCGTGCACCCCTCCCTCACCCACTCTGCTGCCTTCCCACTCATCTCCCTATAGGACTGGGCTCTAAGTCCTGGTGCCCCTTAACCTTGACAAGACAGGACACATATTCATCACGTGGTACTGAAGGCCCAGAGAGGGATGCAGAGGCCATGCCTTCAAGAGCCCAGTGTCCACGAAGACAAGCAATGACGACGCAGCAGAGGGTCTGGCCTGAAGTCTCCCTTAGCCCCTTGGCAAGCAGTCCTTCTACTGAGCAAGCAGGGTCTTCGTGGCATCCAGGAAGCTGGTGTAAAGGGCTCCCAGCAGTGTCCGGAGCCTGTGCACAGAGCCCCTGGCCCCTTAGGTCCTGGAGGCATAAAGCAAGAGCTTCAGGTTGACAGCTCAGGATGTCCCTTAGAGTATGTGTGTTTGTGCACGCACATGCATACACAAATGTCCCTGAGCACCCCAGGCTGCCAGTGAAGTTCCAGTAAGCCACGTGGGCACACAAACTCGGCATCTGAGTGATGGGGTTATTAATCAGCAGCTCCAAGCCAGCAGGTGGAGACCGAGTATTCAGCCTCCAGATCTAGCCCAGAAAGTAGACTAAATGTGATGTCTGAGGGCTTCAGCCTGGGGGACATCCTGGGGCAAATGGACCCAGCTGTCCAGGAAAGAAATCCTGACAAGCAAGAGAAAGACAGCTGCCTGCTAAGGGAGCAAAGCCTTCTGCAGCCTCAGAATCAAAAGTGATAGGGCTGAGAAGAACTCAGAAGCACGCGCGCGCGCGTGCACGTACACACACACACACGTACATGCACACCTGCATGCACTCGCACATGCATGCACACATACATGCACACATATATGTGTGCAAGCACACACACTAGCGTGCACATACATGCTATTGCAGAGTGAGAGAAGCATGGTCTTGGGAGGTGCTATAGGCAAGGGTTAGGATTTTAGAGGGCTTTGCTTTGCTCCAATCCAGCCTTATGTCATTTTCCCCTGCCTTTGCAGATGCTATGCTCCCCACTCAGGCAGGGACTCTTATCAGCTAAGCAAGCAAACTCCTACTCACATGTCAAAACCCATTTCATTATGTTCTTTTCCATGTCACTACACCAGAAAATGCCCCCACCCAGGGCTGACATGCTGATACCTGTTTTATCCACTGTGCTCAGCAATCACTCTGAAGACATTCCTGAAAGACGGGGTCCTAGGTGGCTTTGCCTTTGGGTTAGATTGTACTGTCATCTGCTCCTCAGTGAGTGTCTGAGCTGGCACTGTGGTCCTTTCTCTTTTATTCACTCATTCTTTCATCATCATACAACTCCTCCTCTTACAGGAAGCCCTCCAAGACCTGGTTAGTTATCTCCCCCATGTATTAACCTTATGTCTCTCCAATTTATCTGGGACAGGAAATCTGAACGGCAGCCTGCCTTTCTCATCTCTGCTCTCTCTCTAAGCTTAGGACACATCCACCTTGCCTGGGACACTAAGTTACCACAGGACCTAACACACAGAAGGCCATCTGGAAGTATTTGCTGGGAGTTTTAGTGATAGAGGACAGGGCACTAGACTGGTATATTCCACCCAGTGGGGGAAGAAACCACCTTTTGGGGGCTGAGGGAAGGGGTAGACTCCTGTCTCAAAGGGGTTCCCTCCTTGACCACTTCTCCAGCCTTTGTGGGGCTCCAGAAGAGGCAGGCCCACTGCTTTCCAAGGGGGCATAAGCATCTCCCTGTTGAGCTGTCCCTGTCTCTGCAGGAAAGGTAACAGAAGTAAGGGATGAGAGACATAACTGGGTGCCTGTCTCTGCTCCCCTAGGTGGCCCAACCAGGCCAGGCACCCCAGGACCAGCCCCTGTGGACACTGTTGGAGCAGTACTGCCACAGGACCACAACTCGGAATTTTTCAGGTATGCATACTTGCCCTCCCCAACCCCATTCTGCTGGGACCTGAGGGGAGCCCTGGAGTTTGAGCAAAGCAGCACAGTAGGGCAGCGCACGAAGCCCTGGCTCTAAGGCCCAATTTGGTCTCTTCATTGGGGTCCTTGCATAGCATCCTTCTCCATTAGAACCAGGTCTTGATCAATGACAAGAATTTGTCCAGAAAGCCTCTTCTTGCTCACTGTCCCTGCCTGGACACCTGAAAAAAAAATCTGCTAGACTGGTGTGTTTGGGAGCCCGGTGAGAGGATGACCCTTCTGCTTTCAAACTTGGTCAAAAGGCAAGACTAGCAGAAGGTGTAAAAACATCTCTGGTTGCCGTGGCTACAGGCATCACCCCAGTATGGTCCTGTGAAACAGCAGCCAGGCTCTGGGCGCTGACCCTCTGAGGTTACCAGAAGCTGACTCACACAGTGAGGGGAAGTGCTGCCGAACCCTGAACCCCAAACCCCAAGTTGACAGCTCTAGGGAGACATTCCTAGGGCCCCACCCTCTCTCCCACACTTCCAAAGGGCTGGTCCACAGAAACAGCATGGAAAGAGGACTTGGGAGGGTGAGGGTGTCCTGTGACTCAGAGCCTGCCAGGACTCAAGGGGACAGGAGTGCTGGCCAGCCCTGGTCATCCAAACACAACCCAAGGCAGGCATAAAGGAGTTAAATCCCACCGCCTGCACCTCTGCTGTGGGGCTGTCCAGAACTCAGCTCTCAGAGTCGACCAATCTTGTCCCAGCTCCTCCATGTAGCAGCTGAGGGGCTTTGGATAAGATACCTGTCTATGTGAGTTTCCTAGACTACTGTGACAAAGCACTAGTCTTGGGTGGCTTAATAGATCCAAACTCATCTTCTCCCTATTCTGGAGTCTGGAAGGGCATGGCCAAGGGTTGACTGGGGTTGGTTATTCCAAGGCCTCTCTCTGGCCTTTCCTGTCCTCAGGTCTTCCCTCTGAGAGGGTCTGTCCCACCTCCTCTTGTTGGAAGGCTGCTCATGCTATGGTCTGGGTCTGCTGGACAAATTACAGTCACAATATTTGAATCACCTCTGTAAATACTCCAGACCCAATTAAGACCACATTCTAAAGTATTTGGATTTTGCCATTACAGTGTGAGAATTTGGAGGGGCAGCGCTCAGTCTGTGTCTCTGTTTATTCAGCCATTAGCATTAGGGATAGTTTAAGTCTATCTAAGAGGCACACTTAGGCAGAGGGGACAGACAGCATGGGCCATGCCGAGCAGACATAGACAGAACGAGAGGCCCTTTGCTTCAGGAGTGCCATTCTGTCCTGAACTTTGTCATCAGAGGAAACACTGCTGTTCAAGGATACCCTGGCCTCTCCCTGCTCTCCCTGTCCAGCTCTGTTTGAAAGGTGCCACAGATGCCCCATCCCCAACCTGAATTGGGGGAGAAGGTCCTCCTCTTGGGCACCAGTCCTCCCTGCCTAATTTTTAAGGCCTCTGACTGCTGACAAAATGTACCTGTACTTTTTATACAAAATTTGATTGAAAAAATCTTTTTGATTCATCAGATAAACGCTCATCTCACAACACAACAGTTTCGACAGTGCCTTATGTCCCTTAGGAGCTCAAAGTCCAAACAGCCTCACCTTGCTTATTTATTTATTTGTTTGTTTGTTTGTTTGCTGAGATCTTTTGGCTTCTCATTTTATTTTGTTTTCACCAGAAGCGAGCTGTGATTGTGGCCACAGCTTTCTAACCTGTGCTTCTCTAATAATTGAGAGTGAATGTTTCCTTGTGTCATTAAATATTCATCCAGCGTGCCGCTGGTGTTGCTGCCACGCAGCCACTGTGAGGACACATCATCCCTCATTAGCCACGGCCCTGGGGTGGACACAGGACCTGTTAGGATGCCTGCTGGGCTGCAGAAACTGCTTCCATAGTCCCCACATGGGCACGGTCTCTTCTCTTGTGTCCACTAGTTAGGAGAATGTGGACTGACTGAACGGGGCAAAACAAAGCAAAAGCACGCTCAGTGTCATTTTCAGAGAACCTTAGGTGTGGAAAACTGAAAAAAAGAAAAAAGAGTGGGAGAGTGAGAAATGCAACATTTAAGACGGCACCTCCTCTGGGAAGACGCACGTGTGGATAAATATCAGCACTGCCGCTAAAATCTGTTCAGATCGGATGGCCAGCTCACTATGGTCCCTGCTATACAAAAACCTCCATTAAAGAAAAGACTATAAAAAATAAAGTTAGGGTGTGTGTATGTGGGCTGATGATGACAAGGGACTCTAAATCAAAGACTGTGACCAATTGTGCAGTATGCCCCTGTGGTCCAGATAAGTGAAAAAAATCCACATAGTCAGGAGAGCAATTATAACTTCCAGCAAGCCTTTAATGAAATATTCTATTTTATTCATCACACATGCATTTACATATATTTGAAAAATGCTGGGGAAATATTGGGAGGCACATCATTTATTCTATTCAGAGACTGATATAAGGGTCCAAAAGCATCCAAGGAATCTTTTAAGTAACTTTCCAGTCCAAGATGCATGGATGCTCATACAAAAAGACACTCATGTGTGCACACACAGTTAGAGGGGCATACTACTGTCAGTTAGAGGGGCAAGGAGTCTGCCAGGGAGACAGAACCCTGGGTTTTCCTCAGCCCTATGGCTAGGGAACTTGTTTGGGTTTTTCGGGTTTTGGTTTTGGTTTTTCCCACGTGATGGATACCATCTCTGGAACATTCTAATGGGTGTTGGGGACTCTGGGGAAGGTTAATGAACAGGTTTTCCCACCCATGGAGCCTCGGGTAGGGACAGTTGGCTAAGTTCATGTCTGTAGAGCTTTGGTGAGACCTAGAGCAGCCCCTATAAATAGGGAAGCATCTTGAGCAGTTGTGGCAGAAGAGGTTAGACCACAGCTGCATGCTTGCAGGAAGGGAAAAGAGGTTGCGGGACATTCTAAATGGTGGGCAAAGCATGGTTGAAACCCAGAGGGCTCAACCAGCAACAGAATAAAGATAGGGATGGGTTCACCAAGTGTCTTCTTTATAGCTCCAAAGACACTAGCTCCACCCTGGAGAGTATGTGGAGCTATTCATGGACGTGAGATGACATGACCACAATCAGAAAGTCTTCTCATCTTCCCTGTGAAGGAAATGGGAGGCCAGCTGAGGCCCTGCAGAGTTGAGTACAGCTGCGTGGCTGGGACAGGGAACTGGCTCTTCCTCCTCTGCATCCTCCTGCCCATCCGTACAGTGCATGTGTCGGGTGGGATTCTCACTACAGGTCCTCACTACCTGGTCCCACAGTGTGGATTCATTGTTGAGCCTCAGGACACCATGTCACCTCCTCTGTTCTTAGGCAGAGTTGGGGGAGACATGGCCTGGAGCATTCCTCAATGTCATAGTTTAAGAGAGATGCACCATGCCTCACTATAACTTCCAGAAGAAGATCTCATTGCTTGTCCCCAGCCATCCCTGAACAGACTTCCTGTCTGCACTGTGTTATGGAGGATAGATGCTCACTGAAGCACTGGCTGTCCCTATAAACTTTGTCCACTGGACACTTGCATAGCAGAGCTGTAGCTGAGAGGTGCATAGTTTTGTCTGAGCGTGGCACTCTGACAGTGGAGTCTCTGCGGTGCTCTGTAGGTCTGTTTAATGTGCCTGTGCAGTGGATGTTTCTAAGCGGGCCTGACACGACTCATCACCACCACAGCTGTATCAGTGGTGGCCTGAGAAGAGACTCTGAGTAACAGAAATGCATTCCTCACCCAGGCTCCTCATGGCAACAGGGCACTCCCTGGCTCCTGACGCACCTCTCGGAACCCGCTCTCCGATGTTCCTGGCCCCATCTGTCTGCAATGCACATACTTTCCAGATCCTTGTCCTTCATGCCTAGCCTGGGTCTGGGATAGGATGACTGAAAGCCCCAGAACCTATGTCCCTCTTACCTTTTCCTCTTTACTAAACAAACAGCCTTCACCTTGCTTATATAGAGCTGGATCTAATCTAAGGAAAGTGCTCCTTTAAATTTCTTCTTCATTTACCCATTAGCCAGCATGAAAGTGAGCTGTGAAGCCAGTTGCTTTCCCTATGTAACATCTCGAATCGTGTGTCACGTGTGCCTGTATATATGAGATTATGAAGAATTGGTGCCATATCCTGGGGTCCTAGAGATCTTAGGCATTCATACATTGTGGGTGCACAGTAGCTTTTGGTCCTGACAGTGAACTGGTCATGTTCCAGAGGAAAATCTGTTAAGAAGCAAGTCACCCAGACAGATCCCTATTTTGTAAAAATCTGCATGTAAAGGGGCAGGTCACCAGGCTCGCCGGCTCACCGTTCCCTTACTACTCACCGCCCCCTTACTATGGGATGTGTCTTCTGAGCCAGAGCTCTGATCAGGAATGAAGTCACCCTTTGAGCTTGACTTGGTTTCCTTCTTCTCTGCTATGACAGCATATGAAGGGCCATCCTTTGCTAGTGAAGGAGGCAACATCTCCGTGAAGGACTGATGCAGCCAGTCACGCTCTGACCTAAGGCTCTGCCAAGGGCTGGACCAGGGCCTTAACTGTCCATTCAGGAGGCAGAGGACCGATCTATCTGGAACTCTGCAAGTCTCCCTTCCAGTTGGTAGATCCTGGAGAGAGTCCAGGACTCAGCCTGGTCTTACTGCTCGCTCACTCTTTCGCCCGCTCTGCTTGGGAGTGGCCGCATCTTTAATACAGAGGCTGGGAAGATTGCACTAAGGCAATGTCCTGCTCTTTGCCTTTCTCCATCTGGAGCACTGGCCTCTTCAGGGTGGGTTTGGCCTTCGCTAGAACCTGGTCCCCGATGGACGATGCGGGGGTTGGAGGGGACAGGACTGGTTCTAGAGCCTCTTACACCATAGATGCTCTGGACTGGGGAGGAACTCAGAAAACATGCCACTGATAGAGAAAACCCAGCGAGACTCCTGCCTCAGGCAACATGACAGAAAGGAGAGGCACAGCAGAATCCAGGCAGAGAGACATCCTAGGCAGGTTCCTCAGCCCAGGCCCATCCACCTCACAGGCATGAGTTACAGGCCCACCCAGCACTCTGAGCTGGTAAGGTCCATTCAACTAACCCCGGGGCAAGCGTCACGGGGGGTGGGGTAGGGGTGGGGCATCTCTACAGGGATGCTCACTCCTCCATTCCTGCTGGTGGGGGACACTGACTCTGCTCCCCTCCTCAGACGGCCCTACAGAAGCCAGGAGAAAGAGATTCGTTTTCACCTCTCACTCTTTCGGGTGCCCAGGACACTAAAACCTTCAAATCTTCCAGCTCATTTTAATTAATTTCTTCCTAGATATCCTCATCTCGCCACAGGTGGCAAATCTGCCAGTGTGAAATCTGGTGTTGTCACCGGTTCCTGGCTCCTGCTGAGAGCCATCTTCCCTACTCCATATTTTCTCCATCTCTGTTAGACCCTCTCTGGTGACCTCTCTGCAACCCTCCGGGGCCCCTTCAACCCATTTCTTTCCCTAGGGCACAAATCTGCTGCTGGGCTGACTAGTTGCCCCTATCTATCTCTAACGTCCTCCTTTGGGAGAGTACATTTCTAAGTCGAGAGCAAACCAACTTTGGCTGGCGATAGGTGCAGGAGAGTGGCGTGGATCTCCTGAAGCCCCGAGGCCTGCGACCCTCGATCCTCTGGGGGGTTATTCGGCCTCCCCCAGACCCGTTTATCGCCAGCTCTACGGCCATTCTAGATACTTATAGGATCGAGAGGGCACCGAGGGCCGCATGCCCGACGGGGCTGGAGGCAGAGCCCCGCCCCCGACGCCGCCATTGGTCGTGGTCGAGCAGGCGGCCCCTCAGCTCCGTGAACCCCGTGGCTTCTCTTGGCCAAGGTCCTGGACTCGATCGATCAATTGTGGGCCCCCGAAGCTGCCCGGCTGGCCCCGGGTGGGCGGGGAGGAACCTGGACGCTGCACTCTCTGGCCGCTCCGCGTCGCGCCCGCTCCTTCGCAGCCACGCGGGGCGCGCACTCCCACTCCCTCCGCGCGCGGCTCCGGGGCGCAATGGACGCGGCGCTGCTCCTCAGCCTGCTGGAGGCCAACTGCAGCCTGGCACTGGCCGAAGAGCTGCTCCTGGACGGCTGGGGAGCGCCCCCGGACCCCGAAGGTAGGCAGGAGATGAGAAACCGCACATGGGCTTGCTCTGCGGCGTTCTCCTAGCGCAGGTCTGAGTGGCACCCCGCGCCCGGGCCACCACTCTGAGCCTCTCTGCGCTTCCTCCTGTCTCCAGGTCCCTACTCCTACTGCAACACGACCTTGGACCAGATCGGGACCTGCTGGCCCCAGAGTGCGCCCGGAGCCCTAGTGGAGAGACCGTGCCCCGAGTACTTCAATGGGATCAAGTACAACACGACCCGTGAGTGCTCTCTTGTTTGTTGCCTGCTGGCCTTCCAGAAAGGCGGTTTAGGAAGAGGGGAGGGCACTGGATCCTGAATCGGACACCTACTGAGGGCCTCTGTACCCCGAAGCACTTACTTCAGGGACTCTGAAAATGTGGGGGCACATCTTCTGACCCTAACTCTATGGCACTTCTAACCCAGGTTAGGCAGTGGTTTGCCCAGAGTTCTCATGCCTGGAAAGAGCTGAACAAGAGAGTAGGAAATACTTCCTTCCCTTAGTGGCAAGCTCCCCCTGACTGTTTGATTAGGTGCCTGAAGTGATGTCTTCATTTCTGTTCATCCAATCCTCTAACATCTCTAAGGCGACACGGTATATGGATGCTAAGGCCCCAATCCTGTATCCACGTTGTGACTAAGGAGATCAGACCCTACTACTGGAGATGAGAGATCACGAGGGGATAGGATAACGAGATGAGCTCTTATATTGGGGAACATACTGAGCCTAGACTCCAGGAAGTCCTAGGAGATAGGGTATCATCTTTTTCCCTAACCCCTGGAACTTGCTCACTAGCCTGTGAATCTAGAGCCCTGGGCAGCATTATCTCTGTTCAGCCTCAGGTAACTTGTAGTTTTGGATGAGGTCCACACCTCCACCACCCAGGAAGAATAGCCTGCAGCTTCCTTCCTCCTGGCGAGCCCCGGGAGAACTACGCACTACAGGAAAAAGGAGAGGGAAGCAGGGGGTAGGGTGGAGAGACATTCAGTCTGGGGTTTGTGTCAATATACACCTGTCAATATAAATGGAGCCAGGGCATGGGAGCCAGGACAAAGCTCTGTGAGGTTGTGGGTAGCAAGGGCTCTCCCACCGGACACCCTCACCTGTCCGGCTAGCCCTACATGCTGATGAGACACTGTGGCGACCTGTTTGTCTCCAGCCCTTAGCAGCAGTGTCTGAACTGTGATCTTTCTGCTTCATCAACACATACACATGCATGTCCCAGCTCTCCGAAGGCAAGGAGGCCTTCCTTCACCTTATAGGTGCTGAAAGCAAGGCAACAGTGCCTGCCCTTGGGCCAGGTTATGCTCCCTGGGCTCAAGGAGCAGCCCACTCTGGAAAATCTAGGACTGGATGTTTCTAACAAAAAGAAAAATCTATCGAGATAGCAGAACCACTGATGATGGTTTCCCCCGTCACCTGAGAAATGCCTGCTAAGCGTGCTTAAAACAGAGCTCACTGAGAGGTGGTGGGGATCCCGACCCGGGAGGTATGCAAGAAATGCCTTCGCGATCCCTCCCAGGAGTAACTCAGGTACCGAGTTAGAAATACCGAGGCTAAGGGCCATGCGGGGCAGAGGGGAATGACTGCGCCTGAGGACGCTCAGAGCGAGCTCTTAGCCTGTCTCCTCCAACCAGCCTGAAACTCCACCTGCCAGGCTAGGGCCTGACTCTCTCTTTCAGAGCAGAGCCCAGCAAAACGTCATACAACCAATTGCTGAACCCCTACTACACTCCGGTCACAGCAACTGTACTGTATTGAGGCTGCCCTTGCATTTGCAGTAGACAGAAGAGTACCCAGTGAGTGCCCCGCTTCAGGAAAGTCAGGGGGGTTATGGGAAGAAAGAGAGGGAGGGATATCACACACCAGACCCCTCCTATCAAATCAAAGGAGAAACTGAAAAAAAAAAAAAACGGTCAGGATGCCACTGACGTTGGTAAATGTGGTGGCAATCAATTAGCCCTTGGTGTCTAATGAACAATTTTCTTCATTTGGACCAAAGTGCTGCCTGTACCTTCGCTCCTGGGGAACACTGAGCTGGGGGTGGGGTGCTGGCTCAGAGAGATACCTGGAGCAGGGAGGGTGCAGTTGGTCAGCCCTGGCTGAAATAGGGCTCCTGGCAACAGTGCAAATACCTGAGAGCTCTCCTACCTCAGCCCGGCAGCACCTCTGCTGCCTTCAGCTGGCCTTTCCCTTGGGTTCCTTCTTTAAAGAGAGACACCACTCAGTGAGAAGCCTGAGGGAAGAGTTCCCTAATCTCATCACGTTACAGGCGCCACTTTCCCCTCTCCAGTTCCCGGCTTCTCAGAAGGCAGATAGTGCTTGAGGATGGGAAATGCTCTGTGGGGATCGCAGTGCCTGCAGAGGGGCTTGTGGCCTGTTAACTTCCGCTGAGCACAGAAGACCTGGCACAGAACCTCTAGTGCTAATCGCTGCCAGGTGCCAGAGTCATCAGGAGAGCCTAGTACCCACAATTCCACTCCACTCCCTAAAGACCCACACTCTTTTCAGACCCTGGTTTGCAGAGCTCAGGGCTGGAGCACGGCTACCTAGCTAGCTCTTATGTACCAGGCCAGGCAGGAAGCCATGATCCTTGTGCACCAACCTCAAGGCAACTCCACATCTAGGAGAGTTCAGTTTGCAAGGAGGCTCTGAGAAGGCTCAAGCCTCCAAATCTGGAGGGCAGGTGAGGACTTGGTCCTCTGAGCTGCGCTTATGAGGCAGGCTTGGTTCAGCAGGTGGGTATATGACAGGTAGATGAAGGCGTTCCAGTCCAGAAAGAACCATAGGAGGCCTGTGGATGGGCTGTGCTTAGAGCCTGGGAACTATGGAGTGTTGTAGAATATAATAGGACAAAAGTTAATAAGGTCAGAGAGGGGCATGGAGGACTGGAGAGTCTCAGAACTGCAAAGGGCTTTATTGTAGCTATAGTGGGGACCTCGAGCAAGGTTGTGAATAAAGAGGAGCTAAATTGGGGTCCTCTTGGTCTCGGAGTAGGGGGCATGGAGGAGGAGTAGGAACACTGTGATAGCCCTTCAGTGGAAAAGATGCTTTGGGAGCCGAGGAGGGTTTCCATGTAAGTGGCCTCAGATTCTGGAATTAACAGAGAGGGAGAGGAAATGGCAAAGGAGCAGGAATTGCAGAAAATGGGGGAGGGGTTATCCTGGCTTTGAGGCATTAAGGGGACCTTTAAGGAGAGGCATCCAAGAAGCAGCTGTCAGGGTAGCAACAGCCCAGGAGAACCCCAGGGCACCAGGGTGGAGGTGAGGTATGGGGCAGTTGTGGGAATGTGTGGGAGCAGGTGTCAGCACATCAGCGCTGCCACTGGTCTCCTGCATAGAGTGTCACCAGATGCCACAGCTAACAGTGGCCAAAGGCAAGGGACTCAGGCAGGGTCATGCACTGGAGTCCATGGCAGAACCACCTTAGAGCCTGTGTCCCCTCTACTGCCCCGAGCCATGGCACACCTGTCTCTCCAATTTACTTACCGTGTCTAGAGATGGAGACTTGGGGTTATCCTCATGCTACACACATGGAAACAGAGACTTGAAGACCTAAAGTAATGTGTCTCCTAAAGGAGCAAGGATCTTAAACCTACGCTTCCAGGAAATGGCTGCCTGGCTAATCAGAAGGCCTTTGTAGAAGGGGTCTTGGAGGGTTGGGTGTGGTGATGTGTGTTACTAATCCTAGCCCTTGGGAGACATAGGCAGACATATCTCTGAGTTAGAAGCCAGCGTGGTCTACACAGCATGTTCCAGATATGTCTCCCTAAAACAGGATATTGGAAAGAGGCTGGTGAGAAAGTCCAGTCAGCCCACAAACCTAGGGACCAGAGTTTGATCCATCGAACCCACATAAAGGTGGAAGAAGAGATCAGACTCCAGAGTTGTCCTCTGACTTCCACATGTGTGCTGCGGCCTGTGCACTCCTCACCATGCATGTGCATGTATGCAACACACACACATGAACACACATGTACACACACACACATGCACATACACATGCACACACACATGCGCACACACACATACACACACACACACCACACCACACATAATAACCATAAAATTAGGAAAAGGACATTGGACATAATGAAGCCTATTATTTCATACAATTAATATATACCAATTAAAAACAGGGGGTATGGAGAGCTTTTGGAGTCGCTGAATTAAGGAGCTGGATTTGGGGAACGTAGGACCCAGTGGGAAGAGCCCTGCTTTCCCCGGCTGGCAGATGCCACCGTCCCTGACCACCAGCTGGACAATGCCACTGCTGCTCAGTCTGGAGCTCAGCTGTGGTGGTCTCTGGAGGGAGGGACTTTGGTCTACTTTGCGGGCAGGCAGCCTGGTGAGTAGGGAACGTGGTGATTCCTGCTCGCTTGCTCAAGCTCCGACTGCCAGGAATCCTAAGACTCCAATGAGAGGTGGACTGGTCTCCCCTAGACTTTGCAAGCCTAGGTTCAAATCCTGGGCAGCTAAAACCAACTCGAGCATGTCCGTACATGGTATAGTCCAGGGTGAGGCCCCATCCTTCCTGGGTCTCAAGTTCCCACCTATAGGGAGAAAAGAAGTGGGTTTTCAGCAACAGCTTACTGGGGAGATGACACCTAAATTCATATTACTCCACCCCCCCATTCCCAGACCTCTCTGAGCCTGTGGCTCTTGACCCATATCTCCAAGTATTCTCCTTCATTTCCTCTTCTCCCCTCTTCTTTCCTTTCCCCTCCTTCAATCTCTTTGCCTTCTCTTTCCAACCCCTCCTCCTCCTCATTTCTTATCAATCCCTCCCTACCCCTGATCTCTCTGTCCACAGATGACTTGCGTCTTCCTGCTCTCCCTGTCCGGGCCCCTCCTTCCTTCTCAGCCATGGTCCTGTGGCTTCCTCTGAAGTCTCTCTACTTCCCCGGGATACAATGTAGCCCTTCTTCTTCCAGGAGCACTGGTCTCCACCCTGTTCTCCTGTCCCTGGCAAGAGGGAGCGATGGGGCCAATATGTACTGAGGAATTTGTAAGGCAGGGAGAGAGGGGACATCTGCTTTAACTAACCTAAGGAGAAGACTGAAGCCTTGCTTCCCAGAACCCCATTCTAAAATGGAAACACAACCTAAGTGACCCCCAGAGAGAGAAACCTCCCTCCAGGCTGTGTCCTTGGACAGGAATCCCCTCTTCAGCATCACGAGACAGAGGTGTCAAGAAAAGTTGCAAAGCCCTTGGCTTCAGGCCCCCTAGACTGCTTGTAAACCAAACCTGCACAGCCATCAGAGATTGGGATAAGGGGCATCCGTGCTCTGGGCCACGCCTAGCAGACTTCCTGAAGAGCCTCGACTTGTGGCGTTTGTTGAGGCTGCAGGTCTGGGGGTACAAGGCAGACCATAGTCTCTGGGGCAAGGAGTGACAAGCTGCCAAACCAGGAACTAGGCTGCCTCTGTCTTTGGGGACACATGGTCACCCCCAGACTCCTTCATTTTCCACAAGCAGGAAGTTCCCTATGTGTGAGGACTGTTTTCCTCCTGAAAGAGAGAGAGGGTGGGGTAGGTTCCCCCATCACATGAGCTGTGGAAACATAGTGGGGGAGGAGGGGAGAGAGAGCTGGTATGGAGACTCTGGACAGCAGTACCCACAACCGTTCATATGCCTCTAGGCACCTTGCCCTGCCACTCCAGGGAGGAAAAGACCAGCCACGCTCTAACATCCATTCACTTTGTGTGGAAGGATCCCGGAAGACACGGAAGTCTGTCCTGAGGTGAAAGCAATGATGGCTGCCAGAGCCAGTGGGAGGGTGGAGAGTAAGTTGGGCAGGCTTCCTGGAGGAAGGGTTTCGCTGGCGCTGGAAGAACTGAGGCAGTGATGTGTCATGTAGAGAGAGGGTGTGTGAGCAGGAAAGAGGAGGACCACGGGGGTGCTGATGGCCTTCATTCTTGCAAGACCCAAACATGCTGACTATCCACAGCCCTTCGGTGCAGGACTGGGAATTCTAGAAGGATGCTGCTGGATTGTCAGCATGTGTCATCTGAATCTTTGTCCAAGGTCCCTGGGAACCTTGGCTTGTCCTGTTCCTCTCCAGTTACCACTCCTTGTCTTCCCTCTAACTGCCACCAGCAACCGCAGAAGTCTGGAGCCCAGAAGTCCTCCCTAAGGGAGGACACCTACCCTCCAGCACCCCTAAGAGCCTGCTTCTAGCTCTTAGCAATCGAAGTCAGTCACTTGGTCCCTGCTGACCACCTCCAGCCACGCCCCACAGACAGAAAGGTGGTACCTCTGTAGTACTTGCGGAGGCAGGGAGATGCAAGGAGCCGGTTGAGGTGTAGGAGGCAGCCTCAGTGCAGGGCTAGGGTTCCCTGGTGATCGGCTGCCTCCTGACTTTTTGTCTTAGTTCTCTTTCTGTTATTCATTATATTGACTGTTATAATTTCATTAGCACACGCGCGCGTGCATGCGCGCGCGCGTGTGTATGTGCGTGCGCGTGCGCGTGTGTGTGTCTGTGTGTCTGTGTGTCTGTGTGTGTGTCTGTGTGTCTGTGTGTGTATGTGTGTGTGTGCCTGTGTATGTGTGTATCTGTCTGTCTGTGTGTCTGTGTGTGTCTGTCTGTGTATGTGTGTGTGTCTGTCTGTGTATGTGTGTGTCTGTATGTGTATGTGTATGTCTGTGTGTGTATCTGTGTGTATATGTGTGTGTATGTCTGTGTATGTGTGTGTGTGTCTGTGTGTGTATGTGTGTGTATGTGTATGTCTGTGTGTGTATCTGTGTGTATATGTGTGTGTATGTCTGTGTATGTGTGTGTGTGTCTGTGTGTGTATGTGTGTGTGTCTGTCTGTGCGTGTATGTCTGTGTATGTGTATGTGTCTGTCTGTGTATGTATGTCTGTGTATGTGTGTGTATGTGTGTGTCTGTCTGTGTGTGTATGTCTGTGTGTGTATGTCTGTGTATGTGTGTGTATGTGTGTGTGTCTGTGTGTGTATGTCTGTGTATGTGTGTTTGTATGTGTGTGTGTGTGTGTGTGTGAGAGAGAGAGAGAGAGAGAGAGAGATCGAGAGGAGGGAGGTGGGAGCACGTGCCATAGTGCACGTGTGGAGATCAGGGGACAACTTGATGGGTCAGTTCTTTGCATGGATTCCAGAGATCACGTCAGGTGTGCAGGCTGCCTGAGCGAGTGTCTTTATGCTCTGAGCTGTCTTCCTGCCCCAGTATGTTTTCATAAGCATATGCTAGTAGGCTTTTGCTGTTGTTCTTTGGAGGATATAAATAATTAGGTTCTGTTGTTGCCGTTCCTCCTCTCCGCTGCCCACTCTCCTTCCCCCAGCAACTCCTTCCCAATCCCACGTCGTAGCCATCCTTCCTTGGCTGCCCCAGCTCCCACACCTTCCTCAGCATCTCCTTCTCCTGCTCTCCCATATCACTTTACAGTCTGTGCGCACTCTCATAGTCTCTTATTCACACTCACACAAAAATTCACACTCACACAATAAAAAGGATCGAGTGTGACATTTTTGTCTTTCTGAGGCTGGCTTACCTTATTTAATACAATACTTTCCAGACCCATTCATTCTTCACTGAAGCTGGTTTCATTTCCTTGCTATTGTTGATACCGCATTCTTGGTTATCTTATCTGTGTGAAGAGAAAACACTGACTTCATGAAGTCATGTCAAAGTGGAGAAGGAACAGAGACTGTGTCTCCCTGAGTTCTGCAGGGAACGGTCATCGAGGGGCAGGAAGAGAGGGGAGCGGCAGTGATCTGGGGCCTGGAAGGAGGTGTAGCCCTGTCGTAGGCATGAGGGGGACACCTCACACCTCACACCACAGAGGCTTGTCATTCTGGGATGGGATGGTCTCTCTGCGCGTTATTTTGGATGGAAGCAAACTGTCCATCCCACCTGAGTGTGCCTGATGTCCAGAAGCTACTAGGAGGAGGCAGGCTTTCAAAAGGCTGCTCTGTGGTTGGAGCTGGGGCAGGGCCTTGCAGCCACAGGTCCACCTCAGCCATTACTTTGCAAGAGCCTTCGGTTGCGAATCAAGCCTAACTCTTAACATAATGACCACTCATCTTTCCCCTGGCAAGCATATCCACTACGTTGGGCCTCCATTTCCGTGCTTTAGGAGGGTCTCTTTTCCCTTTCATTTCGTGGTTCCAGAATAGCCTGTCGTTCGGGTTCCCAGCTCATGGCCTTTTAGTCCCTTCTCAGGTTAGCATCATGGCAGGCCAACGTCCTGGAACACAGGCCACTCAGCATTGCTAGGGGTGGCTGGAATGAGAAGCAGAGGCTAGGGCTCTCCGATAGGCTCCTCTCCTGAGGAAGCAGTGAAGTCCACGGTGAAGTGGGTCTCACTCACCCCTCCTCACCTTCATGGACCTGGTGTCACCACCATTAAATTTCTCAGTGTCCCCACAACTTAGTTTCCCTGTTGTCTCCTGTAAGTATAGGCGGCTGTCCCCACATTGCTCTCAGCATGGGATGGTAGAACATTATAAGTAAAAAGCCCCATGGAACTAGGAAGCTTTAGGTCCAGTGTAGACAGTTAAAATGCAGACAGTAGTGTCCACACAGCATAGCAGCAGCGGGCTGGGCATTCTCTGGCCCTAGGCGTCATAGGCAAATGACTGTAGTGAGGCCCTTTCCAACCCAGTGTCTGACTTAGGCACTGGCAGATACCCAGACCTTCAGTCTAACGACCTTCCTGACTAGAACAAGTGTGAACAAGAGAGAACATGCTCAGCTTCCCAGTCTCTCATCACCTAAGGGCTATGACAAGACCAAGCAAGATGTGCAAGGGGTCCAAGATCCAGTCCATTCTAACTGCGATGTAGCAGCATTGGGCTGTACAGGCCACTCTCTTGGGGAGGCACACCTCATCTGGGAGGCTCAGAGAACTTTCTGTTGGCATCATGACTAACTCACAACCACCCAGCTCTGGCTATGCCTCCCCAGTGGTCTCTTCAAATTTAGTCACACCATACATCACCATTTTCCCAGGCCAGGAAGTGAAGGCTAGGCCGGGAGAAGTTGGATAGACTTTCTTCTCCTCAGGCAAGAAAATGAGTCAGTCAAGGCCCAATATTTCAGTAAAGGAATGGTTTTACTGGGCTGGAGAGATGGCTCAGTGGTTAAGAGCACCGGTTGCTCGTCCAAAGGACCTGAGTTCAAATCCCAGCAACCACATGGTGGCTCACAACCATCTGTAATGGGATCTGATGCCCTCTTTCGGTGTGTGTGAAGACAACGGTGTACTCATATAATAAATAAATAAATTAAAATTTAAATAAAGTTAAAAAAAAAAGAAATGGTTTTACCTGGAGCAGATGGACTTCAGGCGATAGAGAGATTGGGGTGCGCTATGTGGTCCCTAAGGCATTTTCTTCTCGGAATGCGCTCACTAGGAGTCTTGCACCCTGCAGAGATGGCACAGTTGGTTGCAGGGAGCTTAGGTGCAGTGGGGAAAGCCCCGCCCCTTTCCGGACAACTGGTTCTGTGGCATCTCAGGAGGATGTGTTCCCCAGGGGAGGCCCAACCCTGGGGAACTTACTTTCCCTTTTTATCCCAAATAAACCAAAAGAGGTGAAGCTTTTTTCCCCTCTTAAATTCTCCAGGAGGTGCCCACTGACTCAGTTTCTAATGTGCTCCCCTCAGAGCAGCAAATACTGTGTCTGGAAAGGAAAAGACACTTCCACAAGGCTTGCCATTTGAGACTGATGTCCCCCCCCCCCCCACCCCAGGACAGAGCCTTGGATTTTAGCGACTGAAGTTCCAGCTGTGGGGTTGGCCTGTCATTGGATGTTTGAGAGATTTAGTTGCTGTGTGTGTGTTGCCTCCTATGTGTGTGCTGCTGTGGGGTGTGGTAGGGTTCCAGCATCTAAGGTTGCCAACTGTCCTTTTGGCTTGCGCTGAGTCTATCACACTTTGAGTTCCCCAGTAACCTAGGCAACATCAGCAGCCTCAGTCCATCCCTGTGTATTCAGCTCTGTTAAGCACTTAAGAAGGGACCAGATGAGAGGGAAGGAAATGCAGGCCTCATCTGGAGATCTCTGCCTGGAGATAAAGGTTCTCACTGTAGGCGGCCTGTGGGTTGGCTGAGAAAGAAGGGCCTTTTAAAACAGTCATCAGCAAGAGAACAATCCTAGCCCCGCATGGACCAGGATGAAGTGAACAGCTGGACCCTTGGGCTAACAGCCAGCAGCTGTGCAAACAGCTAGGGGAGCTGGCCTAGGAGCTCTCCAAGGTCTTCCCACCTACAGAGATGGTGATAGGCTTTGGTTTTGCTGTCCGTGGTGCTGAATGCTCCAAGCCACCGACTGACTTCGGTAAATGTCTAGCCTCGTTCTCCCTACCATCACCTGCCTTCCTTATAAGTCTTTCCAAATAGCCAGTGACAACACCTCTCCTCCTCCCAATACAACCTCACTCACTCTTTCTCCTACATCCAACCCGTCTCTTAAATTATTTCCCCAATAATTTGCTTTACACGGTCCCTATCTCATGAGTGAGAGCTTGAGAGATAAAGGTGGTAATAGAGTATTTAGAAGTAGGGATGCTTGGAACCATTCAGCAAGATGCAAAGGCCCACTTAGTAGACAGAGAGCCTACTGAAGACCACAACTGTATCATTGGGAAGCATTAGGAATGACTTTTTTTTTCTGAGAGGGGAAACCAAAGCAAAAGGGGAAAGACTTGGCCATGATCACCTAACCACCCAGAGACAAAATTAGAAATAGATGCTAGGCTCCCGTCTCCCAGTCAGGCTTCTAAACCACCCAGGGTGAGCCTCAGAACAAGAAACCATCGGCAAAGCTTTGGCACCTATACTGGGGACAGTCTGTTGCTCAATAGGCCAGTGCCACTCTGGGGATCCCCACCTGTAGCATCCAGACCCTAATGCCCCTGGAAGGACACACTGCACACCATCAACATTGATTCTCAGCTGGTGCACCTGTGTTGCTGTGGTAACAGATACCCACCGCACTATAGCCAGCTCCACAGTTCCGGCCTGGACATCTGAACTCAGACTGCGTGCGCCCATCCTCCTGTGGTTTAAGTGGGGTAGGGAGCAGGGATTCTCTGCTCTCCTGTCCAAGGCTGTGCCTGAGGGCTTGGTGCCCTCATTAGTTGTAGCAGACAGCTCCCTCAAAGATCAGACACATCTGTCTTCCAGTCTTCTGGTAGCCAGTGTTGATAGCCAGAAACTCATCCCCAGACAGCATCGGGCCCCAGAGGGAAATCCCCTTCACTCCCACATCCCAGACAATGATTTTAGAGATTTAGCAAATCTAAGTCAGTTCGATGCTGTCTGCATGTCCTCAAAGTCCTGCTCCTAAGGGGCACCCAGTCGCTCCGATACAAACTCTACTTGTCTGCCGCCAGGGAGCTTAAGTCCAGTAGCAAAGGAAAGGACTAGATTCAAAGTGACAGAGCCCACCCTGAATCATTGCAAATGCTCTAAAATAGATTTTTGTTTTTCAGACCACAGATTGTGTGACAATAATGGACCATGAAATCGATTTTGTGGGTCTTGACTAGCGTTTATATATGAAACAAATAGATACATTAGCTCAGAGTAGAGCGGCAAACATTACAGCTGTGGTCAAACTAAATTTTGCATTGTGAAACTGGATCCAAGCGCTCATGCACACACAAGCACGTGTGCTCACACAATAATACGAATATGTATGTGTTAATGGAGCCTGAGGGCAAGAAAAGGTGAAGAGCTGTGTTCCGAGAAGCGAGACTCTCTAGAAGAGACACTCAGAGGGAACGGGACGATGGCTTCAGTTCCACAGTGCTGAGCAGGCCCTGAGGAGGAGGGCATGAGGCTCGGCTGAGGGCGAACAGGAGTTTGTTGGAGGGCAGAGTGTCTCAGGGGCTGAAGCACCAATGACATAGGCATGTACTAGGCCCATTAGATTAGATGCCGGCTGTGGTTGGGGTGCTAGGCAACATGGGGTCCAGGGGTAGAGAAATCTTACTATCATGCCTAGGGAGTTGGACGTCAGTCTCGAGAGCAATAAAGAGACACTGTTCATCTTTTAAAGTATGCATGGCATTTAAACATGGCCAGGACCACCTTTCTTATCAACAAACAGTAAGGGAGGAGTCCCCTCAACATGCCAGGTAAGAAACGTCACAGGATAAAGGAACGGAAGTGTCTTAGGAGTCTGGCTTTTTCTACAGAGGGCATCATCCATTTCCCGTGAAAAGATTTTATTGTATCTTAGGAGTATTTTGCCTGCGTGTATATCATGCATGCTTTTGGTCCCCAGAGAGGTCAGAGCAAGGTTCTAGATCTCCCTGGAACCGGACTTAGGGTGGTTGTGGGCCATCATACGGGTATTAAACATAGAGACTGCAGTCCTCTGCAGTGCTCCTAACCACTGAGCCATCCCTCTCTCATTCTTTCTGATGGGGACTGAGCCCTGGAGGCGCTGGGGTCTCTTGTTGAGAGTAACAACCGTTCCAAGGCACCACTGGCTGATGAGTTGGGCCTGGTGCTGATGGCACTGGAGTCGAAGTTTTCCAAACCCTGAATCTGAGAACTCTATGCGTTCAGAGCACTAGATTAAAGAATAATTGAGCTAATAGAATCTCCCCCGTCGTTTCCTGCTCTTCGACAAGCACTCCTTAATAATCTCTTCTCTTTGAGCTCACTGTCAGCTCAATGGAAGTGAGTTTCTAAGTAACTTAATTTTTTTTTTCAGAACTCACTGCTTCCAAAAAAACAATCTAAAGTTTCCCCTCCGGCCCTATGACTCTGTGCTCTGAGCTATTTGTTTTAATTAGCTTTATATTGTATATTTAACATGAGCCACAATAGAAAACCCACGAACAGCTACCCATTAGCCAGTAAGTAGAGCCCTGGTACAAATCACCCCCTAACAATGGACCAATCGGAATTGTAATCAAAGGGGAGGTGAGCTCGCTGTGAGGCAGAGCAGAGACTGGTGAAAGGCTTTGGGGGATCTCAGGGAGAAGACACCCCCCCCCCCGCGCCTGGAGGGTGTTGGTGTGAGCTATGGAGAGAGCGGTTATGACCTCCAGGCTCATAGCTCAGGTTGAAAGCTGAGTCTGGATAGTTTTGGCCTTCATGTTTCACCCTTGATGAAGCCTCAGCTTCTGTTGACTGGACGTGGCTGCTCCAAAATATCCTGTTGGGCATCACATTCTGCTTTGGTGTGGACACTGGTTCTCCACACACATATACTATGATGCAGTGAGTGACCTGGCAGGCAGTCATAGTTCCCAGGCAGCATCCCCAAATGTCTGTATTACCACAGCCAGGTGGCCTACAGGTCAAAAACACAAAATGCAGAGCCACGCCTCGCCATCTTGGTGTTCTCCATTCTCCCAGTGCCTCAGTCTCCTCCCCTACAGGAAAGGGATCAGAACAAAGACTGAATGACAAGCGAATCTTGTCCATTAGACTCAGCGAGAAGAGCATCTGGTTGGCAAGCGCACGCCAGGTAAGTGGCAGCTAGTGTGGAACTGCAAACGCTGCTGTCGGCGCAGAGTATGAAGCACACTCGGAAAATGATGGAAGAAGGAACAGAAATTGTTTGTTGTGCTAAAAGCAGCCAATCTTCAGCCATAACCCAGGACTCACAATTGGGTCCAGTTTTGTAGCTGAGGAATAAAAGAAAGAAGTTGCACAAAGAACTAGTCAGAGAGCTTGTCTGAAATGGGTTTTAGCGCCTTTCAGCCGCTGCAGAAGATAAAGCCCTATGTGTAATTTTCATATAAATGACTCATATTAGCTTTCAGATACGCATTGTGTTTTCAGGTCCCGGGGAACTAAGGATTGTGGACCTTATCCTGCAGGTACCAGGTACCAGGGAGGGCTTTTGAGGCGTGAACGTGACCTGACTCTCAGTGGTTGGCATCTTCTCTAGGGAATGCCTACAGAGAGTGCCTGGAGAACGGGACCTGGGCCTCGAGGGTCAACTACTCAAACTGCGAACCTATTTTGGATGACAAGGTAAGTGGCCTGCGCCCGCCCCTCATACCCCTGCAAGTCCTCACAGCATTAGAACTCAGGCTGAGCACAAAGGACCTCATGGGCAACAGAGCCAGCCTTGGTGACACCCAGACCCCCTTCTCTGCATCTCCTACCCTCCAGAGAGTCTCCCTCCAAGAGAGCTTGGGCTGGTGGGGTGAAACAGAAAGGGCACCGTGAAGCCAGTGCTGCCTAATGCACTCTGTGAGCACGCTCTTTTCCCTTCTACGGAGCCCTGCTTCCCCATCTGAGAATTAGGCTTCTATCATCCCATGGAGAAACAAATACAGTCTCACCAAGACCATCCCAACAGGAAGCCGGGCCTGCCTGGGCCTTGCCACCCTGCACTGGCTCTTGATCTAGAAATGGATTCAGTACTGTCAAAGATCTAGCCTCCCTTTGCCCCTGGGCTTAGTACTGTGATCCAACCCAGGGCCTCATATATGCTAGGCAAACACTGTCCCTTCAGCTCCACCTCCAACAAGCTGGGCTTCATTGACGCAAAGTAGTATGTCCCAGCTCCATACCAAGGAAGCTCTCAGTTGGCCTGGAGCCCTTCCTCAAATGAAGTCCACGTGTAGAGGACAGAACAGTGGCCTCTTCTGAGAAGTGGAGTCACAAAATGCAAGCCCAGGGGTCCCAGAGACCTCTGGGGAGCATGAGGAGGGCTGTGCACCCTGCCTAGAGAGAAGCTTGCTCCCAGCAAGCCTCTGGCTTCCTCTACGATCTCCTGGCCCTCCCGGCAGAGACACAAGGTGGACTGACTTGCCTCCCTCTTGAGTATCATTCCTGTGTTCTACATCCTCATCGCCATGCTCAGGGACCAGTCCCAACCCACCCCTCCGGATCTCCGATGCGTCACTGCTTCTGAGGCAGGAGGGAAGGCTGGCCCCACAGTACACATCATAGCCAAGTACACAGTCATCTCACCATCAGTTACTCTGCCAGCAGAGGTCTGAGCAGAGGCTAAACCCAGACATGGCACTGTGGAGGATCGAGCTTTTAATCTGCATCTACAACCCTAGGGCATCTCAGAATCGCTCACGTCCAAACGTACCCCTAAAATGTATGCTAGGAGGTCTGGCTACAGTTTCTGTGAGTGTGCATGTGTGTTGTTGAGGATTAAACCCAGGACACTCACTGATCTGCAACTTCAACCTTATTTATTTATTTACTCATTTATTTACTTATTTATTTATAGGCATTAAGCTGTCCAGGTAGGTCCTCCTAATCTCAAGTAGCTGGATGGCAGTCTGTGCCTGCAGGCCTTAGCCATTTATAATAATAGAGTCACCAGCGGGAAGATCTAGATGCCTGAGGATACTTAGAGCCATTTTTGGTCCCAAGGTCAGGGCAGAAGCGGCTGGAGTGCCAGCCCCACTCCCACATAGCCATGTCTCTGTCTTCCCATACCTGTCTGTCTGTCCAGCAGAGGAAGTATGACCTGCATTACCGAATCGCCCTCATTGTCAACTACCTGGGCCACTGTGTTTCCGTGGTGGCTCTGGTGGCCGCTTTCCTGCTTTTCCTAGTGCTGCGGTGAGTCCCCCTCCACCCCGCTTTCTCCTTGTCTTCCTCTTTCCCAGTCATTGTCTCTTCCATCTGGGTCCTGGGAACAGTGTCCCGAAGCGGGTTTAGTCCAGGTCCTAGGGCCATGACCACCAGCCTGCCTGAAGGGGGCAGAGCAAGCCCAGCTGGGACCACCAGCGGGCCTGGGGCTCTGGTTCAGTCCCACCCTCATCCCAGGCAGTATTTTATCCTGCTGGGCCCCAGCCCAAGCCCCAGATGAACCCGGCTGACCCTGACCCGGCCCTCCACAGGAGTATCCGCTGCCTGCGGAATGTGATCCACTGGAACCTTATCACCACCTTCATCCTGAGAAACATCACATGGTTCCTGCTGCAACTCATCGACCACGAAGTGCACGAGGGCAATGAGGTCACTTCCGGGAGCCTCAGACTCGGGGGGGGGGGGTGGAGGTGGGGTCTGGCTGGCTGCCTGTCGTGGTTCCTATCCTATCTCATGTAGTAACCCACCCTGGGGCAGCCTTGGGGGTTGCTCCCAGCTAAAGCTATCACCGCATGCCCCTCCCCTGCCCCGCCCCCTGCCCATCTTACAAATCCAGGTACCTTAGCGCAAAGGAGCTGGCACTAACCTCTATCGAGGGTTGCCTTGCTTAATCTTCAATGTAGGGCTGAAGAGATTAATTTCCCTTCCACAGACATGGAAAGCGAAGCTCAGAGAGGGGAAAGTTACATTGTTGGTGCGGTGTGTCCACTCCACGGCCCCAGATATTAGGTGTCCACCCTGGATTTTTTGTCAACTGTTCCTGCTGAGTGTCCAAGTCACTATAAAACTGAACCTGTGGCATGTCAGAGGTCTTAGTATACAGTCTTTGGCTGGCCTGGCTCTCAACACACATATACACACACACACACATACACACACGCACACGCACACACGCACGCGCAGACAAACACACACAGACAGATACACACACACACACACACACACACACACACGCATGCAAACACACAGAGACAGACAGACACATACACACACACACACACACACACACACACGCATGCAAACACACAGAGACAGACAGACACATACACACACACACACACACACACACACACGCACACACGCACATACGCATGCAGACAAACACACAGAGACAGACAGACACACACACACACACACACACACACACGCACACATGCATGCAGACAAACACACACAGTGACAGACAGACAGACAGACACACACACACACACACACACACATACACTCTGTCTAATTTGATCCTTTCTCAGCCTGGCCTGAAGCCTGCCTCAGGGCTCTGCTTCAGGTCAAGCCCAGTGTAATGAGGTGTCAGGTGAGCGCCAGCCCCAGTCTTGGCTGGCACTACTAATGAGACTGCACTTCACCTGGGAAAAGGCAGCTTTAGTATTGGGGTTCATAGCCTCCACCCACCAAGACTCTAGAACAAAGGAGACAGCAACCAAATGGACCCAGGCCCAGGGCTGGAGCTGTGGGGCTGAGCTATGGGGCAGTGAGCAGCTCAGCCTAGGAGCAGTGCCTGGGGGCCAGATGGGTAAGCCACACAGGGAGGAAGCAGGCTGCCCGGAGCTCCCCTCACCCAGCCGGCTGCTGTCTCCACGTTCTCCACATGCTAACGCTGACCGTAAGAGAACCCTGGGATAAAGCCACAGATAGGGAAGCCCATAGCTGGACCCTGGCTCAGAGGGGTCCTGTGTGACTCTGGGCCAGTGCCTGTCCTCCCTACGTCCATGCAATATGCTTGGGAGTGTCTCCTCACTCAGAGGAACAGGGACAGGTCCAGCTCTGCTGATAGGTCACACAACAGCAGTCCTGAGCACACCCCCCATTCATGTCTTCCTTTCCTCTCACCAATGGACAAGATGGCTACCTTGGGGCTTAGAAAAAAATGCCTGGATTGATTTGTAGAGGCCTCAGAACTAGCAAGAGCCTCCTGACATAAACCAGCAGGTGCGCCTCACACACATACAGACACACACACACACACCACCCACCTCAGCGGCCCCCACCCTGCTCTCTGGCTTGTTTCTCTCACATCGTTTTGTCAGAGTTGTTTTGGTTTTGTTTAGTTTGGTTTGGTTTTTGTTTTTTTGAGACAGGGTTTCTCTGTGTAGCCCTCATTGCCCTGAAACTCACTCTGTAGACCATGATGGCATTAAATCAGAGATCTGCCTGCCTCTGCCTCCAGAGTCCTGGGGTTAAAGGCGTGTGCTACCATTCCTGGCTTGTTTTCTTTCTTTTAAAGTGGAAGTCCAAAGCCTATTTCTAAATGAAACCCAGTCCGACTGTCTGTGTAGCCAAGGGGACATTGAAAACAGTGTTCAGACCGAGCCAGCTGGCAAAACACCAACTATTGTCTTTTTCTAGACTGAAAAGATATATCAGACACAGTGATACAGGGCTGTAATCCCAGCTATTTGGGAAACTGAGAAAGATTTTTATAAGTCCTGAGCAAACCTGCGCTACATAGTGAGTTCATAGCCAGCCTGGGCAATTTAGTGAGACTCTATTAGAAAATAAAACTATTTTCAAATGTCTTACAATCTAGGGTTGTAGGCTGGGCAGCAAAGTGCTTGCCTAGCAGGTGGGGGACCCTGGGTTCCACATAAGCAAAAGGAGGCTGGGGAGGTTGGGGAGGAGAGAAGGTCAGGGGCAGGAGGAAGAGGAGCTGCCCGGAAGTGAGGGTGGAAGGCCGAGCTGCACGACTGGGAGTTGGCGCTTGGAAACCCGTCCATGAGTCCCAAAGTCCGAGGCGCCATGGGTCCCTGTGGGAGCTGCTCTGCTGTCCCAGCAGCCTCTCCCCACCCGTCCCCACCTGCAGGTCTGGTGCCGCTGTATCACCACCATCTTCAACTACTTTGTGGTCACCAACTTCTTCTGGATGTTTGTGGAAGGCTGCTACCTGCACACGGCCATTGTCATGACATACTCCACGGAGCACCTGCGCAAGTGGCTCTTCCTCTTCATTGGATGGTGTGAGGGTTCCTGGGCAGGAGGACCCTTTCCTGGGAAAGGGGCACTGTTGATAAAACCCACCCCCGCTTCACCTTGAGGCTAAGGACTGGAGCCCAACCTGCCTTGCTAGTCCCTTGCAGGTCCCAGCCACTGGCCCCGTGCAGTCCTGACCAATGCCCCAATACAGCTCTGCCCACCACCCCTGCACCATCTCAGGATGCATCTGCTTCCACCATTCTGCCCCTAAACCCTCGGGAAGTCATTCCAGAAAGCCTTCCTCCTACCTAAGGTGACAGGTGGCCTGTAGTCAGAAGACCAGAACCAATCCCAGGGCCCTCGGCTGTCCTGCCTTGACACTACAGAGGGTGTCTGTGCATGAGCCCATCCCCACAGCACGTGTCTCTCCTTTCAGGCATACCCTGCCCTATCATCGTTGCTTGGGCAGTTGGCAAACTCTACTATGAGAATGAGCAGTAAGTGGGACGGGCTGGCCTGGGGGGTTTGAAAGCCCAGGTGACAGCAATTCCCAAGGGGTCATTAGGACAAAAGGTGTTGATTGGGCATTTGAGGGTCACATTTAAAGACCTTAGCTGAGGAAAGCCTCATAAAGACAAAAGGTCCTTGGGAAGTGGAGGGCTGCCTCGGGAGGTCATAAGCTTTCTCTGAGGGGTGTTCAAACTGAGCCCAGAAAACTTTGGATGCTGTGAGATGGCTGTCTGAGACCGGCCTGCACTGGACGGCCTTTGTTGAAAGAGCTAGCTTAGCCCTGCCTTATTTTTGGGTCCCAAAGCATCTCCAGCTGTCAGTGAACCTGCCTAGGCAGTAGGTGCCTTCCCTGGTTAGCAGCTCAGCTCAAAGGCTAAAGACTGAGCCTGGGACAGAAGAAGGTCCCGCACCCACACCTGCAGCTCTGGGCTGTGAGTGTCTGGCACACGGCACAGTGGGCCAGTGAAGGATAGCTCTTCTTGTATTCGCTGCATGACCAGTCTTGGTGCCCTACCCGGGCCCCTACCCCAGGCAAGCCCTGAGACTGGCCACAGAAGACCAGCCCCACCAGATACAACAAAAGACAGGGAAGGGCCTTGCTGGGCCTGGTCAGTGCATGTAGCCAGCTACCTGGAGACTGGGGCTCAGGAGGGGGTCACGCGAGAGACCTAGTTCTGAGTTGCGAATCTGTGTCCCCCTCAGCTGCCCTATCTTTTGCAGGTGCTGGTTTGGCAAGGAACCTGGTGACTTAGTGGACTACATCTACCAGGGTCCCATCATCCTCGTGCTCTTGGTACGTCCTCTGCAGATTAGTGGGCTGGGGCACTAGGAGTCGAGCAAGTGATCCACCCAGGCAGAGGCACCGTCAGAGACCTGGCCTGGGCAACACCCTGCGCCCGTTCTGTTCCGTTCCTGTGCTCTGCCTGTGGCAGCCTGCACAAGGCTCCAGACTTTCTTTGCTATTTTTCCTTAGGTAGAGAAACGGTCTGTCCGGTTGGTTCTAGCGCCTTCCCCGGGTCATATGTTCCTTGTCAGGTCCAATGCTGAGACCGGGAGGTAGGCAAGCTGGTCCAAGTGAGAGGTGAGCCAGCTTCTCTTCAGGGCACCGCTCAGTTCCTCTGCCCCAGGAACAGCCTCTAGGACCCCGCCCACCACCCTCAGGCTGCCAGTAGATTCCAGAATGCAGTGTAATGAGCAATTGTTCCTAGCCCAGATCCCCGCCCTTTGCCAAGTGTATTCACATCTAAGATATAATTGCCTCCACATCTTTAATGCACAACAAGCTTTAATTAAGATGGAGTTTAAGTAGTGGCTGCATTCTGGGGGAGAGGGGGAGGAGCCCATTATATATCATACATTAAAAAACATACAAAAAAGCCCCATAAGAATTTGGCATTTATATAAGATTTATTTTAGGCTTCTATGAGTACCAGCTCTCTTAAAGGGCCATAGAACCCTCCTCTTGCACGTAGCAGGTGCCTCTCGGGTCTGCCTTTGTCTACCATGGCAACGAGTACTGTCTATCTCTTCCGTTCCCTGACACTTGCTCTCCTGTGACTGCCGGAGTCACTGGATCCCATCTTTGGAGTGTCCTTGACGGACATCAGCTGAAGATGACTACCACCCACCCACCTTCAGGGTTCCACTCACTTAGGCAGAGGCTGGTCTTTGTCGGCAGTGAGGGAAGGATTGTCCTTGGACCAGCAGCTGCAGTGACTCACTCCTCAGTGTGAATGAAAAACCTCCCAGCCAGCTGCCAGAAGCTCCGTAAAGGACTGGGGCTTTTGCTAAAGCTGGGACCCAGCCAAGAAAGGCTGGCCTGGATGGGAACCAGAAGGCTTGGGAATGAGCTCCCGCCTGACACTGTTGTCAGGTAGTGAGGAAGTCATCAAGAAGGGAGGAGGCATTTGGGGGTCCAGCTCCCCACTACTCAAGTATACGTACCTCCCTCTGTGACTGCACACCCGCTTCCTTTGGAGCTGGCTGCTTATACTAGCAAAAGTTTCCTGGATCCGAGCTGAGCCCTCCTACGGGTTCTGTTCCCAGCACTTTCAGATGCTCACACATTTGCTACATAGGAGAAATGATCCTGCCCATTGCAGAGACAAACCCAAGGTTCCAGGCACAGTTAGCGGAGCTGAGACCCAGGGACCAGGCTCCTGCTCATTACCCCGCCTGCTTGGTTTGCCTGCCACTCCTGTTCCCTAGAGGGTTGTTGGCATTTATTTCTGGATTCTGTGAGAAGAATCCACTGCCTAGTGGTTATTGAGAAAAAAGGATGTTCGTTCATTTACAACTGACGCATGACTTTAGAACCAGGATTGTCTGTTCACCAATCTTGAAGGCAAGTCTGTGGTTATCTGTGTTGGACAGGTGGGGAACAGAATGTGAGCTTAGTGATTTGCCTAAGGCCACAAAAATGCAGGAGAATTTGAACCCACGCTTAGAGCCAGGAGTTCCCTGGAGGTGGTCTCGGGACCCACAGCAGGGGATTTACAGAGGGCCTAGGCAAGAGAGCAAACTCAGTCAGGGTTACCACGAGGACAAACAGCCTTAGTCTCAACCTGACACCATGGAATAGCTGTGACAAAGGACTTAGACATGTCCCTTTGAAGGTGGGAGAGCCCGTCCCATTTATCTTCCCTGGATGTTGCCTCGGGACTACTAACTCTCCACACCTTCAGCTTCCTGTTTTCATGAGAACCAGCCCTATGATTCTAGAGAAAGCCCCAGGCTGGGAAGTGCTCTGGGGCCCAATGGGCACAGGCTAAACATCAACATCATGAGACACTAAGGTCTGACTGACTGATGCTGACCTCTGAGACTCATGAACGGTGACTCCTTACCCTATGTGCCTCCCAAAGTACCCATAGCTTTGGCCATACCTGTTCCTAATGTAGATGCCTGAGGTTCCAGCCCCCTCCAGCAATATACACTTGTGACATCCAGGGGCCTTGGCTATGCACATCTGGGGCCCTGAATATAGCGTCAGGTGTGCACAGCTGCAGGGAGGGGAAGTGTGCTATCAGAGCTCTCCGCCTGCCCTAGGCAGCTCCCTGTATGTAGTGGTGCATCTATTGAGGACCAGTCTCCAGGGGTGTCCATCCTGAAGGGTCCATGGAGAGCAGACAGATGTGGCCCTGAAGTAGGTGTGGTGCGGAGAACAGCAACATGGGTGACACGAGGAAGAGACAAGTACAAAGCTTGGGATGACCCTGCTCAGAACCAGGAGAGGGCAGGCTAGAGATGTCTCCGAGGCCTGGAGCAACCAGCTTAAGGATGACTGAAACCAAGTCTGAAGCCCATAGAGAGACTCACCAAAGTCACCTAGTCACCTATATTATTGTCTGGTCTTCTTCCCTGCCCCCCACCCCGCCCCTGCTTTGTCTGCTGCCTCCCTCGCAGCCTACAGTGAGACTCTGCTAACAGAGAGGCTCTGGTGAACCAGCAGCAGGACTTACTAAGTCCCTTCTCCAGCAGGCTTCAGAGCCTCACTTCCTGAGGGTGCAGAAGCAGTGCTCTGCCTTGGGTTATGGTGGCAGGCAGGGCTCTTCCTTGTGTCATATGGGACAAATGGCTGTAGCCTCTGGATTTATGGTGTGAGCGTAAGAGAACTCTGGCTGGTTCCATGCTCTCCCACTATAATGTGTGCATGCTTCGTGGGGTCAGTGTGAGGACTAGGGGGCTCAGATATATGCCGGTGCCCTGGACTCTTCCTCGAGACTCAGGTCCTAGAGTGCACAAAGCCTCCAAGGGTCAGACCATCAGTGGGAGGTGAGGGGAGGGGGCCACTGTATGTGAAGGAGTAGCCAGCTTCTGCCTGTCCACATTCCTTAAGCCCTGTTGGAGCAATGTGTGGGGCCTGGGAGAAGGAGGCTGCTGAGGCCAGCTGGCTGCCCTTGGCTGGGCAGATCAGTCTGTTGTACCCGTGCATTTGTAAAGCAGGGCTTGTGGTGGGGCCTGTCAGTTAAAGAGGATGTGGCTTGAGGAATAGCTTAGAATGGTGTGAACACGAGCACTTCATCTTTGAGCTCTGGTCTGGGCAAGGATAGGCCTCCCCGGGCCTGTCCGGTCACAAGATAATACAGCCTGAGATGCTCACACGGTGGGAGTCAAGCCAGGATCTCCACCGTGGTGGGAAGGAAGGTTCTTCTCACACGGAGACTGCCTTGATCCCCAGCACCACCTTCCAGGCCCAGGTCCTCTTTAGGCCCGGTACCCACTTCACTGAGCTCCTGAGGAGAGGCAGACGGAATACAAATGTCTGTGGCACTGAGCCACCAGCGTTGGGGAGGTGGAAAGATAAGACTTCTCCATGGGAGCTTCTAGGGGAGCTAGCCCCACCTGCGTGCTCTAGCTGTCTCAGAATGCAGCCATGTTGGCTAGCTTAAGAACTTTCCAGGATGGGGGGAGTGTCCTGAAAGGGAATTGTTGACGGACTTGGTTATTCCTGTGTGGGCCTTTACCCACTGGAGCTGGTCGTGACTCCCACAAGCAGCCTTACCCTGCTCCCAACAGGGGCTGGCTCCTTCACCTCAAGACCATTCTATTCTCTCCTGGTCTGGTCTCTGACTGGACGCTTTTCATTTTCACAGCTAACACTATCACCAGTTCTCAGCTCGTTTGTTTAGGTGCCATTTCCCTAGACATTTTTGAGTGAGTCTCTATGAAATATGCAGTCCCTTCCCATCAGAAACTAGGCCATAGTCCTCTGTGAACAGATGCTGTGTCTGCCTGTCTACATGCCTTTCTCCGATGCCCCAGCACAGAGGCTGGCATGGAAAGGTAATTGGTTGAGCCAGTTAGACAAGGAATGAGTGTAATGGTTCATGCTTTGTTTTGGGGTGTAGGGTAGAATCTAAGATAGAGTACTGAAGAGTTCAGTGAGGTCTGGAGTGGTCAGAGCGCTCTCTGGGAGAGAGGAAGTTATCTGGGGTGGGGCTGATGTAGATTATAAAGGGTGGGGTGCTGGGAAATGAGACCAAAATGAAAGAGTAGCTTCCAGGCAGGGGTGGCCTGTTAGTGAGAAGACAGGGCAGGGTCTCCTAGACACTCCATATCAGCCACCTTTCCTGCTGCCTCCACAACAGAGAATAGGGCCCTGCGGCCAAGAGGTGCTCAGTGACTGCTGGGTACATAGTGGGTGGGTGGGTGGGTGGATGGATGGATGGATGGGCAAAACCAATGGGTGGAAATTGAATGGAGTGTTTGATGGGAAGATTGTTGGATAGATGGACAACTAGTTGCTAGTCAATGGAGAGACGAAACATTTGGGTAAGTAATTGAATGAGCCAGTTAATGAATTGAATGATGTTCAATCCAAGAAGTATTTACAAAAATTTGGATATCTTTTTTTATTTCTCAGAGACATAAGAAAGACCTGGGAAAAGAACAAGAACTTTGTGTTACCTTAGGCTAGGTGAGCCTTGAGCGACAGCAGGCAGCAGGCCGTGAGCAGCCTCTTGCTTCCTCCGGGCTGTCGGTGGGCTCCCTAGGCCATAGACTATATATGCATGTGAGGGAGCAGTGAGGCAGTAGGGAGGTGGGAGTCTGAGGTCTCCAAGGCCACACATACTGATGTCCCTTACTCCCTGCCACAAATCTACAGTGTGGGAGAATTAGAAGGATTGGCTCAGTCTGTAGAAGCAATGGATTTTTTTTCTAGACAGAGACTGGGGAGCATGTGTGTGTCTCCACACAGACAGGCCAGCAGACATCTTTAGGCTAGTTATGTGTCTCCTAGCCTGTGAACGCTTTCTGGGGAAAGAGTCCCAACAGGCATATACGCAGCCCATTCGTATTTGCGTGCACTTAGCTATACATAAAGAGAAACGCAGGCACGCAGTGTTCCCTGATAGACACATACGCATGGTCACACGGGACCCACTCTGAGACAAGCACGTCTGGACAGTCACACAGGGTGGCATACACAGACGGACAGCACAGCCCCAGGAACCAGATGATCAATTTACCGACTCTTGAGATTCCCCCTTCAGAGAGCAAGAGACACTGGGGAGCCCCAGAGACCCACATAGCAGGAAGCTGACTCAGGAGCCAACAGACCCAGGGCAGTCAGAGGTGGGCGTGTCTTTGACGTTAAGGGAAAACACCAAATGAAGATAAATGAGTCCTTTCCCAGGCCACTGGGCAGCCCATTTATCTTCCTCGCCCGTGGGTGTCTGAAGGCTTAGGAGCACCTAGGGAAAGGAGCAGTGGAGACTAATCGCTCCATCTGGCCTGTGTCCCCCTCCCCCAGGGCAGAGCTGAAAGGACCTTTGACCAACCTAGAGCTGGTGACAGTTTGAGGGCCTCTGAGATCCTCCACCAATAAGTAAGGACCCTGCGACCGAGAGACATAGATCAGAGACCTGGGGTGTGGTTCTGTATATTCTTAGTATAAGGCAGGGGTGGGGGTTCTCAGTAGTGACTCCAGAGGAGTAGTCATGTCTCCCACCCATCTTCTTTACAAGCTGCCTGGGCCATGGGCGGAGAGCAGGCCCTGGAGCCAATGGGTGCCTTCCTGCCCCGCTGGGAAGGAGCAGAAGTTGGGTGACCTAAGCAGGTGCCCAGTGCTGGAGCTTGTGCCTAGGTACCAAGGATTCTTTCTCTCAGCCCACTCCCACTACACACCTTCCCATGCCCGCCCCTTGCTCTCTTCCAGATCAATTTCGTATTTCTGTTCAACATCGTCAGGATACTGATGACAAAGTTACGAGCATCCACCACATCGGAGACAATCCAGTACAGGTGCGGAAATGCCTGGCCACTGGCTCCGGCAGGCACGGGAGAAGCAAGAGGGTCCTCTCACCCTTGGAGTCCCCACCCCTAGAATTGCTCGAGCAAGCAGGGCACCTCATCTTCCTCCCTGAGTGAGTCCTGCCTATAGGTGAGCTCAGGTTTGCCTCACCCTGTCGCTTCCCCATCCAGGAAGGCAGTGAAGGCCACTCTGGTCCTCCTCCCCCTGTTGGGCATCACCTACATGCTCTTCTTTGTCAACCCTGGAGAGGACGACCTGTCACAGATTGTGTTCATCTACTTCAACTCTTTCCTACAGTCCTTCCAGGTAGGCACCACCCCCCTCGCCCCATCCCCCACCCCCACACATCAGTGCTCCTCAGATGCCCTCCTCCTCAGTACCACACATCAGTGCTCATCAGATGCCTCCTCCTGAGTACCACACATCAGTGCTCCTCAGATGCCCCCTCCTCAGTACCATGCACCAGTGCTCCTCAGATGCCCTCCTCCTCAGTACCACCCACCAGTGCTTCTCAGATGCCCTCCTCCTCAGTACCACCCACCAGTGCTCCTCAGATGCCCCCACCCGCGGAAGTGTACCCCGAAGGCCCCGGATGCTAACACTGAGCCGGCATGCTAGGATCGGTCATCTGAGCACTGAAACACAAGCGCTTGTACATCCAGAACCCCACTTGATCCCCGATGCTGACCAGACTGCCCTGGTTGCATCACCCCCCATCCTGGGGTTTAACTGTCTTAGCACTTCTGAGAACACCTAGGACAAGTTCAGGATGTTGTGGCAAGAGATCGCACCAGCCGTAGAGCAGACCCTGGTGTAACTGCACCCTTGTCTGGGCCCAGGACTTCTGAGCCCCAGTCACCCCGTGTCCTCCCACACCGCAGACTGGAATGACCCCTCAACAGATGCTTGACGTCTTCGTCCTTTCTTTCTAGGGTTTCTTTGTGTCTGTTTTCTACTGCTTCTTCAATGGAGAGGTAGGAGACGGGGCCTTTGGGGTGGTCTAGGGGCTCAGGTCTCACACTGCCCTCTCAGGGGACCCAGTCATCGCTGGTTCTTCTCAACTCCATCTGATAGGAGGTGGGGCTAAGACAGAGGGGAAGACAGAGGGAAGCTTTCAGAAAGAATGTGAGGTGACATATTTCATCCAAGCAGTTCTTCATGAACGGCAGAGAAGAAACCGTCAGGGGATGGTGACTGACTGACTGCAGAAAGAAGCTCAGGGCCTGAGTTCAACACCCAAAAGTCATATGGTGGGAGAAGGACGCGACCTCCACATACATGCCGGGTGCTCAGTGGAAACACACACACACACACACACACACTCAGGAAGAAGCTATTGTCTTCTACTACATACAAACAGAAGAGACTCAGCCAGGTGTAAAATGACCAAGCCAGGAGCTGTCCCTTAGGCAATGGTAGAGAAGGCAGGGCAGCATAGGGGGCAGGAGAGGCTTTTTCTGATGAGGAAAAACCTGGGCCTGATGCCTGCTGAGTTGAGGGGCTGACTCACAAAGCCATAGTGCCTAATACATGGTGGCAGGGGAACTGGAACCTTAAGCAGGCCAGTGACCTCTCCAGAAGAGGGAAAGAGAGGATGGGTCCCTGAAGGAAACTGCAGGGTGGACACAGGGTTCAGGGGAGGACCTTAGTCTAGGACCTCACCAGCCCCTTGGAGCGAGGGTAGCAGGCCGAGGGCCATCCCAGACAACTTTCACAGATCTCAAGAAGGGGACAATGGAAGGCAGAGGCAGGTGACTCTCCTTCCCTGCAGGTGCGCTCGGCCCTGAGAAAGCGGTGGCACCGCTGGCAGGACCATCACGCCCTCCGAGTGCCTGTGGCCCGGGCCATGTCCATCCCCACATCGCCCACCAGGATCAGCTTCCACAGCATCAAGCAGACAGCTGCCGTGTGACCCTGTGTTCCCCGCCTGCCCATCACCCCGCCACTGAGGCAGCTTCCTCACCCTGTACAGCCGTCCCCTGGGTCCTCCTTGCTACACTGACCCTTGGGGTGCAGGAGAAGTGGGGGGGGAATGAACTCTCCAGCCTGGCAGGAAAGGAAAGCTATGAAATGAGGGGCTCTGAAGGACCACACATCTCCAAGCAAGAGGGAGCGGAGGGACATCACAGGACCCTCAGAAGGGTGCATCTCACACCATCAAGCCTCTGTGCACCAAGCCTCTTTCGTGGGGCCCTTACTGCAGCACCATTTACATCTGAAGAAGCTGAGGCCCAGAACAGGCAGGGGCCTGGCTACTTGCCCCACCCACAGCACCCACAGTTGGCTCTGCTCCTTGTTTTCCATTTCCACACGTGGGTGAGCCCTCTAAAGGTGAGGGAGACAGGAATGGACTTATCTGGCTTTATCCCGGGGACCTTCTGGCAGAGAAGCCTCCATCTTCGGTACCAGCACTCATCAAGCGACCCCTCTTCTTCTTCCCCAGTCTTCCTATGTGTCTCATATACACGGCGACAGACACAGGGAGAACAGAAGCGCCAGAGGAAGCAGGGTGAGGAGTCCCCCTAATCAGAGTATGTCTGGGAGTGATTGAAACAGTGACATCAGCCAGGCATCTGTGGAGTTGGCCACCTTCAATTCAAGCGACTAGATGTTGGAGAGAGACTGTGAGCCAGTGACAAAGGCAGAATGTCTGCAGGACATTAGCCATGTCCCTCTTATGACCTGAGCCTGAGCATGTCTTCCTGTGGCCTGTGGTAAGCTTGGAGTCTTCAGGTTCAAAGGGCCTGTATCATCCTTGTCATCCCAAAGGGTGGCATCTGTTCCATCCCCAGTGTAGAGTCGTCTGTGCCTGGGCCTACTATTCTGGAACTGTGAGGGAGAGGAGGCAGGCCTCCCAGGCTCCGAAAGCAGGAGGAGACAGAGCTTGATTCAGGCTCCATTTCCATCCCCCTG